>NC_067398.1:425205343-425529093 GCF_016432865.1 Antechinus flavipes
GGAGTTATTAGGAATAAATCTAATCCCTTTTCCACATAATAGCTTCTTGGAGAGCATTCTCATATGATTCCTAAATTAGTCTTCTTTTATCCAGGTCTAATTCTTTCAATCAGTGTTTATTTAGTGTGGTTCCAAGTCTCTTTTCATCATGGTTGACCTTCTCTACAGAAATTGCAATTTGTCAATCACCTTCCTGAAATACAGCAGCTAGATGTGGACAAAGTACTCCAGGTGGTCTAACCAAAGTTGTTTTTGTCTTATTTTAATATGCCACTTCAGTACTTTTTTTCAGTACTTCCTTCAACAAATATTTGAAATATGAAAATATTTACCGAGTGCCTGCTGAGTGCAAGACTGATCAGACTAGGAGCAGTGATATACTTTGTTTTTGTTTTCATTAATACAGTGTGTCAAACATAATTTCAAAGCAAGTATAATATTGTGGAAATAAGTCATTTGGAAGCACATCAGTTTTCAAACAGATTGGCATATTATCTACAAATAGAAGCATTTACAAAGAAATCTGGCTCAAGTAAGTGGTTGTGTTGCCATCCCAACCCATTGGCAAAAAGAAAATGCTCTATGGTGAGAGATGCCAGTGTTGTGTGACACATTTCAATAAAACTGATTATGGACATAAAGCTGCACCAATTTCACTCAACAATGACTTTGACATTTACTGAGAAATCAAATGAGGCCTTTAGAGGTAAAGGTTTCATTTGAAATATGCACCAAAACATGAAAATTGGCTCCTGATGTCATAACATCTGATGAAGAAGGTCAAAGCAGGTAATGATTGGCAATGACATGTTTCCATTTTTATTCAAAGCATCTGGCGATTTATTCAAAACACAGAAAGTCTTTGTGAGATCAGAAAATTGATCTTGAGCAAAACCTGATTAGGTATAAAACTTTTCAGATGGAATAGCTTACATTTTTCCTGAAGATTTTGCCTTAACTAGTATTTCAACTTCCATCAAAATGCCTGCAGATCTACATTCTTCTTCATTCTATTTAATATATTATAGGGGCATTTCACATCTCTGATCTTCTCCTTTTATTTCACAGTTCTTTGATCTTTTTCTTTTTAACTCTGAGCCCTTTTCCTGCTTAAGAAATCCTGTGATTTTTATCAGTATGGCTACTACCTCCATTAATGCAGGTCACAACATGATATGGTAAGAGAGAGTGTGGTGCATTGGGAAAAGTCCTGATTTGGGAGTCTAGAGATGTAGGTTTGAAACATATATCTGCCACTTATCACCTGTGTGACTTTGAGCAAATTATTTCTCCTCTTCAGGCTTCCTTATCTTTTTAAGTGAGTTTTAAATCGTCTCCAACCTCCCTTCTAGTTCTAAATCTATGATCCTAGCATTGTTTCCTGAGTTGCTGTGACAATAAAAAAATCATGACCAATTTCTTGGTCTAACACCCTTTACCTTCACCAAAATTAACTTTATGGGACTAGAAGGATGTCAGGATTTGAGTAGATGAACTGAAGGTGCATATCCAAAAGTCATGGATCATTAAAATGATAAAGTAAAAATATGACTTAAATACTCATAATTAACAATTGTGTCTGTCTCCGTTGAAGATACAAAATGAGAAAATAGGTCAAGAATTAAGGGATTTAACTTTAATAATATGATAATAGTTACAACCCATATTGATACATTTACTATATATAATACAATATTTTCACAACAATCCACTGAGTCAGGTAATGAACTTATTTTTATTCCTAAATGATAGATAAGGCATTTGAAGCTCAGAGACCTTAATGTTTTGCTCATGGTCACACAGCTAGTATGTAAAGAAGACAAGGCATAAACTAGGTCTTTTGAATTCATATCCTATGCTTAACTTCCTCACCATAACTCACAGACTGAATTGTTCCTCTGTGAATTAGATAGCAACATTACAGAGATACCTCTGTGCCTTAGATAAGGCTTAAATATTGCTTAGTTAACATTAACTAAAAGCATGCTATGTAGAGAGCACTATACTAGGAGTTATGGGCAGAATTTTAAGCAAAAGAAAGTATTGATTCTACCTTTAAGCACCTTACACTTTAGTTGAAAAATCAGAATAATATAACCATTGACAATATTGTACAAATTGGGAACAATTGGGATTCTTAGAGAAATTTTGTAATAAAGTATTTTTAAAATTAGAATTAGAAGTGGGTTTCTAAGATTTAGAATTGAAAATAACATTAGAGATCACTCTCATTTTACAGATGAAGAAACTGAATTCAAGAGACATTAAGAGACCAAATCACCAAGTGGAAGAGCTGGAATATGAACCCAATTTCAGAGAAAATGAACTTTCCAATATAATATATCACTGCTTCAAATTTAATTTGTGATCCTACAATTTACCAGCTATGTGACCATAGACAACTCATTTCCACACTCTGAACATGATGGCTGAGATGTAAAATGGGTTTTATAGGGTTATTGTGAGGATTTAATGCACTAAGGCATGTAAAAGTCATTTATTAGTTAGATATTACTATGTAAATATGAGGTCCTGATAGTAGGGGAATATTCAGGAAAACAACCTGTGAAGTAAATCTAGAAAGTTTCTAAGGTGAGTTTTGAGCTGGGAACCATTGAAATAGAAGGATGAATTTGATAAGTCTTTTGTTCCATCATATTAATGAGTCTGCTGCTGATGTAGATCAAAATCTGACCAGAACTTCATTGAAAATTCTTAGAGACTTGGAGTTGAGATGTGTATGGAGTTCTTAAGCTGTTAACTTCATATTTCTTTTTTCTTTTTTTCCTGTTACAGAATCATGCCTCCAGAACTCACAATCTAAAAGGGGAAGCCAACATGTAAAAAGAAGCCAAAAAGCTTGGTTGGGAAGGTTAAAGAGAGAGTAGTTCAGTGGGAAGAGGGAGAAGGATGTTGAAGACCCCCAGCCTGGGTAGGAAGTTATTAGGTAAATGTCCTGTGTGCCCTCCTTAAAAAGTAAAGGATCTGAAAGATTTTCAATGTCTACCCTTTAATTTGTGAAATGAGAAAGAGGGAAGGATTCCAGGGGCAGTAAATACTGAAGAGGTATGAGTTTTCAATGGAGATCATGAAATCCCAAATTGCAGCTGCATAGAGAATGATTAGAGAAATTTTTTCTTCAATCTGAAGTTGGGGAAGGGGGTAGAGGGGCTGTCACTATCATCTATCTTTCAACTTGGTTTTACCACCATTTTTTAAAAAAATGGCTATAGTTGATATATCCTTTTTCTGCAGCCTCTTTCATTTAATCCCTACTCTAATCACTCCATTGGAAAAAGCTTTAAAAAAAAAAAAAAAAAGCACAAATTATTTAATTTACTAATACCGCCTTTTTTAAAAAAAAAAATTCTCATCCTCCTTGACTTTGTGGAATGCAGCACCTCTGCACTCTATTCTCTCATACCTTCTTTCTTGAGACAGTACATTCTCCTGGTTAGCCCACTACCTTTTTAACTGTCCTTTATAAGTGTCTAAGTGCACAGAATTCACTAATAAGGCAGTGCTTCAATTTGGAATATAGTTAACTATTTTGTTTTATTTTTTCTATATGAAAATGAAACCTGACTCCTTACAACTTTCACTCATTAGCTTTAATTCTATCCTCTGGGTACAGGCAAAACAAACCTCAACACTGCTATAGCCCACTAAAGTGATCAAGTTCATTTGAATCTCCAAGTCAAGAAAAATGCTTTAATATCACCTGGTTCTGGCCAAAATTAATTAGGGGAATAAATTAGTGAAAAGTCTAATTCTAAAGCTTTGGTAAAGAAAATGTAGTTGTATTACTTTACTAATTCTCAAGGCAGGATGGTAAAAGTCATAAGTGTGTTCTTTTAATCAAAAAACATTGTTTATTAAATGCTGTTTTGTAGCATGCACTCTTTTAAGCATCAGAAATATTTTTAATTACTTTTTTCAAGGAATTTACCTTCTATCTGGGGAGACAATTTGTACATATATAAATATGTATGTTGGTGGTCCTTCTTTCTCAAAGAGGACAATGACATCAGGAACTAGAAGTCTTGATTTGTAAGTGAATTGGATTTAAGTGTAGCAGGACTATGCAGAGTCATCAGCCTAACTCTCCTCCAGAATCATCTGAGTCAAGTGACAAGACATAGATCAGGGATACTACAGATGACTCCAGATGCAGTGAGAGACTTTGGACTTTATAAGCTAAGGTCTTTCCTATATTTCAGTTTATCTGAAGCAATGCTCATTCAATGATTTACAGATGGGTAATAAATGACACAAAAGATGGACTAGTTTGCCTACTCAAAAAAAAAAAAAAAATCAAACAAGGAGGGGAAGACCCTCAGGGTTTCTGTCCCGAACATAGATAATTGATTCATCAAAACACAAAAAATAAGCTAGTGAGGCTTCAGCTGGGACCTATTATTGGCCAAACAGTAAGAAAGAGTGATTTGGGTTTAAGAAATGGTCAAGTGACTCCATTTCAATACCAATGGGCTTTATTGGTAATTTTCCAGTGTTGTATTTAAAGGAAATATAAATGAAACCAAATGGGACAAAGGAATTAATTGCCCCAGTTGTTTGTTTTTAATGGTAGAATAAATAGCTAGGAAAAAGGGGGAAAATGTAGCCCATAAAACCTAAAATGTCTTGCAAGTTTTCAGCAAACAAAATTTATATTTGTGTATTATAAGTGTATGATTCCCCATGTGGATAAAGGGAAAGGAGACCAAGAAAGGGGGGGAGTGAGAGAAATAAGGGTGGAAGGAAGGAAAGGAGGGAGGGAGGAAGGAATGGAGGAAGAAAGGAAGGAGGAAAAGAAAAGAGGAAGGAAGGAAGTGAAGAAAGGAGAAAGGGAAGGAGGGAGAGAAGAAGAAAGGGAGGGAGTCATCAGGATGACTGGAGATGATCCCATAAACATACAAAAGATATACATATAAATTTGAGATAATCTGTGCAAGAAGAACTACTGGCTGTGGGAAATTAGGAAGGATCCCATGTAGATGATCCTTGAATTAAGCTTTGAAAGAAACTAAGAATTCTAACAGCTGGAATTGGGGGTGAGAGTGGAGGGTTGCATTCCAAGAATGGGGGACAACCTGCCAAAAAATATAGAAATAGGAAATGAAGACTCCTGTGTGAGGAATAGGGAGGGAAGGTCAATTTGATTAAAGTAACAAAAAGAGTAATATATGATAAAGCTAGGAAATTAGGTTGAAACCAGGTGGAAAAGTGCTTCAAACACCTAACAGTTTTTAAATTGTTACTTTGTTGTGATCCTTAGAGGATCTCTTTCCCTCCTTAAATTTATAATCCTATGATTCTGCATTCCATTTTAATGAATAACTGAGACTGGTTTTTGAATTAGCATATCAAGTGTTTATATGCTAAATGTTCCTTCAAAAGTGCTTGAGGGACTTTTCAAAATAGTTTGTTCTATTATTATTTTAGACATCTTCCTATATAATCTTATTTACACTATTAAATTTTACCCCTAAAGGGTTTGATCATAAAAGTCCTTTGGGCTTTCAAAAGAAAGATTTCAGCTTTTTTTTTCTGAAATTTTACAAATTCATAATTAGTAGAATTTGAATTAGTTATATATTATCATAAGTGGAAATATTCTGGGCTAGTTTCTGCCCAAAAGTTCATCATTTTAAAAATTAGACTGAGACCATATATCTTTCTTATGACTGAGATACCCATATCCTGGCATATATTTGTCTTGACTGAATTAACCAATTGCATATATGAGTAGTTTCAGAAAGTGCAAGAAATACACACACCTGTCCTACAAACATAGATAATTATGAAAATAAAACCAAGAAAAGGAAATTAAAATAAGAGTATATATTAAAGTTATTTAATGCTTTTTACTTTCATGCATGACAGTGAGTGATATTGAATAATATTGTTGGGGGGGCTGGAGTTGGGACTCAGAGAAGTTTTCTGCATTGCTAGAGAATGCATAAGGACAAGGGAAGAGGATTTGATGTTGGGTGTTTTTTTTTTTTTCCTAAAAAAAATTCTCTTTAGAGTAAACATTTACTTATGTAAGATACCAAACCTTTCCTTTTAAAATCCTCTTTCTATCTCATCTTTGCTTCTTTACCTTGAGTTCTGATTTTTTGCTCTTTTTTTTTTTTGAAATGAACTGGCATGTGTTTGATTGTGCCTTGACAAGCTAGCTAGCTATTACTCTAGCTTCCCCAGAATCAAGAGGTTTGACACACATTTTGAAGTCTCAGCATAGTATGTATCCTTTTCTCCTTCTGAAGATGATATTTCAAATCATCATCCTGTAACTAAGATTTCTTAGAATCCTATTACTGGTCTGATCACCATTTAAGTTGGTTTTTCTCTTGGTTAGGAATAAGCATAATCTAAAATTTCTGTGCAGTTTGTAGGAAGTGAGGCAAATTCTTATACTTGATAAAACTACATAATAGCAACATGTTACATATAAATATTTGAAACATTTGCTTCTCAAAATAGCAATTATAGGATACCATGTTCTTTTCACAAGAAGAAAATTCTTCAACTGATAATGGAATTCCTATTTTTTTTAACCTGAATGAAATAAAATCATTTCAAAATTAACCAGAACAAATAAAGATTTGTTTTAAATGTTCAAATTTCAAGCGGTATTGTACTTCTGCTGTATTTCTATTTATGTTCCCTTCAATTAAATTAGACGTTCTTAACTTTTGTTTTTTTCACAGTCCCCTTTGGCAGTATTGTGAAGCCTATGGATTCTTTCTTAAAATGACTTTAAATGCATAAAAATAAAACAAAATTCATAGAATTACCAAGGAAAACAATTGTTTGAAATGAATTATCAAAATATTTGAAAAATAATTTTGCAGACTCTAGTTTAAAGACTTTTCAGTTATTCCATCGTTGTAACATTTGAAGACATTTTCTGACGCCCCCCCCCCCCATTTGTTTGATACTGTTAATGAATCACATAATGAAATTTCCACAGCAGTGAAAAAAACAATTAGAGGATTCATTAGAGTTTTGCGCACATTTCTATTCTCAGGAATAGATCTCCACATGTAACAACTTCTACTTTAATTTCTGTTGCTTTTAGAAAAGTTTAAAAAAAGATAGAAGATGGGAATCCTTAGAATTTGTCTAACCTGATCTGTATTCTATTACTGAATATATCAGTATAAAGTTCCACTCTAGAAATGCAGTGCAAGGAAACACTGGGTGATTTAAGTTCTCCTATTCATTGTTTTAACATTCTCTACTATAGAATTATTCATAGAAATTCTATAATATTGAATGTTTCATTGCAAATAGCCCCTCAACCTTAGGTTTCAACATTTGAGTCACTGGTTAACACACTTCAGATTGCCATTAGGGCACATTTTTCCTGAAAGGAAAAAAATCTGCCCATGAACATTTTATATTTCATATCTGTAATACTATAGAAGAGCTAATATTGAACATCTGAGTGGCACCAGATTGCATAATTTACACAAAAAACTCACGGGTATAGATTTTCCTTTAAACTGCCCTTTATGATTTTGCCTTTTAAAACAGCTGACAGGGCCATTCCCCGTGTCATTCTTTTCCTGCCAGCACCATAGGGGATACATTGGATGCAGCACACATGTCTAATTCTTCACCACAGGATTTTTCTATGCAGATAATTAAGAGTATGGGAAAAAGGGAAAGTGTGATTTCATGTATCTGAACCCTCACATATATCTGAACTAGTATAATAGAAAGGGAAAAGGTGGGGAGGGAGGGTAGATTTATTAGTAGGCTTTCCTCCGTGCACACCTCATCCATATGCCATGAAGAAAAAGAGAGAAGCTGCTCATTACTTAATGGATCATCAATCATGCTGCACCTGTACCAAAAGCCAACCTAAAGGCAAGAATCCTGTTCACTGGCCCTCAGCCAACAGTGTTAATTGTCACAGTACTCATTTATCCACCTGTGGAATTTCCAACTTCCCCTGCCTGTTGTCAGGAAGAAGTACGATAATGTAATAAAGGTTCAAAAAATGCTGAATACCATAAAGAGCCCTATTTCTATCTCAACAGAAAGTCTCCACCAAGCCAGATGATAGGTGGCTATCAATTTCACTGATGCAAAAGGTAGTTACAGTTGCACCTCCTGTTAACGGTAACAAGAGCCAAGTGTGCAAATCTCCCTAGTGCAGGGGGAAAGAAATCAAAACAAAATGCTGATCTGTGAATATAAAATGTGTTCATTGCCTTGTTGGAAATGACATAACTGGTTAATTGTTATTGTGTTCTGCTTTGGGAAGTACTTGGAATCCGTTTTTGTTGTTGTTTAAACAGACTCATTCCATTATCAAGTAATCAGATAAAGAAGTTAATGGTATGGTTTTATGCCTTGGATTGTTACTGAGAAATGTGGACTAGGAGTAGCAAGAGAATATGTGTGTTCATTGTTTTAATTGTTCAGATTGGTAAACCAATTTGTAGCAGATGTGCAGAGTAGCATGGGCCCAGGATCTGCAGAAATACCATTCAAAGCCTAAAGGAAATCCTGTTTATGAAAACTTGGATCTTTAATAAAAATTTAATCTCTCACATGAAATCATGAAGTATAGGATATATGGAATCAAACCATGGACTGGGGAATCAGGAGACCTAAGTTCTAGATCCAGCTCTGCCATTAACTTCTGCTGTTTCTCTGGGTCTTTAAATTGAATGAGTGTTCCATAGTTCTCCACCTAATACAAGTAATACCTGGTCAAAGTACTTCTCAACTAAATGGCCACCTACCCTTTCCTAAAAAAAAAAAAAAAAAAAAAAAAAAAAAAACCACCTTTCAAATATCCATTGCTGTGCAAAGAAACCCATTCACAGTTGCCTGCCTTTCTGAACATTTGCTTCCTCTTCTGTAAGACCAAAAAAAAAGTGGGGTGGGGGTGGGGGACCAGATGGTCCCTTACAGTCCCCAAATTCATAGTACCATACTTTGTAAGGCTCTTGAAGTTCACTACCATCACTGCGATAATGTGGTAAATGTGAAATTTCCATGAAAGCTTTGTTGGCAAATTAAAAATTGACATTTTAATTTCTTAAAGAATCTAGTTTAAACAGTTGATTCACTAGACATAAGGCATAATGGAGGCCAGGTTTTAATCAATTGGACTATATTGCAATTGCCCATGATATTCATTCCCTTGGATTTGTGCAGGAAAAGAGAAATGCAAAGAGAATGAGGAACAGCCAGACTAATTTCCTCTAACCAGATCTCAGCCCACATGTGAAGATGTGAAAGAGTTAGTAAAATAAATCCATTGTGACACTTTGTTCTATATCAAAGCTGATACTTAAACAGGGGTTTCTAAGTAATAGAAAATAGGAAATAAAGCACTTGTCTCCTACCCAACACACATTTCATTTAGTGTGTTCAAAGGTCATTTTCTGCCTTTCCAAATTGATAGCAGACTTTTTTTTGGTGGAGTGGGAGATAGTGGGGGTGGGGGGAAAGGGGAGAGAGGGAATCCTATTTCATTTTCTGTTCTACTTTTCCAGTTTATTTGCTATAACACTGAATTTTAAGTATCTCTAAAAATGCTTGATATGTTATTATTCTTTCAGATATCCTCCGAGACCTAAGCAACGAACACTAAGAAAGAAGGAAGGAATGAGGTTGAATACAGTGCAGTAACACTGAGCACTTTAAGGACAGCAAAAGGCACTACAACTGAGCCCTGCAATCATAATGAGAACTTACCATTACTTCTTGCTGCTTTTTTGGGTTGGTCAGCCCTACCAAAGTTTCTCAAGCCCCTTCTCTAAGAGGACTAGTGGCTTTCCAGAGAAGAAAAAGACACTGGAGCTATCTGGAAGTAGCAAGAATGAGCTTAATCGAGCAAAAAGGAGCTGGATGTGGAATCAGTTCTTCCTCTTGGAGGAATACACAGGATCCGATTATCAGTATGTTGGCAAGGTAGGATTCCTTTGCACACTTTTACATTCTGATTTTAAAAGCCTGAAGAAATCACTTCTCATAAATAGCTGGGGAGGATATGAGCCTCTGTACACTAAGAATTGTTGCTTATCTGGTAAGACTTTTTTCACTTGAGTAGTTTCGGGTAAGAAGACTATAGCAAGAAGCTGAGAACTGTTAACAAAGAATAGAGGAAAATGTTCTCGTCAAAATGAAACACCCACAACCATCCACATAGGATTATCATAAATCCTTTAATTTTTACCTTCACATGAAAAATGCAGTCCAGTTATGCTATAAAGCAAGATGCATTAAAAATAGTGTGATAGTGATTAAGCTTTTGCTCTCTGAGGGATGGAAAGTTTCATTTTCTCACTGTGAAAGCCAACAGTCTAAGCTTAGCACATTGCCTGTCAGCTCCAAATTAACTATTTCCTGGTTGCTCTACCACTCCATGCTCTCCTCTCATTCATTTAGAAGAAGAATGCTTTAGCCCTTGACTACATTACCACCCTATGTGGTAATGGGTTAGGTGGTGGGAGATTTTGCCCTCAAAAGCTTTCAGAAGTAGTAAGATTAAAATTATTTTTGTAAATTGTAGGTCAAGTTCACAGAAATATCTATGTAAAGAGGCTGTTTGCAAGTCTCATCTGATCACTTTATTGACCCAGAAGTGTATTGGAGATTTTGTTTATTTCTTTACAGTAACCCCTACAGAGCTGCCAGAGCTGAGTCAGGGAAATGAGGCTTGGTTATGTCCTCAGCCTGAGCCTCACAGAAATTAAATTGTCAGCTACATTCTTGGCACAGAATTTCTGTAGCAAGCGAAGATGTAAGAGACAGAAAGGTTTGATTCTTTAAGGATAATGATACTGTCAGGAGAAAAAAAAAAGTCATCCTTTCAGCTATAGAGATGAGAAAATGGACATGGATACAGCAAAATAGGAGACTTTAAAAGATACGATCTTTACAGACAAGTTTTGATTATCACCATCTTTTCAAACATCTCTTCTAAGAAAGCTTGTAAATAACATGAATGCTACTGATTCTAAGAGCTTCCAGTGTTCACCAGGAAACTTTCACACATATTTGAAGTAGAGTGTCAGAACTCACACCTTAGGAAATGATAAAATATCCCAGAAGAAAGAAAAAGGTACCATATATTGTTATTCCCTATATCTAAATATCCCCTATTTTCAATGAAGAAAAAGTCCTCAATGGCTCTGAAACTTCTTCTGATCATTGTTCAAATGTACTGAATTATTAATGGAGAACAATGTTTGAGAGGAAATATTCAATAGAAGGGTGAGCAAAGGGTAAGACCCAGAGGAGCTAGCTTACCCTTACATACACACAGACACAGACACACAGACACACACACAGACACACACACACACACACACACACATTTACTATGAATCTCAGAAGTAATGATGCCCTGAAGAAAAATTTTAATTTCTTTATTCATCAGTACCTTTCCTCTCTGAAATTTGAGTAGTTCTAAGTTTATAGACTTCTTATGAGGATATTTGATATAAAATGATTATATAGCATTTTGTAAAATATAAAAGTGCTTTATTAGTGTTAAGTACTAACAACAGATGGTGCTTTTTATTCAGCATCCCTAAATCCTACTTCAATAATGTGCTTTAAAGCTTTGCTTCTCGAATTCTGTTTGTGCATTGTAGCAACAATTCTGTCATAATTTTAAGAAGGAAGGGACAGGATATTATAGGATGTCAGAATCAATTGTGGATGAAGTTGTATAAGAGGCACACAAGAAAATTGAGATTAGTCAATAGCTTAATACTTTGTAACAAAATTGCAGAAATTATATTCTCTGATGAAAACATCTTAAATGTTATATGCAATGAAGCAACATATATGCACTGAATAAAGTCATGGTAGATCAAGTATAAATGGTCTCTATATTCCAGCCAAAGAATGGCATTTGCAGGGATCAATCTAAAAAAAAAAAAAAGTTACTTTATATTTTCTTTTAATGTGATTGATAGTAGCAGTGTGGTAAAATAAAAAATGTGCTCTGATACTTAGAACTGGCATTGAATCCCTGGGTCTGACACATTAACTGTGTGACCATGAACAAGTCACTTAACTAGTTTCCTCATCTCTTAAATGAGGGTCATAGTATTTGAACTACCTTCCTTACAGAATCATTACAAGAAGAGTATTATGCAAGCAAGCCTTCATGTGCTTTATAAGTGTAAGCTATTGTGATAGGACAATCAATAAATCAATTCATCAATGAACAATATTTTTAAAACATCTGTTGTGTGCCTGGCACTGTGCTAATTCCTAAGGATGAGAAGACAAAAACGAATCAGTTCCTGCCCTTGAGGGGTTTACATTTTATTAGGGGAGCGATTTATTTCTAAGATAACATGAAATATATGCAAATTTGATACTTTAGAAAGAGGGGCTTTGGAAGGAAGAGAATAACTTAGTGCCTCCCAATATACTCCTTGCTGTAGTCTCACTCATTTATAAAGGCAGCTTCCATCTACCATTTGTCATGGATCACAATTCTCTCAATCTTTTATTGAGTGTATAGCTAGTGTTCAGTAGCTATTGCCCTCCCCGCATGTGTTTCTTATTCTGAATGAATGAGGAATTAGATCTTTAAAAGCATATTTTATTGATCAGTCTAAGGCTAACCACAGAGAAAACTTAAAAAAGAATTATGAGTGAAATTGGTCATATTGCTAAACAAGTTGTGAAGTCTGATACCAAGAGGATAATTGACAAATCCTAATACAATCTTGACTTTTCACTTCTCTATAATTGTCTGATTATGATATTTGACAGAATCTCAAATTTAAAAAAAAAAAAGAATGGGAAAGAAAAGAATTAGGAATATAAAGTGGTCAAGGCAGAAACATTAACAAATCAATTCAGATTCCATCCATCCTTCCTTCTACAACAATACTATAGTCATATATACACACATGCATTCCTATGTAAATACAGATGTATGTATAGGTAGTTATATATATATATATATATATATATATATACATGTATATTATGTGTATATGTATATATATATGGGGAGGAGGTATGAGTATAGCATTGTTGTGGAAGAGAGTCAGAGTCTTAAGTGGAACTTTAACAAATTGCTATTAAGATTACTTCCTAATTATGAATATATTTATTAACATTTCTGTATATGTATCTATATGTTTGTGAATGTATTATATGTGTGTTGATGTTTCTACGTTAGTTTGTGTATAGATGTATATGTGTGTATGTATAGATATGCATATGTATATGTATATAGATATATCTGTATATATGGATATGTATGCACACGTGTATTATAGTATTAAATACAGTGTATTATATAAATCACTAAGGACTGAAACAACAAGCCTGGATTTCCATAGTTTTGTACAATTTCTGTTCTGACTAAGCATAAAAATCATATCCTGGCTGCTTAGTTACTGATTTGTGGGTAGACAGCAAGTCACTTCATTTACCCCAGTCTAATGAACAAATAAAAGTACCTTCTATTTATGTAGGTCAAAAATAAAATGGCACTATGAATTATATTTTATCATTTTTATACGCATTTTATACATATTTATTATTCACTCTTATGTATAGATTCAGAAGTATATTATTTTGTAAACACATGGATCTTGCCCAATGATTTTATTTTATCTTATTTTCCAAATCAAGAAGGAAAGATTTATATTGCTACTAACAGCAGACTAAATCCACAAGGGTTTTAGCAAGGAAAAGGGGTTTTAGCAATTAGCAAGGGGAAATTGTGGAGATCCTATAAAGCAAATGGAGGATTATGGGGCTAACCCTAAAAGGAGTTTCAGGTCCTGACATTGTGGCACATAGCAAGCAGACTAACTCCAAAAAGGAGTTAGCAAGGGAGGAGAATTACACCATTGACTGGAGTTGCCCAGTGATTTTAAATACGCTAAAATTATGTCTTACCTTCCTCATAGAGAAAGCAAAGTCCAAATCAAAGATGTTTTATTAGAAACATCCAGTCTCCAGCTGCTCTTTATTTAAACACTGGAATCACTAGAAGTGCTTTCAGAGCAATTTTAAAGAATAAACAGAGAAAATGATAGCAATTTGATCTGGAGGTTAACAAAGGCATGGGTCATGTGGTAAAGACTACATCATGGAAAAGAGGCCATAAACACTGCTATGACCTAAGAATCAGCTAGTAAATAAGTATCCCAAACATACTCCCTGTATCTTTGGCATGCATTAGTCCTATTAATTAAAGAAATTGCAGAGAGAAATTGCCCATCCATGTTTTCCTGCTGCTCCTCCCTTCCTACCAGTTTCATATCCTTCAGCAATTCATTGAGAGATGTAATTGTCATTCTCCTTTTCCCATAAGGAATCCAGCAGAATAATAAGATAAGATTAGGTTCAATAAGAAAACAAATAAGATCATTTCCATTTGGATAGGACTTTCATACATCATTAGCACAAGGCATTCTCATAGCAGTTGGTGAAGAAGGCAGTGTAGTCATTATCATCTTCATCTTACAGATAAAGAAATTGAATCTATGAGAACCCTAGTGACTAATGCAAGGTCATACAATTAGCAAATGGTAGAATTTCTAACTCTTTATACTATATGCCATATTACCATCTATTAGATAAGAAATTGGGCATTTAATGTACTACTACTACTAATGTACTACAAAAACATGTACTAATTGGAATGCACAAATCTGTGCACATCAAGTCTAATACAGACAGAATTCTCTTGAACAAAACCTTCAAGAGGTAGGTTTCCTATAAAGGCTTCCACTAAAGGGGAACAACCTCTTGAACACACTTAATTGTTTAGACATTTTTCATTACTTCTCTCAGAAGCCTGTTTTTTTCTGTGGCTTCACAAAAGATGAGATTGGAAAGGAATTTGTAAGGTCATGAGTCTAACTCATGTCTTTTAGTGCAGAATCCCTTTTAGTACATCTCCCACCTACCACCACCATCAAAATGATCATCCAGTCTCTGATTAAAGAACTCTTGTGGGGTACATGAAGTGTTGAAGAAGGATTAGAACCTCTATTAATGGCTTGCTGAGCCCCTTTCAGGGTTGCTCATTCATTTTTGAATCTACCTATCACCCAACTCTCATCTGTGGCTCCAAGAAACTATCAGTGGTCACACTAAAACCTCTCTCAGTAGATAGGCTAAACCAGGCTGAGAGTAATTGGCAGGTCTCGTTGGTGAGGTAGGTTAATATCTATGTGAAGACTTCCCACAGTGGAATGGTGAGATGAGAACAATTTGTTCCAACAGCATGAAAATGACTGAAGCAGGCATTGTGGAGCACTTAGAGCTTGTTTGGAAATTGAAAATTCCAACATCATTCACTGCATTCTAGGCCACAGAAGCCATCATGATTTTTGTCCTGCCACTGGACTTCAGTGATTCAGGAAGAGAGAGAGTGATGACTGTGCAAATCTGTCTAAATTAAATCCAATTCATACACAAGTTAATATATTACCCTGGGATATCACTGGTCCTCTTTGAAAGTGAGAGATGAACAACAATACTAGAAAAAGGGAATACTCTACACATTGAGGATTTGAGATAGTTCTAATTGTTAGGAGGTTTTACTTATATTATTCTATCTTTTCCATATGACAGCCTTTCAAAAATGCTTGAAAATAGATGTCATGACTCTGCTCTAAACTCCTTTGTTCTCTAAATTAGAATGACCATATTCTTTCAGGCAACTTTTATAACATATATAGTAATCTTGAGTTCTCTTTGTGTCTTTATCAGCCTCTGATAGATGCGCTCTAATTTGTCAGTGTCCTTTCTAAAATCTAGCATCTGGAATATATTAAAACAATTATAGTCTGGTTAGCTCAAAGTATAAAGTTTAATCACTCATATGGGCAGCAAAAAGAATGACAGATCTAGAGTCAAATAACTAGTGGCAGAAATCAAAGATTTTTTACTTACTATCTTCAAGATCTTGGTCAAATCACTTAGTGTCATTGTTTTCTAGCTTCATTATCTGTAAAACAAAGGGATGATTTCTATGATATCATTCAAATCTAAATCTAAAATCCTTTATCCTCTATCATTTTGGACCTACTGATTTTATTAATGCAGTCTACACAGGCTACCATGTAACATTGTTACCATAAAACACTTTTTAAAAAAAAATGCAATCAGGGTTAAGTAATTTGCTCAGGGTCATGCAACTAATAAATGTCTAAGGCTAGATTTGAATTTAGGACTTCCAGCTTCCAGACCCAATCTTCTGTTTACTATTCCATTTAGCTGACTGCTTCTCCTCTCCCCTTTTAGGGGAAGGTGAGTTAGGATTTTTCTTTGTTTTGAGATTGTGGAGGTTTTTTGTTTGTTTAGGATTATGTTTTGGCTACCATGTAATACTATTAATTAACTCCAGATCTCTTTTTCATAAATTGGTTTCTAGTCATTCCCTTCTACATCCTGTTTTTCTGTTATTAAATTTTTGAATCCAAATATAAAATATATAACTCATATATACACACATGCATACACATATAAACATGTCTAAGGTTTTTTTCCCCCTGTAAATTTTTGCTGCAATATAGTATATTATAAAGATTATTTTTGTCCTGAAGCTGCAAAAATACCTTGGAAAAGGTGGGGTGCAAGGGCTGAACCCCAAAAATATATTGGGGCTTCGGGCCAATGTTGTAAGATATCATGAGGTGTCATGAGAATTTGTAGGCTTAGACCATCTCCAAATCAAAAGGCAAAGGTTTTATTAAGCTGTTAATGGCAAGTTAAATTTCAATGGGGAGTTTACCAATTTAACAAGGGGGAAAGACACAGGTTAAGTTCCCTTGCAGATCTCATCATTATCATGGGGGAAAACACCATAACAACGCAGGGGGAGAGGGAGGACAGGCTGAGTTCCTGATCAACTAGTCATAACAAGAAAAAACATACCATAAGCAGTCAAAGTTCCTAGAGAATTTCCTGTCATAAGGAGGTCAATTCTTAATGAACCAGGAATTGACAAGGGATAGGGTAGAGCCTTATATAGTCAAGGAATAATCTTGGAGTTGCTTGTTCTCCTGATTCTATATGATTACTGTGGAGTCAAGATAATCCTGTCAATGGAAGGAATTCAACAAGGGCCCACTGCAACATAGGCTTACTTAAGGACTCCAAAGATTCATTTAAAGATAAGAAAATTCTCCCCATGCCCCTCCCTGGTTGCCTCCCAGTAGTTACACATTTCCTTCTTCAAGTCATTTTACAGATGAGGTTACTGAGGCAAATAGAGTTAAGTGATTTGCACAGGTCATATAGCTATAAAGTATGTGACACTATACACCATATGTGGACTCAGGTCTTCCAGACTCTAGACCCAGTGCTCTATCCACTAGTTGTTGTATTTTGTAGTATCTATATTTACTCACTAAACACACTTTTAGAGAATATTCTTTTATATTTCTCTGTAGAGCTAAGTTTATTCCATTTTATTATGTCTGTGACAAAGAATTCTTTATCAATTTTGATCATAATCTTTCTGCTTCCCTTTTTGGCCAAGTGCTGCCACTGCCTTGGTCTCTTCTCACTAGGGGAAACATCTTATTTGCTGCATGATGATGAGACACCATTTGCTATCTTTTTGAATCCATCTGTGTCAGGAGGAAATTGGGAGTTCTGCTTTCTGCAGTTACTACCACTTTGCCATGAATCATCAATATCATAGCTTCTGGGAGAGTATTTGATTATTCTAAATACAGGAATGCTGTTAAAGGAACAAAAGAAAAGATGAGCTCCTCATCTTGCTGCATCTGGAAGTGCTTTGCTCAAAGCATTTTCATGATATAGAAGGGATGCTGAGAAATGTCTGGGGCAGCAGCAGGCTCTTCCTAACAGCTGAAGTGAACTCCATACAAGGCAGCTCATGCAAGGTGCAAAGGAATGAGCATATCTGACCAGGGCCTTTAGCTGCTTCTATTACCATATTCCCTGCAGGCAGTGAAAGTGACAGAAAACTAAGCAGCTAAATAAGATAATCAAACTAAAATGGGAATCAGCCTTGGATGTGTGATACAATTGCTTGAGTCTTCTGTATCATTTTGCCTATGGGGACTTTTCTTCTGCTTACAAGTCTGTTTTTCAGAAGGAAATACAAAATGAACACTCACAATTACAGGAAGGTGGATGAGGTTTCAAGCAATTCTCCTACCTAACTATAACCATCTATATTCGTTGACCTATTCTCTGATTCCATGTCTACCCATAAGTTGAACTGGGATATAAGTTGCCAGAAAATTAATTTTAGTATTTCATACTCATATAATGAATCCCTATATACTTAATATACTACTACTAAGTTGATAATTATGATTTGTTTATCACAAAGGTCAAGATTTATACAAGATTTTTACCCTCGTCAAAAATCCCTTTTTCTTATCTATTAAGGTTTTTTCATTTGAATGAGCATGAGATACATGTCAATAGCATCCTAGTCTCTAATTTACTTCAAAATGTAATTTTTCTAAGGTCCAAGTAAATATGGGATGAAAACTTGCTTTGAATTATAATTCAATCCATGGCGTTTTGGGATAATTTTGTAATATAACATGATTGGGCTTTAAAGTATCACTTTCTCACAAAGAAAATGTCATTTTAGCCTCTTCTCCTTTTAAACATAGTGATGAATAAAATGCCAACCTGCAGAGAATCAGTGGTTAATAGCTAAGTAAATCTATACTACAACCTACAAATTGAAACCACTAAATTTTCCAGCCTAATTGAAATTATGAATAGTGTCAATATATCATTTTAAACATGGGAAGCCAAGAACATGTTGCAATCAGCATCATATGTTTAAATAATGGGCCAAGAAGCAAAATACAAAAGATATTTGTTTTTCTTTGTACTTGGTACATAATAAATACTTAATAAATAATGATTCATTGATTTTTCATTACAGTCATGATAGATCTCAGACAATGTTAGGGCTTCTTATATTATTGACACATAGGAACAAAGTAGCTTTCTTTGTCTTATTGCATATATCTGATGTCACCAAACAGCATTTTGGGTGACAATGAAATATAATCTTCATCAGTATGCACTTTAAATGTGTCTGCATTCACTAAAAACTTCTCTTTCAAGTCAGTGTTGAATACGAGTGAAGAAAAGAAGAGAATTCCCCATAAAGGACAAGAAAGAATCAGTAGAGTTTTTGGTGCCTTTTTTTTTTTTCAATGCATCAAAAAAGAAATGTAACAAGGATTGTTGAAGGCTGAATGAAGAATTGAAGTTAAAATTATGATTCATGGGAATACGGAGAAAAGCAACATTACAGAGTATTTCACTGGAGAAATATTTATATTTCCTTCAACTTCTTTGTTCACATACTGCATATATTCATGAGGAAATGCATTTTAAAAGATTAAAATCTATTCACTTGTGAAAGATAAGGATAAACATTTTAAATGGAAGAGTGGCTTTCAGAAGACTGGAAGGCAAGAATGGTGTGACAGAGCTAAAGGCATAAAAGATCACTTTAGATGGGACTTTAGAGGTAACTGAAGGAAAGAGAAATTAAAGTCAGAAAGAGAGTATAAGAAGTTATCACAGATAATGCACTTTAAGAATAAATGTGGAGAGAAAGATGAGGGAAATGTTTTTTACTAATGGGAAGTATATCACTATTGTTAAAATACTGATGAAAAATGAAAGGAGGGAGAAAAGAAGGAATTCCAAAATAGCATTGAACAGACTTGATTCCCAATCTTTACAAAAGAAATATACAAATAATCAAAGAGATACTGATGATAAGTCCTCTTGAGGTAGATGTTTTGGGACTAGAAGGTGACACTAAAGATAAGAAAAGATATGAACTTGACTCTAATAGCTGATCAGAAAGTTTTTGTCCACAAAACTTTCCTCTGAATAAAAAAAAAAAAAAATTGGAATCTAAGGTGGAAACCAAAAAAGTTTGCTATTGTACAGACTCTAACCCTCAGGAAAATTATAAAGAAAAAAGAAAAGAGAGAAAATAGCATTCTTTCTTTCTTTCTTTCTTTTTAGTTTTCATTAGTATTTTATTTTCTAAATACACACAAAGATAGTTTTTTCAACATTCATTTTTGTGAGACTTTGTGTTCCAAATTTTTCTCCCTCCCTTCCTTACCTCCCTCCTTCATAAGATATCAAGTAAACTGATATAAGCTAAATATGTACAATTCTTTTAAACACATTTCTGTGTTTGTCATGGACAAGAAACATCAAACTAAAAGAAAAAAAATCACGAGAAAGAAAAAAAAAAAAAAACAAAAAGTGAAAATACTATTCTTCGATCCACATTTATTCTCCAGAGTTCTTTCTATGAATGCCAATGGCATTTTCTCTCAAGTCTATTGAAAAATGCCTTGAATCACAGCATTGTTGAGAAGAGCCAAGTCCATCATAGTTGATCTTGTTACTGTATACAATGTTCTGTGGGTTCTGCGTAAGTTTATGAAATCTTTCCAAGTTTGTTTTTAATCATTCTGTTTATCATTTCTTATAGAACAATAATATTCCATTACATTCATAGACCATAATTTATTCAGCTATTCTCCAAGTGATGGGCAATCACTCAATTTTTAGTTCCTGACCATTACAAAAAGGGCTGATGCAAACATTTTCCCTCATTTATGACCTCTCTGGGTTACAGAGTATTGATACTGGTGAATCAAAGGGTATGCACAGGTTTATAACCCTTTGGGCATTGTTCCAAATTGCTCTCCAGAAAATGGCATTCTTACAAAGGCATATGTTGAACAATAGAAAGAATTGGAAGGAATGACCTAACCTGGTATTACTTTTTAAAAATGTAGTCATGATAAACAAGTCTTTCTACCATTCCACTTGGAATCTCCAGCTTGACTTCATTCATTACATAAACATTTAAATGCTTGTTGATCCAGGGCACTAAGTCAGACATTGAGACTGGTGAAACACAGATCCTGTACTTAGGAAGCTTTGATCTAATGGAAAAAGAAGGCATATTCCCAAATAAAAATGATATAAGGAAGAGTGAGAAAAGATGTAGAGCAACTATTATGAAAAGTTTGAGGAGAAAAAAAATCTTTTACCTGGAAAGGCAAACAAAGATATAATGGAATAGATTTCATATGAGGTTAAGCTTTGAAGGAAAGGAAGGTGTCCCAATTCACTGAAACTGTTTTGGGACTTAGAAGTTTGGACCAAATAATTAGACTGACCAATGATGCTAAAAAAAAAAAAAAAAAAACAATCAGCCTTTACTTCAGGCACATTTTAACTCACAGAAAGGAATCCCTGATGGGAGAAATTTGGGAGTAGGCAAGGATCATCAGTGATAAATAAGGGCCAAAGTGCTTGACAACAAGTTAATGTTTTTCAAGTTAATGTAGGGAGATAGTGGGAAGTGGAAAGTCTATTCCAGGAATAGGGGAGTGAGGGTTTCTGCTTGGCTACAGAGGACAGAATTAAGAGTACAAGTAGAAATCACAGTGAGGTAAATTTATATTTGATGTCTGGGGAGTGGGGTGGAGAGTGGGGGGTGGGTGGGAGGATACTCTACAGCAATTAGAGTTATCTGAAGAGGAATGGGCTGCCTTGTCTTAGAAGGGGATGGGTTCTGTTTCCATAGTAATGTCAGGCACAACTTCTCAGACACATTGCAAAAAGAATTTTTGTTTAGGTTGAAATTGAATTATGTGGTCTTTGGAATCCTCATCTGAGATTCTTGGAAAGATTCTCTAATCTCTAATCTTAAATTTCTAGCAATCTGATGAATACTTCCACCTATATTTCCCCAAAAATTCAACATGTCAAAATGTAACTCATCATCTCCATATCCTTATCTTGTACCTCCTTAATATGTATTTCTCTTAATGCCACTTTTCCTCATGCCTCAGATCTAATCATCATCATGTTTTCTTGTTTCCATCTTATACTAATAGCTTAACTCAAATCATTATTCCCTCTTTTCTCAATTATTGGAATAACCTCTTGACTAGTTTTTTGTATGTTTCTCTTCTCTTAAAGTCATTCTTTAAAGTATTACTAAAATCACCTCCCTAATGTTTGAATCTCACCATGTCACTCCCACACTGAAAAGCTTTCAATATCTTTCCCTATATTATCTAGTAAAATACTAACTTATTAATTTGGCATTTAGGCTCTACAAAATCTAGTTTCAAACAATCTTTTCTTTCAAGCTTTATTACAAATTATATATCATCCCACACCCTATTCTTTAGGCAAACTGGACTGGAAGCTTGATCACTTCCTGTCTTTTCCTGTCTTAATATATTTGCACATTTCTAGAAAAGATATATCCAATTAAAATACTATTCTTTCAAGAGAAATAGTTTGTCAATATAAGTAAAACGAAACGAATAGAACCAGGAAAAAAGACACACATTAACTTCAGCAATGTAAATGAAAAGAACAAGAACAGTGGAACTGAATTCTGAAAAATTATGATGATTAAGGTTGGTCCTAAAGAAAAGATGAGGAAATGCAAATACTTCATTTCTTTATAGAAGTGGAAAATTATAGGAGAACCACAGTATGTACTATAACTCTGACTGATGTGTTGGTTGATTTTCCTGAACCACTTTTTCCTATCTTTTATAATTTGTAACAAGGAATGAACTAATAAAATAGAAGAGGAAGGAGAATATATGGAAGTAGTATTGCTTGTCAATCAGCAAAACATTTATTATATACCTTCTAGACACCAAGGCCTGTGCTAATCTCTGAGAATACAAAAACAAAATTGAAACAGTTCATTATTTATTCTGATTGAGGGGGAAAGTATATACGGAATAGACATAAAATTTAAAAAGACAATTTGGAGGGGGAGCATACAAAACAATTTCAGAGATCAGAAAAGGCTTCATGTAGCCTTAAGATGACTATTGAGCTTAGTTTCAAAGGAAACTGGATATTTCCAGAGGCAGAGGAAGGGAGGGAAGACATGGAAGCTTGAGGGTCACCCAGCTCAAAGATATAGATAGGGAATTGATGATCATGTGTTTAAAATCACAAGTGGTTCCATAAATCATATTCTAATATAATAGATAATTTATAATATAAATTCTAAATAAGAGAATATATAGATGGGAGTAAGGTTTAAAATAAGAAAAATAGAGAAGATTATAAAAAGCTTTAAATGCTAAACCATAGTTTAATTGGATATAGAAATGATAAGCATTCACTGAATTTATTATTTAGGGCGATGGTGTGGTCAGACCTGTAGTATTTAGGAAAATCACTTTGGCAATCATGTGGAGGTTAGATTAAGATTAGGGAAAAGTTTGAGATAGAACAAACAGCAGCCTCTTTTGATAATCCAGGGAAGAGGTATTGAGACTCTAAACAAGGGTGGTGACTATGTAGAGAGAGAGGCATTTGTGAAAGATATTATGGTGATAGAAATGGCAAGGTTTGTCCACTGCTTGTTTATATTGGGTGAGTGAGAGTGAAAAGTTGAAGTGACATCAAGATTGTAAATTGAATTGATTGATTCAATAATGATTGAAAGGATGGCAATGTCTTTGATAGTAAAAGGAAAATTAAGAAGAGTTGTTTTAGGTAAAAAATATAATGAGTACCCGTTTAGGGCATTATGAGTTTCAGATGCCTAAAAGATATCCAATTTGAATTTTCTAATAAGTAGTATGTGTGTGATGTAGAACAAGAACAGGGGACAAAAACAAAAACTAGATGTTCAGATCTGAGGATTTTCTGTGCAGAAATGTTTAGGGAATATATGGAAAAATAATGAGGTCACTAAATGAGAAAGTATAGTGGGATGGCAGGGAAGACGACTTGGGACAAAGTCTTATACAACATCCAATGTTAATGGAAGTGGAATTGATGATGAATCAGTAAAGGAAACGTGCAGAAATGTTTAGGGAATATATGGAAAACTAATGAGGTCACTAAATGAGAAAGTATAGTGGGATGGCAGGGAAGACGACTTGGGACAAAGTCTTATACAACATCCAATGTTAATGGAAGTGGAATTGATGATGAATCAGTAAAGGAAACCGTAAGGAGTGGTTAGATAGATAGTCTAACCCAATACTGAGAAAATTTCTAGCAAGAAAGGATGATCAGTAGTGTGAAATGCTTGAGAGAGATCAAGAAGGATGAATAGATTTGACAATTAAGAAATTATCACAAAATAATGAAAATAAAAAATGTGGAGTATCAAGAGAATATGCATAGTAATAGCAATATTGTTTTAAAATCAATTTTGAGGGAATGTCATTTTTATTATTAGAAATATCTAAATTAACAATAAAGTACATATGAAGAAAGGTGTTATCTGCATCCAGAGAAAGAAGTGATAAATAGAAGTATATATAGATTTCACACATACAAACACACACATACACACACACACGCATATATACATAATTGTGTCTAATGGTAACCATCTTTAGGATAGGGAAAGGGGAGAAAAATAGAAAGGGGGAAAGAAAATTTCATGATAACTTTGTTATATATTTTTTAAAGTGGTAAAACAAAAGATTTCATTTTCATTACAATCATCTTTTTATTATGTTGTTTTTAAAATTCTTGTTTTAGTCAATAAATTTTTAAAAATTTAAAAAGGAGATCCTCAATAACTTTGGAGAAATATCAAGTGAATTGATGAATTCAAGTGAATAATGCAAATCTTAATTCAGAGGACAGAGAAGTGAGTGAAAGGAAAGGAAGAAGAGATGATAATTTTTTAAAGGAGTATAACCAAGAAAGAAGAGAGAAAGGAAGGTATGAGATGAAAAGTACATATAGAGAAATTAACTTTGTGAGTAGAACTATATCTTCATCAGAAATTGGAATAAAGGAAGAAATGGTAAAGGATGTTGTCAAGAAGTTGTCAGATAAAGAAGAGGGGAAAAGAAGAATTCTCAGTGAACGGTCTCCAATTGAGAAAGTAGAGAAAGCTTGGGAAGCAAAGATCTGAAATAGCCTTATAATCAAAAATCAACTAGGAAGTAATAAAAAGATGGTTTTGCTGAAATGAGTCTAGTTGAGATTTGACTTAATTTTGTTATAAACCCTTTCTTGATTTCTTTTCAGTTCTGTCTAGCTGTATATAAAAAGGAATAAAAGAAGTAGTTGATGGAGACAATTCAAGATTGGGATTTGACAAAATGAGAGGCAAAAAAACAAATAAAGAAGAAATTTGAGAATAGAGGAAAGAACTGAACTGGTTCTCTAAGAGGTTAAAGTTGAGTAGAGACCAGAGTGGGAATGCTAGCAAGGAAAAATAATGAACGGTAGAAAGAGTGTAGGTTATGAAGAAAACAATGAATAGGTTGGAGTTGGTATAAAAACAAAAGATAGTGATACAAATTTTAAATTATAATAAGAAACAAAAATAAATTACTCTCTATCTTTAAAGGAGCATCTCAGTGACACCTGGCTCATATTCTTCCTCCTTCCTCAAATCTCTCTAGCTATGAAAAAAATATGGACTCTTTCACATTCTAACATACTAGTTATTTGCATGCATATCTCTTCACTCTGATCAGATCATAAGCTGCTAAAAGGCAAAAGATGTTATTTTCTATCTTTGCATTTCCAGTGCCTAACAAAGTATCTCACACATAGTAGATACTTAATAAATGCTGCATTTATTTGAATTAAATATCAGTTCAATGACAGTGGTTTTAACAGTGTGAAATGAAAAGCTAAACTGGAAGAAGCCAAAGCAGAGAGTTGAAGGATAAAAAGTAAATTCATTTTCTAAGAATTCACAAGAAATACCAATGTGCAAACAAATAAATGTTCTTTCAGGGTAAAAAAAGAAAAAAACCTGAGAAAGAGTAGGGAAACCCATGATGCACTAGAAAGTAGCTGATGGCAGCAGGTGAATGTGATGTGCCATCAAGGAAAGTGAAATGGGACACAAGTTTTTTATTCATTTTTACTAGCTATATTTTCCACCAATCATTTTTTAACTTTCCCTGTAGGAATATTCATTTCTGAAAAATAATTTCGTCTTAATGCTGCCTCTCCATGATTTGTGCTATTAAATATAATTTAGAATAAGATTATTAAAAAAAAAACTTACCAAGACAAAATTGGCATTAAAGTGAAATGTTATGCTATGAAAAAGTTATAACAACTTTCTTATTTGGATTTTGCTCACATGATAAGGCAATGAAAGGTAAGTGACTTGCCCAAGCTCACACAGATAGGAATTGTTATGTGTCTGAAGTCAGATTTGAACTTGAGTCCTCCTGACTTTAGGGCTGATGCTCTATCCACTCCACCACCTAGCTGCCCCTTGCATGATTTTTTAAAAGCAAGATTAGATGTTATTCAAAACTGACCCCCAAAAAAGAGAATCTAGTTTACTTTCTTCCCTCATACTATGACTGTTGTGTTAAAGTTCATGTTTTTGTTATCTTTTACTTGTTTTTTTTTTGTTGTTGTTGTTTTCAATTGAGAAAAGGCTGAACATAGAGCAATTAATTATTTCTCTATTGGAGATTACAGTTTTGCTTGCATCCTTTTACGATTATAGTTTGTAGTTTATATGTGAATAGAATCTACATTTTCCCCCTTTATGGATTTAGAGCTGGAAAGGACTTCAGAAATCATTTCATTCAACCCATTTATTGTACAGATGAAGAAATTGAGTTTGTTAGATCTATTCCTTCTAATCTTTCCCACATCATGAATTGTCTTTTCCAAAGAAAACCATTAACAATCTATTGGAGTCCTGCCATAGATGCATAGATGTGAGAGTCCTCACATAGATGTGAGCAATTGCTCACATAAAAAAAAAAAAAAAACCATTGTTTTTCTTGCCTTTTAAAGAGAAATATGATTGATAAAATAGTGTATTAGTCCCTTTCTATGTTTCATTCAAAAAGATTACAATTTATTTACTATTTAAAGCTCTATGTAATAAAATGGAAAATGGATAATCCTAGTTCATCCATCTACCACTCATAAAATCTTGGACAAATCATTTTGCTTCCCTAGGCTTTAGTTTTCTTATTTGTAAAATGACAAATCAAAACTAGATGACATGAGGCTTCTCCCAGCTGTAAATCTGTTCTCATGATCTTAGTCAAATGCCATTTCATAACTGTTACAGAAATCCTGCAAGTAATAGCAGAAATTGTACTCAGAAAAAAAAAATCAACAAGTTTAGGTTCAATCCAGTGAAACAATAAGATAGAAAGATGGGGGAAAAAAACAAGTAAACCAGAAAAGTGATGATAGAACCAAAAAGGATCACAGTTATCTTCAGACTCATATACACTGGAGGAACTTTTGTGAGCACAAGAAAAGGAAGGATGCTATTATTTGTTATTTTAAAGTCTACATCTACTGAAGGCTACAGAAAGTTTCCCAATGACATAGTGGGGAAAATTTAAAAATTCTGTGCAATCCAAAGAGCTTAAACTTAAAGCAAAGTAACAATTGGCTCTTTGGCATATTATCAACCTATATTCATTGGTCCCAAGAAAATTTCATTATTAGTGATTTCAAATATGCATATTTTCTAATTTAATCACAGCATTACTATCCAGGTATTGCATCTTTTACCAGTGCAATCAACTGTGAAATATCAATTTCTCTTCAACATAAGGTTCACAGGTGGTTTGCCAGAGAGCAAACTAGAGAGGTGTAATCATTCAAGATTCTGTAAGCAGGTTCCCAGGAAAAGAAACCTTTAACAAATGAGCTTACCACTTTTTTCCCTAGGATTTATTACCTCTGTTTCTATGACTATAATGGTAAGTTTCGAAAATGTTCTACAGAGTATACTTAGAAAACATTTTTAAATTCTAAAATCCCAATTGAGATACACATAAAAAAGAATTTATAGTATATTTTTGACCTCTGTAGAGTACCCTCATTTCAGGCATACACCATGCCTGAATTAGTTTTTAAAAGTTTCAGTCCCAGAATTAATATGCTTTTGATGATATCAATATGCTTTTTGTGTGTATATATATGTATATATACCTACACATACACACACACACACATATGCCTCAACTTAGGCTAAATATTTGTGCATTAGTGTGTATGTGAAAAGGATGGTCTATGATGCTTAGTAATGGCAATGGCTAAAGAGACTACACATTAAGCCAGAGAAGTGAGATCTGAACTGCTGAGATTCAATGCTGTACTAAATCAATTTCTGCCTGGGTATCTGGCACTCAGCTTGATTTAGTGTGAGCTTGTGAGTTTGAAAATGTTGGAGTAAACAACAGCCCAGTCTGCTGTCACAATCTGCCTGGGAGGAACCATACACTACAGCATGCACGAATCTATGCCCCTCCGGGATAGCAGCTAGGGGCAATAAACCATACTTAGGGGGAGAAATAGCTTGGAGCTGATAATAAACTAAAAGGCATTTGTTTAATTGATAAAATCCCAAATGAATGATAAAACCCATTAGGTCTTATATCATTTGTGTCAGTGGAATGTTGCAAAATAACCTTGTCTGAGACTTAGTTCAGTCCATACAAATAGAACCAAGGAATTTTGTAATCGATAGAAAAGATCCCCAACCTGGTTTATGCAATGTTTGAAGAACTTTGAGCAGATGAAGTTCACCTTGAAATCCAAGAAAAGGGAACTACTTCTATACTGTAGTTTTTATCATTTGGTAGTTACTTTACTTCCTCTTGACATTAAAGTGTCAGTTCAAGGTATTCAAGTGTAAAAGAAAATTGTCAAGGGAATTAATAAATTTCTCTTGAGCTTAGATTAAGAACTCCTTAGCTTTTAGCACACTGCCAAAAATTCTCTTCCCCATAATGCAAGGTAGGTTTCAGTGGCTGCTAAATCTACCAAAGGACACAAAATGGAATTGAGCAAAGTAAATTGGCATCACAGTCAATGCTAGAGCTTTTATGCGATTATTTGAGTGCATCGAGAAGCTGTTTATTGAGTGTGAATTGAGAATGTTTATACACAATACAAAAATTCCAGGGAAAATATTCATTCATTTTCACATTGACTTTCCCGCAGCCCCAGTCAAATGAAAGATGATGACATTTCACATTTCCATAACACTTTAAGTTATAATTATATTCACTTTCCTCCTAACAACCCAAGGAGGTAGATAGCTTAAGCATTGTTATCCTGATTTTACTATTGAAGAAACTAAGCTCAAAGAAATTAAGCAACTTACTCAGGATCACAAAGTATTGCTCATATATGAGATTTAGCAACCCAAGTCCAGTTCACTTTCTAAATAAAGAGTATTTTAAAGGGGCTAAATATAAAATAATACAAAGATCTGCCAAGTCATTGTGTTAGTTATCATTATCCATAAGACTTTTCTGATAATTTGAAATAATTAAGGGGGTTATTAAGATAGAAGCAGAGGGCTTTCAGACTTAATTATTGTTGGGCTTTTATTTGCTTTTGTAGAAAGAATGATTAATCAGATGTATAAAAAAAGATTCCTAGACTAAATTTGCTTCTTTGTGATTTTATATTTAAATAACCTACTGAATGATTACATTAAAATAATTGTAAATCATTCTTTGAATAAAAGAATAATACTAACTGGCTATGGGGCAGCTAAATGGTTCGGTAAACAGAGCACCTGACTTGGAGTCAGGAAAATTTACCTTCCTGAATTCAAATCTGACTTCAGAAATTCACTAGGTGTGTAATCCTGGCTAAGTCACTTTTCCATATTTCTCTCAATTTCCTCATCTATAAAATGAGTTGGACAAAGAAACAAAAAATCACTCCAGTGTCTCTGCCAAGAAAACCCCAAATGGGGTCAAGAAAAGTCAGACATGATGGGAAAAAACACTGAACAACAACAATAACTAATCATAGGACATGTGTTTTGTATGTTTTATTTTGTTTTAAGAGGTAGTGATGCCGTTGCACTGAGTATCCTTACCTTTTTACATGGATTCTCCTTCTGTTGCTTTTAGCCAGAAAAAAAAAAAAAAGTTGTTTTTTGTTTTTGTTTTTGTTTTTTTTTCCTATGAAGGTAACTAATCTATAAGGGAATCTAACATCTTTTTTTTTTTTTTTTTAGTGATATTCATTTCCTTTATTATTTTTTTTATTATAGCCTTTTATTTACAAGACATCTAAATGGGTAATTTTTCAGCATTGATCCTTGCAACACCTTCTATTCCAACTTTTTTCCTCCTTTCCCCCACCCCCTCCCCTAGATGGCAGGTAGACCAATACATGTCTAACTTTTCTTTTTTGACCTCACTGGAATCCCTGAGTTAACCTCAAATTCAACATGCCTACAAATGAGCTAATCATTTCCATACTAATTTCTGAAAAATAGCATTTTCAAGTATAATATAACTATACCTTGAAGTCATCTTTGATTCCATCCTTTCTTATACAGCAATTGGCTTAACCAATCAGTATTTGGTAAGGGCCTTTATGACCCTGCCAGTGTATTAAGTACTGATAATAAAAAGACAAAAATGAAATAATTCCTACCTTCAGGGAACTTGCAGACTATAGGAGGAGTGACACGTATTTTGTTGTCATTGAGTCATTTCAATTGTGTCCAGCTCTTCATGATTCCATGTGGGGATTTCTTGGCAAAGATACTGGAGTGGTTTGCTATTTCTTTCTCCAGTTCATTTTATAGACAAGGAAACTTGAGGCAAACAGGAAGGACTTGCCCAGTGTCATCTAAATAGTAAGTGTCTGAGAAGATTGAACTCAGAAAGATGAGCCTTCCTTGACTCCCAAGTCCAATGCTCTATCCACTGCATCACCTGACTGCTCTATCTATACCACTTGCTTTAACTTCATGTATACATATACATAATAAAAAATATACACAGTAATGTCAAGGATCAGAGGTATTTAATAGTGGTGAGGGCAGGTGGAAGAGAGGGAACAGAAACAAGAAAAGGTAGGAAAGATAGACCTTTGCCAATCAAACAGTCATTTTATTAAATTTCTACTGTGTTCTGGGCATTATCTTAGATGTTTGAAATATAATTACAAATAATGAAATAATCCCCGAAGGAGTAGACAATACTACATGTGTGTATAGTATAAATATAAAATGAATAAATATAAATATGTACAAAGTAATTTCCAAACCATCTTTCATTTATGTTTTTTTCCTCATCATGTCTACTCTAATTCAAGACCTTATTACCTTTCTTCTGGATTATTATTAGCAGCCCACTATCAGGGACTTTGTCTTCAGTCTTTCTACCTTCCAACTCATCCTGCATACAATTGAAAGATTAGTCTTCCTATGAACCACTACATAGAATGCCCAATCCCTCTATTTTTGTCCACCTGCATTTTTTATTTCCTTCACAGGCTAATTGTACACTATTTCAAAGTCTGATTCTTTTTGTGAAGCAAAATAACTGGACATGTATACTTATATTGTATTTAATTTATACTTTAACATATTTAACATGTATTGGTCAATCTGCCATCTGGGGGGAGGGGGGAAAAGAGGGGAAATATTGGAACAAAAGATTTGACAACTGTCAATGCATATAACTTGTAAATAAAAAGCTATAATAATAATAATAAAATAGAAAGATTAGTCTTCCTTTTTCCTAAGTATGATCATATCATTCCATTGCTCAGAAATCCTTGATAGTTCCCCATTGCCTACTGAATAAAAACCAATTTACCTAGCCTGGAATTCTAGTTCTACAACAATCTGGCTTTCATTTAACTTTCCTGCCTTTTGAAACATCTCATGTATTCTACTCTACAGCAAAACTGAATCAATCTATGTCCCCAACCTATGTTTCCCACCTTCTTGTCTATAAACATTTCCCCATATCATTTATTAAACTTGGAATGCCCATTATCTATATATCTGTTGACATCCCACTTGTTAATGTTCAGATCCATTGTTCTCTCTTCCAGAAAGCCTATCTTGATACTCTTATTTGATAATTATTTCTCTTTGCTACTTTAATAGCACTTTATATTCCTCTTCTTTAATTACATTATATCATGATGTATTTATTTGTGTCATCTTCCTTTAGTAGATGTAAATTGCCTTGAGGACAGAGACTAAAACGTTCTTTTCTTTGTCTCCTTTTCTCCTTCCACAATATATTGTGTACAGTAAAAGTGTTTAATGTTTTTGTTATCAATCCATCAATCAACAAAAATCTAAATCCACTTTTTCAGATATTTACAGAAAATTCTCAAGAGAGTCACTATATACAGCATAAAATGGAGATATATTAAATAAGGAATTTGATTTCCCTAATGTAAATCATCCAACTCGGTAATTTCATCTGGCTTCAATCCTATAAAACAAAATCCAATTCTTGTCTACGTCATTTACAAAATGTAGAGAGGCTTTACGAATATATCTATAGTTGCATGTAAAATTCTTTTTTTTTTAATCTAGAAAACATTTTCAACATGAAAATGAGGAAGCAATTGGCATTTTGGCAAGTTTTGTAAATGAACATTAGAATAGTGCTTGTTCTCGAACCTAAAAAATGTTGTTTTGGCTGTGAAGAAGATTTGGTGAAACTGTTTTTGGCTGTGTTTTCCCCTCACAATTTCCAATTATGATAATAGGTTCTAATTCTGCAAGTTGAGAACTTTAATGATGTTGGTTGCGAACAACTATAAAAGTATAAATGTTCTCTTGTCAGAGATAATGCAGTGGAGTTAGGATTTTTTTTATCAGAAAATGCACTTACTTAATGGTGGGGGGTAGTTAGAAAAATGGAGACAAGATTATAGTTTTAAAACTATGAAAGTATGCTGTATATTCAAAAAGAATTTCTTAAACCATTCAGTGTCTGTGTTAGGAGTTATATTCCAAATACAGCCATATGCAAATGTGTATATCACACATTAGAATAAACACAGCTGCATTCATTTCCATGGTTTTAAAAAGGGAGATTTCGTGCTCAAAACCATCACTAAGAACAAGTTTAATATATCAGTGAGCATTATGAAACAGGCACATGTTTATAATTTTCCCTGCAACATGCCATTTCTCAAATTTGTCCTGTGATATTTTGTGACTGAACCTTTTACTCAAAATGTTGTTCCCGGGGTCTGTCTGGAAAACACTTCCTTCAACAACCCCCCCCCTTTTTTTTTAACCTTAAAAATCCAAACTAGCTTCAAAAATCTATGAATCTCTTTGAATTTTTTTTTTTTTTTTTTTTGCCTCCTACTCCTAACTAGCTCAGTATAGACATAAGGACTTTTGCATGAAACAGCCAAGCATCCTTCACAATAGGGTCAGTCTTTAAGCTAGAGAAAAAGAAACTGAGGTTGACTGCTCTTGCAGAAACAAAATAGGGACACAATTCAAAGTCAAAATCAGAGGGCTAAAAACCAAGAGATGAAAGCAGGGCAGAAAAAAATGGTGCAGTGGATAGAATGTCAGATCTGTAATCAGGAGGACTTGAGTTCGAATTTAGTCTTGGACATTAGAAACTTACTAGCTGTGACCCTGGGCAAATTACTTAACCCAATTATCTTGCAAAGAAAAGAAAAAAAAGAGACATAAACAAGAGGACTATTTTTCCCCTAGGGCATAGAAATAAAGTCAAGCAAAATTGCCCAAAGTAAGCAAAATAGTTCAAGAACCAAAAGTAGAGGGGTATATGTGTAAGATCATCGTCATATTGCTCTTGAAAGAGCTCAAATAGCAAATTGTATCCCAGTGGAAAACCAAGAGATCAATGTTAAAACTCACACATTAATCATAAAATGCTGTACTCACCTGTACTCAGAGCAAATTCACCTCTTCTTGCTTCTAAATGAATAATTGTTGTTGTAGGATCAGCATTTGATAGCTCTAACTAGAAGTAACACACTACTTTTTGCCTCTGGAATCTCCTACCTCTTTTTATCTCATTTATAATTCATTTCCAAGTTTTATCATTGTGTTTTCTCCTGCACAATAATTATTCACATTCATATAAAATTTTATATAAAGTTTTGTGCTATCAAGTGGTCTGACAACCATAACTGATATTATCTTAATCCCTAAGAACATGAAGAATACAAAATTATCTTCATTTTGTATCTTCATTATCTTCCTCAATCAGGAAATTGAGGTTTAAAGAAGTTAAACAATTTGCCAAAGTTTACATAGATAGTAAATAGTGGAGCTAGAAATCAATGCTAAGTCTTTGGATTCTATCTTTCTACCACTAAAATACGCTAAATAATACACTAAAATATTTTAGGTCAGGAGCCATGTACTGTTTACTCTTGGGTCCATTTCAGTACTTGATCCTGTACATAACATATATCAGGAACTTAATAAACAATTGTCTAATTGAATTTAGCATATTATTTATTATGCATACTAATATACAGTAAATACTTTAGATAAATGATGTTTCTTCAAGACTTTGCAGTTTCAGTGATTTGAGATGACATCATTACAGATAAAACTGAACCATATCTTCTGATCCTCTACAATCTTTGACACATTCCTTGACACATTCTCTCTAGAGGATATCTAGAAGATACCCTACTGAAAGGGTTTTTTAGGTCTAATAATATTGCTTGAATCTCAGTGAAACACTCAGATTGCCCCATCTGCCTCTCCTTCTTTCTGTATGAATGGCCCACTTCTTTCATCCTTTATAAATTTTCTTATAAAATGTCTTTCCTTCACTTATGGTGCACAAGCCATTATTGAAAATATTCTTTGCTTTAGACACTAGTAATCTCAGTATCCTTTAGACCACCAACAAGTGTAATGACCGCGTATTTAAAATCAGCTGGAGTCAGGAATTCAGGTTAAGGGAAAAATCTTCAATATTTATTGAAGTGAAGAGATGAATAAGGATTGTGATAGCAAATATAGGTAAGAAAGATTGCAATAGCAATATGGGCAGCTGCGACAGGAAGCCAGCTAACAGAGAGAGATGTGAGCTGAGCAAACCGTGGCAATGGCAATGCAAAAAGTCTTTCTTTCCCCTTCCTTTTCCACTCCCCTGCCTCCACCCACCAAAATCGTCATTTCCTATACAACACATCAGGACTTGCACAAAGAGTGGGTGGGGGCCATTCTTTCTCCAAGCTTATATATTAATAGAGTATGGTCCAATTACTATTTAGCCTCATGTGCTTGGGACCTCAGTGCATCAACTCAAGCCTCAGCCCATTACAAACAAGCATGATTCTTTGGAGATAATGGTGGTCTATGATTATTGCTATATTACTTACGAGACAATATGGCAGAATTATTAGGACACTGAACTTGGAATCAGAAAAACCCTAATTCAAATCTTACCTTGTATACTTACTAGTGTGTAAACTTGGGCAAGTAACTCAACTTAAATATTTTCCGCACTTCCGTTTACTCCTTTGTAATATAGCAGAGATAGACTGAATGGACTTACCTTGTATACTTACTAGCTGTGTAAACTTGGGCAAGTAACTCAACTTAAATATTTTCTTCACTTCCGTTTACTCCTTTGTAATATAGCAGAGATAGACCAAATGGACTCTATATCTTCTAGCTCTAATTCTGTAATTCTATGACCTCACTGGAAGAATACTGACATGAAAAGTGCCACAAGTTGCTGAAGTAGTCATTCAGCAATGTAACAATTCCTTACAGAAATTAAATATTCATAAAAGGTTAGATGGACTCAAGAAAACTATTGCTGGTCAACTATTTGAAGTATAATATCTGCTTTCAATATCAAACTCACTTTCTACAATTATTGTCCATTGTAGATACTGTCATTTGTGATAGTTCAAAAGGCCAGAGGGAGGTAGGGTAAAGTCTCCCAAAACAGTGTTTTAATTCAATTTCAGTTGGGTGCAGCCACTAATTTTTAACCCCAGTTGCTTTTTCATCACAATTTGGAAATATTCAAAATAAAAACAAAAGATCACAGAAACTTAATGAAGGGTAGTAATTTATTTTATAATGTGTCAATGCAAAATGTTTAATTGTGGCTTTTTTGTTTTTGTTTCTTTTTGGATAATAAATTTGTAGTTGGAAGGAACCTTAGAAGTTACTGAATATAACCCCCTCTGTTTTAGAGAAAAGAAAACTGAAGCTGAAGGAGATTAAATGATTTCCCTATATGATTGTAGGGACTACAATTTTTTGAGGCATAATTTGACATCAGTTCTTTCTGACTCCAAATATTCTATCTATTATGCCACATATAAGATTTCTGGAAATTTGGATCTTTTACTTTTGCTGGCATAAATTCCAACTCTGTTTCCAGTGGCATGATTTTCTGGACTTATTTTTTTCTGCTTTCTGTGTTGTTTCTGTAATTCTCTCCTGAAGTTAGAATTGTTATGTTTGTCATTGAGCCTATTGATACATTTGTATTTTACGTAGAAATTTCTCAAATGTTGAGTTTCATCATCATTTGTCCTAAAATTTCTAAGTCTTATTCAGTTCCTTCTTTGCTTCATATTGTGATATATATATGTGTGTGTTCATTTTATTTCTTCATTTATTTCCTTTTGTTTGTTCATTATCCTTTTTATTGTGGCTGTAAAGAATTCGGAGGGTTTTTCCCCCCAACTTCTTGGTGTGTTTTTATAACGTATTCATTTTCTGGAGATTTGTCTGTTTCTTTTGATCCATAATGTTTCTCCATTGTATTGAAACTTCTCTGTTTGGTTTTTATTGTGAATAACTGTTTTCCTAAAAATAATTTTATTTAGAAAAATTTTGTTTACATTCTGATGTTTTTGAAGGGTATGGTGAAGGTATGCTTTCTTGCAACATCTCATACCTTCTCCCAAGAAGACTAAAGGACAACACCAAGTAATTGGGAAGTCTCTGCAGACTATCTAGTTCAATCTTCTTCTGGTATAGGATATCACAACATATTAAAAACTTACCAATTAAAGAGACAAATCAATTAGAGGTGGTTACTAAATCTATAAAGCAGGTTTTTTTTTTAATTTGCTGACTTGATTTTTCAAATTTAATTCTTTAATGAATCAAATATATGTGTGTATGTATGTGTATGTGTGTGTTTTAGTTTACAAAATTTCAAGCTGCATCACAGTTTTGCTGGGATGAATCTATTCCATTAATACAGAGTAAAATTATTTTAGCTTACTTTATGCTTTGATTAGGGAATTCTAAGATATTAACTGTTCATTGAAAGTTAAGAACAAAGGGAAATTATTCACATGTATTTTGGTCATCATTATCCTATTGTCCCATATAAAAATTATTATTTATAGAATAAGTTTGTAGCTATATTGTGGAATATGAATTTAACTATATAAAATGTAAACCTTATTTAACTCATAGTTAGACTTTATTCTGAGGAATATTTACTATTCATGGAAATATCTAGGTAATATTTAATATAAATTTCCCTTATGCTTATCATGAAATAAATGGATGCATTCCATTTCTACATTAGGTATTACACAGAGTTTGGCACATATTTATTATGGATTAAGTAGATTAATTTGAGACTTTTAAGTTAAATAGGTTAATTACAATTAAAATTTAAGAAGATCTAAAAAACTAACTAGATGTAATGGACATTAAAGTCTCTGGCATTCATTCAGCCATGAGATTGGATTTGGAATCAATGAACCTGGGTTCAGATCTTGTCCCATCACTCACTTAACATTTGTGACCTTTATAGACCTCAGTTATAAAATGAAATAGTTGTACTGACTTCTGAATCTTTTCTGATCCATGGTCCTGAGTAATATTGCAGCTTGCAAGGAATTTCTGGATGACTGATGCAAAGAATGATTGTGTTGTAAGATATTTGGCAAAAAGACATTTGATGTTCTAGTAACTCATTGCTAAAAATCTGCACTGACATTTTTGGGACACTAAAATATTATTGGTGTTTCATATATACAAATGTAGAATATTATAAGACCAAAGAGTTTGACATAAGCTGTTCAGGATAGTCTTCCACTCTACTCCACAATTTTGCAGGAGCATAAGAAAGAAGTTTAGTACTTACTAATCAAATATTGAATATGACTTGGACATATTTATTCTTACGTGGATGTTCTGAATTATCATTGAAAGCCAGCATAGTATAATGGAATTATTATTGACTTGGGAATTAAAAGAAAGAAGTGACTTGCTGTCTCTGCTTTCTCACCTATAAATGGGTACATCTAGATGGTCTCAGAAGATTTTGGCATTATAAGATTCTATATGACTTTGTTGTCTTTGAAAATATAACAACTTCAGGATAATTCAGGAAGTTGAAGCTAATGTTAGATGTAGAACCTGAGTTTCTTAGCTTCTAACCCAAAATTGTTTCCGTTAACTAAATGCTCTTTCATATCCCTTTAATATAATTAATCTCAAATGGAAATGACATATATCAAAGATGTCTTAAAAAACAATGTGATATAATGGAAGGAGCATTGGACTAGGCTTAAAAAGATTTAAATTCTCATTCTAGCCAATGATTCAATTAGTAGTAACATTTATTAAGTACCTGCCATATGTAAAACATTTTGCTATATTCTGGGACTAATACAACTTTCAGAAAGCCCCTATTTTCATGGATCTTATAGTGTCATTGAAGTATATGACACAGGTCAAATAAATAAAAACACTTAAGTGGTTCATCCCTTATTAGTCATATCATCTTAAGGAAGTAGTCAATTAGAGGTTTTTAGTCTTGGTTTTATACCACTGAAATATGGATTAAAATGAGGTATAATATGTACATAATAAAACAGTGAAAATCAAAATCATATAATAAAACTATAAAATTTTTAACCATTTATGAACATCAACATGTAAAGGTATTCTATCTAGTACTTAAGCTACAGATTTGTTTCTTTTTTAAAAAACTAAGGCAAGTGCTCCTTCTGCCAAATCACATTGTTTCTCAAAATGTCCGTTACTTTATTAAGTAACTGAAACAACTTTGGGGTGGAGGTTATCCTGCAGCTCTATTTTGTTACATTTTCAAAGATATCAAAGTCATAGAATATATGTGTGTGTTGTATCTGGCTATCTGGTTATATGGCTACACACACATATATATGTATGTATGTATATATGTATGTATATATATATATATATATATATATATATATATATGCATTTCTGCCTATTATATATAGTTGTTAAATTGTTTCATGAGTATTTCTGCTTATTATATATGGTCATTAAATTGTTTCATGAGTATTTCTGCTTATTATATATAGTTGTTAAATTGTTTCAGTTTGCCTGAGTCATCATCATCCCATTTTTGAGTTTTCTTGGCAATGAAACTGGAATAGTTTGCCATTTCCTTCTCCATTTCATTTCATAAATGACAAAACTGAGCCAGGTAGGAATAAATGATTTGCTTAGGGTTACATAGTTAGTAAGTGCCTGAGGCTGGATTTGAACTCATGAAAATGTGTCTTCTTGATTCTAAGCCCAATGATTGGTTCACTGTACTACCTAGCTATCACACACACACACACGCGCGCGCGCACACACACACACACACACACTCGTTCATTTCCTTACATGAATTATATTTGGAGAGATGCTTGATATAAACAAATGATGCTGTTGACCCTAAACACTAGCACCTAACTTTTTTTTTACATGATCATCTGACTCTCATCTCTGACTTTCCAAATCACATCATAACTTCCTCTCTTCCATATGAGTGCTAGGCTACAATCTCCCATTTTTTAAGTTTTAAAAATCACACCATCTCCAGAAAGCTTTCTTCTATAAGTCATATAAGTGGTAAAAGCTTACTGAATTATGTCTACATTTAAATCTACCAGGGGAACTATTTCCCATTAGTCTCATTCCAACTATTCATTTATCTTTCTTTACATAAATATATACGTACATATAGACATTGACATAAAAATATAAACACTTAACACTGACAAATATAATGTAAACCAAATGCAACTTAATTATACTGCTTTTTAAAGAGTTTTTGGTTTTTTTTATTTACATGTTTCATTTATTGTATCTGTGTTTACACTCTCAGATTTGAAGCAGCTCAAATGTAGAATGTAGATGTAGAAATTGCTGACTTTGAAGTTAAATCTGAATTTGTACTCCAGCTCTACCATTTACCTAGTCGAGAAACTCCAATTCATTGGGTCCTAGTTTTCCCATCTGTTACATGAAGGTTTTGGATTAGAAACTTCAATTCATTGGGTTTCAGTTTCCCCAGTTGTTATATGAAGGTTTTGGACTAGACCTCTAAGGTCCATTCTACCTGTGTATCATAAATTTATATAGATTAGAGATTATAATTTCTTTTTTTTCAGAGTCTAGCCAAACAAATTAGAGCTAAGTTTTATTTTGTTTGGGAAATAAACATACTTTATAATGAAATAATTTATTCCTAAATGAAAAAGTGGCTTTCCACCAGTTTTTTCATTTTGATAACTCAAGTTGGGATCTGACTCATTAGAAATGAAGAGTGCCTATGACAAGTTTGCTGAATTATTTCCTTAAGCTTTAAAGAGAGTCAGGAAGGTTACTTCTAGCCTCAACTTTCTATACCTATAATGAACCTCTGTTCACTTCTTTTCACAGAGTGTGATATTACCAGTCACATTTATCACTATTTTGAGGTTTGAGGCAATATTTAACTAGGCTTTTCAGTTTCCAGCTAAGAATTTTACCTCACCCTTCAGGTTCCTGCCACTAAGGTGACAGTATATGTCAGGTATTCTGTGGCATCATTGTATAGTCTGGCAACCACAGGAATGTGAAAGCCATATATACAGAAATGTCATAAAAAGACTGTGAATCCTTCTTGTTTATAATTCTAAAAAATAAGTACTATATTTCAAACTACTTGTTGGGATGTATCTAGCTAGATGTACCACCAATATTTCACACTCAGTTGATAGCATTACTATCTTCTTAGCTGCCCTTATTTAAAATTTCAACATCATCTTTGACTCTTCACTCCCTCTCACATATATATTATCAATCGCCAAGTCATGTTGATCCTATTTTCCACACATCCCTAAGTCCTTTCAATCTTTTTTCATTCTTACTGCCATTTTCCTAGTTAAAACAGTGACATGTCCTGTCTGGATTTTGTAATTTATTAACTGGTTTTCCAGCTTCTATTCTTTCCCTGCTGACAAAGTAATCTTCTTAATGATACACAGATCATGTCAATCTTTTGCTCAAAATCATTCTATAGCTCTTCATTGCCTGTTAAATAAAGTCAAAATTCCTGAGCCTGGTATTCAAAGCCCTATATTTTCAGAGATATCTATGCTTTGTAACTGCTCTGGATCAAGTTGGAAGACAAAGTGAGGGTGGGTTATTTAGAACAGCCTCCATGCACAAGAAGAGTTTATTGCTTTGGGAAATCTGCCAGGTTCAATTAAAGAAATAAGATATTTAACAACAATGTATCATAGTACCTACTACACACAAGCCACTGTGCTTGGCATTGTGAATAAAAAGATGGCACCTGCCATTCTCATTTTGATTTGGAAATCTCAGGAATGAACTTTTTTTTTACCTTTATTATCTTTACTTCTGCCTCCTTAAATCCAAACAATCAAACTGTTTTGAAAATGATAAAATGCTTGTTTTGTGATTAGTTTGTTTTAGTCAACCAGACTACCTGGATGAGAAGCTTTTCCATCTGATTTACACCACTGTCTCCCTGGTCTTTTTTAATTGACTACCAAGGCTTAGACTAAACAAATTCTCAGAGTAGTACCTAAGACAAAATCACAATAAATTGCCATGTGTTGAGACTAAGCCACTGCATTATATGATTCTGAAATATTTTTTCATTCTTTTGTCACATCATTCCCCTTTCTGATCCCTAGTTCCAGCCATACTATACTACTCACCCCTCCCATTGTCATCCTTTCTTTCTCATCTCTGTATTTTTTTCTCATGCAATTTTCCAAAGATCTAACTCAGGTGGCACTTCCTCCATGAAATCTTCAAAAGTGATCTCTCCTTTCTCAAGTTTGTTAAATTATATTTAATATGTATTATATTTGTTGCCATATATGTCATCTCCCTTTAAAAAATATGTTTCTTGAAGACTAAGATTGCCTCAATGCTTTTTTTTTGTATTTATATACCTATTATGATGCTGTTGTAGTTACGAAATGTTTGTTGAATTATTGATCTTGGATGAGTTTAAATTACTTAGATAAATCTGGGATTTTGCTGATATGAATGTCCCTTCTACCAATTTTGACCACAAGTATCCTATGCATTCTCATCCTATGCAACTTTGGTCTGTATCTGTCTATAAATCCTTCATAAAAATTCCATTTAATATACAGGAGATGACTCTTCAATTCTTTCAGCTGTATCATTTCTCACCTTTCATTCCTGATATAAGATTGATCTATCTTCTTTCTATCTATAATCACTTCTTATTAATGTCTTTTTTTGGTCAATTCTCAAATAATGGATAAAGATAGATAGGAAGTGATGAAAAGTAAGAATATGTTCACAACTTGGTTGATTTACTTGCACCTTGAATCTTTCCATTGTCCTTTGGGTTACTTATGCCCGTGATTCTTTCAAAATCATGGTCTTTCTTGATTTATAGCCACATAGTAAATGTTGAAATTCTATAGTTTCTTCCAGTGATACAGATTTCAACCCATGTTTGCCTGCCCGCCTTCCCATGAGAGTCTCATTTGTGTTCTTCCAAAATTTACCATAAAAAGTCCATCCTATGACCTGAGAACCTTCCCAAATTGGCATTAACTAGAAGGGATTTTGTGACAGTCACATTGGGCAGTTTCTCTAATTAAATCCTCATCTTCTTCAATTTCCTTGTTCCCATCTCCTTTTAAAATTCTGTACATAGAGAATCATACATATTCAGCACTTGTCAAAGACATATTCATGATCCATTTAGCTGAAAATTATAGTCTGGCCAATATCTAATTTTCTTTTCTTTTTTTTTTTTAAATCAATGTGTTAGCATGATATATCACTATATGTTTCACTAAGAAGACTTTGTAGAGTATACAATTAATATGTTGTCTTTGAAAATAGGAAGATTTAAAGAAGCTATCCTTAATTTGTGAATCCTTTCATTTGGACATTAAATGATCAGAATTTTCCTTGTTTGTGCTTAATGTCATTACTCAATGTTGTGTTTGTCATAGAGTTTTGTAGCATTTTAGTGTACATGTCAGAGATGGTTTGCCTAGGAGAACATTCAAGTCTATATTTTATTCTTATGAGTTTATGTGTTTTTTAAAAAAATAACTGTCAAAACATCTTGCATTATTTGGACATACAAGAGGTACTCTACTGTGAGAAGTCACCTTTTAAAGTATTGCTTTTTATGCTTTCATCAAAGATATCTTTGTTTTTACATTACTATGTAGGTAGATATGCTTGCCTATATATGTGTGTGTATCTTACCCTTTCCCACTTTCTTTACCCAGTAAGTCTTCTCCTACAATAAAAATTAAAAAGGTATGGGAAGCAAAGAAATTCAGAAAAACTGACACATCAAAGAATTCTGACAGTATAATACATATATTATTTGCAAAAATTTCATAGAGATAAGAAAAAGAAGTATATGAACTAGCCATTGTTGATGACTTCAATCCTTTGGCTCTTCCCCACACCTTGTTTTTCCCCAAAGAACTGTGTTCTTTTTATTTTATTGGAATCTTTCTATCTTTAGAATATCTTGAAACTGATGCAATTTTAAATTGATGCATCTTTAAATTTGTTAAGTGCTATTACCTTACACTGGACACTTAAGTAGTAAAGTCACATCCAATTCAATTCAGTAAACATTTATTAAATACTATGTACCAGGCATTGTGTAGGTGCTAGGTTTACAGTTAATGGAAAGAAAGGCAGCTCCTCTCCTTAAAGAGTTTACAACCTAAAAGGTAGAAATAACAAACAAAAGAAGCCAGAAAAGTGTGGGGTGGGGAGTCGCCACAGAGTATCATGTAAGGGGCATCTTCTTCCATGCTGCTGAAAACAAGAACAGATGCAAAATGTAATGGGAAGGGTCCAGCTTCTTCTCTCTTAAAAGGAAGACATTTAAGGGGAGTTTGGTCTCTCTCCTCCATAGGAAGGGAGAATAGGCTAAAAGAAGCCATTGATAATCAAGGCTTGAGTTAACAGCATGGTGATGAGATCAGAAATGATGAGTTTAACTGATAGAGTTGGAACCAGGCAAAGCAGCAGATGCAAAGTGGACTTAATCCAAATGTGTTTCCAACTACTATTGCTAATGAGAATAAATTATCATAAAGAGATTAGCACATCTGTTCCAGTTCACCTCTATTTGTTACCATTAATTTTCATTTACAAATATTCTCTAAATAAATGGCTCAGTTGGGTCATATGACAAATTTTAGGATAACATTTCTCCTTCAACAGATTTTTTTTTTCTATTTCATGAAGCAATGCTACTCCTAATCATTGATCCTCTTCCCTAAGGATAATTTAAAAATGGTCTTGTACCTTAAACTGATATACACAGAAAGACATACACTCACAGACCCTGAGAGTTAGAAGGGAATTCAAAAGTCTCCTAGCAGAATTCTTTTTTTTTTAATAGCTTTTTATTTACAAGTTATATGTATGGGTAATTTTACAGCATTGACAATTACCAAGCCTTTTGTTCCAATTTTTCCCCTCCTTCCCTCTACTCCCTCCCTTAGATGGCAGGATGACTAGTAGATGTTAAATATATTAAAGTATAAATTAGATACGCAATAAGTATATATGACCAAACAGTTATTTTGCTGTACAAAAAGAATCGGACTTTGAAATAGTATACAATTAGCCTGTGAAGGAAATGTGCAGGGGTGCTTTCAAAGGGTTTAATATCAGAAAATAGTTTTTTATCAATGAGCATGTCATTTAAAAGGATTTTTCCATCTGCTTCTATACTTTTTGAAGGATAGGGTCTTTCTATTTGACTTGCATATGAAACCTCTTATACAAGTTATTTCACCCCTATTAATATGTATCTTCCTTGAGAGCAAGGAATGTCTTAATTTTGTATTTCATCTGTAGCACAGTGCTTTGAAAAAAAAAAAAAAAAGGTCTTAGTTACTGTTTTTTTATTCATTCTTTTACTCATTCATCCATCCATTTATTCCTAGAGAAAATAAACTAATAATGAGGTTTGGGGATGAGCAATCAAATGAGAAAATGAAATCTGAATGAGAAGAGATAGGTCCTGGAAGCAAAGGTGGGAAGTATTATTTTGCCTTGACTTCTGAGACTTGGTTTTCACCATAAATGTGAATGCTGCTGAAAAAAATCTGACTTTTCTGAAGCTTGAATCCCATATTTATCTGTATCTGAGGATTCAGAAAAGGATCTTATCCTAAAGTAGTATGTTTATGAATTAAATTTGCAGGCAGGCAAAAATATAGGGATTGGGAATTCAATGTAATGGTTCTTACTCATCTCCCAGAGTTCTTTCGTTGGGCATAGCTGGTTCAGTTCATTACTGCTCCATTGGAACTGATTTGGTTCATCTCACTGCTGAAGATGGCCAGGTCCATCAGAATTGATCATCATATAGTATTGTTGTTGAAGTATATAATGATCTCCTGGCCCTGCTCAGTTTACTCAGCATCAGTTCATGTGAGTCTCTCCAGGCCTTTCTGAAATCATCCTACTGGTCATTTCTTACTGAACAATAATATTCCATAACATTCATATACCATAATTTATTCAACCATTCTCCAATTAATGGACATCCATTCAATTTCCAGTTTCTGGCCACTACAAAAAGAGCTGCCACAAATATTCATGCACATACAGATCCCTTTCCCTTCTTTATGATCTCTTTGGAATATAAGCTCAGTAGTAACACTGTCCTACCAGAATTTTAAGGGAACCATAAAATTAGTTTTTCTTTTTTCTTTGCACAGTGAAACCAACTACCTTAACTCCTTTATTCACCTCTCTGAGAACCTTTAAGCAGTCCTTTTATATGGCTGCAATTTTATTTTATTTTATAAATTTTTCCAAAATAGATCTATTTCAATTCTTCCAATAGTATAGTCTATTGGTTATTGGGCAGAAATCAACTATTAAGTCAACAAGCATTTATTAAGTACTTATTAAGTTCCAGGAACAGTGCTAATTTCTTGAGGCCTTGTGCTCAAGGAATCCACTGTCAAATATAAACAATTATGTAAAAACAAGACAGTTGCAGGATAAATTGTAGATAAACTGAGAAGGAAGGTACTAATATTAAGGTGAATCTCTAGGAAACAGAAATAAAGGAGAAAGTTCCAAGTCCTGAAGATAACCAGTGAAATATTCACATTTGGGAAATAGTTTCTTGTTCAAGGAATATCAGTGAGGCTAAGTATTCCTGGAGCTCAAAATACAAAAAGTATAGTACAAGGAGACTAGAAAGGTGGGAAGGGGCTGGGTTTGTGAAGTGCTTTAAAAACTAAACAGAGCACTTTATATTTGATCCTAGAGATAATAGGGAGCCACAGGAGTTTACAAAATGTGGGGTGGGGGAGTGACATGATTAAACTGATATGGAAGATCACTACACTTTAGGAAAATCAGTTTGATGAGTGAAGAATAGACTGGAGGCAGAGAGAGTGATCAGAAGACAAAATTGAGGCTTGAAGTAATGAGGATCTGTCTGGAATGGTGGCAGTTACAGTGGAGAGAAGAGGATGGTTATGATAGATATGAAGACACCATAGGACTTGGCAATCATGCTTAAGGGAGAAGAGAAAATGAGGAGCTGAGCATGAAACCTAAGCTGCAAGCCTAGGTAAGGAAGAGGTGGAACCATAGATAATAATAGGGAAGTTAGGAAAAGGAGAAAATCTGAGGTTAGGTAATGAGTTCTGTTTTGAACATACTGAGTTACAGTTATCTGTGAGACTTATAGGTGAAGATACCTACTAAGCAATTAGAGATGAAAGACTGGAAGGCAGAAGTACCAACAGTTGAATGAAAGTTTGGCAGACATGGCAGTAAGCATGACTACATAAAATAGGTATCTAGAGCAGAGCCAATTAGACATTTCATTTATATTATTTATGATTCATATTCACACTATCAATAGAATTTTGACCCAAATTCAAAGTTATTCTAGTCCAATGGGTTCTTAATGGTTTTAAGGGCAACGAATGTACAATATCTTTCTTATTAACTACGCATGATTGGCTCCCTGCCTTTATCACAATCACACCTAAGAACAGATTCTAACATTCTCTTCTCTTTTCTATCTCTCTGTGTCATTATTATATAAACTGAATGAGACTACATAGGATCATTTTGTATTATTTCTGTGTCTTAGATTATCCTTCACAAAATGTGTTACCTAATGATCAACTTCCAAATAATGAACTTAGTTAGTCTGTTTCTCAGGCAAATATAGACATACTTTTCATCTGTAACATGTTCTAAGTCTTTGTTGACACAAAACTTAAAGCACTTTAACTAACTTAGTCAATTTGTTATCTCAATAATTCTTACACACTCTAGTGTGACTTTTGTAGTGGCAAAGATAAACAAAATAGGCTACAATATGGGTTAAAAGTATCAGAAACTTTTGTCTAATAAAAACATTCTCACTTAAATAAATCTTCATTCAGTGATTTAATCTCTATGTAATATAAGAAAGAAAAAAAAAAAACAGTCACTTCTTCTTGATTCTAAATGCAACTATCATTCTTTTTGAAAGCCCTCACAGTATTTGCTAGGCTCATTAACATTATGCTGGTTTGATTTGGTTAAAGGCTTATTAACTTAACTAGATTAAAGATATTTTCTCTCTTAAAAAGCAGCCTCTTTAGCCTAGAGAGGTTCTTGCCATAGGTATAGTATTCATTTCCTGATTTCACCTCCAGTCAAACTGTCATTTCTCTCTATAGTCTCTCTTTGATTTCTACATCTCACAGAATGACCTTATAGACTAAATATTTATGATTACAAAATTCCACAAACATTGAAAAGTAACAGTCATAACAACTTTTCAAAATACAATAACATATAGCAATAGCTAGGTTTCTTTACAGTGTATCCTTTGTACTATTCTAGACAACTCATCCTCAGTAACTAAATTAAGCTAGTATTTATGAACTAGCCTTTTCAATCAAAATAACTCCTGTTCTTAAAAGATTCACTTTGCTTACTGACAAAGCCAGGGAGTCAATCATGAGTAGTTAATAAGAATAGTATTGTACATTATGAAGCTCTTAAGACCATTAAGAACCCCTTGGAATAGAAAAATAACTTTGAATTTGCTTCAAAATACTGTTGACAGTGTGGGTGGACCAAATGTAATAGGAGTGAAATGTCTAATTGGTTTTGCTCTAACTATCTATTTCATTTGGTCATGCTCATTGTAATATATGCCAAAATATAACTCAAAACAAAACAAAATGGCAGAATGGATAAAAGAACATGGTAGAATAAAAAGAGTACTGCTCCTAAAGTTGGAAATTCTGACTTCAAATCCCTGCTTTTCCCGTTATTACTTATGTGACATTGAGGGAAAAAATCATAATCTGTTTGAATATGTAGTTAGTCTCCAGATGAAATTTAAGATCTCCCAAAGTTGAAAAACAATAATCTTATGAATAAATGAGTAATCTCCCCCCCCAAAGAAAAAGAAAAAGAAAGAGTTCCTTCAAAAATAAATTGTTATCAAGTATTTTAGTAAAAAGATACCTGATGCCATTGGCTCACAGATGCAGTGTTCTGAGGGTGCTGGCTAATTTTTACTTGATGGCAAATCATTAAGAATGAACCAGATGATTAAACTTAATGGAACAACAACATTATACTGAAATTAGTAAGTCCATGCCTAAGGCCGTCTACAACCTTTTATTTGTTATTGTTTAACTTCTGTCTTTTACAGTGGCTATGATAAATGACATCACAGAAGGGGGAAAAACAATTAAAATCAGAGTATTCAATAAACTACTGATGTCTCATAGTTATCACTATAAAGTCACTAGCAGTGTCATTGCTTCTGTCTTTCTCTAAGAAAATATCAGAAAGTGCCAGTACTTTAAGGGAAATGAAGGTGGGGAAGGAAAAAAAAGAATAAAAATAGTCACCAGAGCCTGTTATATTTCAGGGTATATAGATATTATGTCCTTGAATGATGAGGCTAAATGGCTTCACTTTTGAACACTGTTGGGGTAAAAAGATGAGATTTCCACAAGTTTTCAAATATTAATAAATCAGACTCAAAATCTCAAATCTATTCCCAGTACATATTATTTGGTCTCTCATCCTCCCTTTTATGTTGTCATAAGTGTTTATTCTATAAGTTATCAGAATGGTCTATCTTGACAACTAAAAATAAGTTTTAGATTACTTTTATCTGAATAAATCCTTTGACCAGACATAGTTTTCAGCACTAAATTTGCTGTAATTATTTGTCAATGGTCATGATAACTATCCAGTCAAGGACAAATCTAGATAATTGAATATGAACAAATAAATCATATGTGCAAACATCAATTTTTGCCCAGTGAAAACATGATGGGTTTGGTATCAGATTTAACCACTGAAGATACACTATACTTGCTATGACCTATATGTAAAAAAGTATGTTTCAAAATCAGCAGAGCCTAGTTCTCAATGTTCTTCAATATGAATTAAGACCATTCATTTATAAGGGAACAAATGGTGGCACAGACTTACAACTGAGGATATATTTGATTTAGGCATTGTTAAACTAGTTGTTTTTGAGTTGATTAAATAGTATTTTAATTTTCTTTTCAGTTTTTAAAAACTAATGGAACAATTAAACTTTCTCTGATGGGTATATCTTATATGATCAGAGAGTCATAGAAGTAGAAATGATGTCCAGCCTACTTGCCTTGTATTATAGAAAAGGAAATTGATGTCCAGTAGAGGTTAAGAGATGTGGCCAAGATCCCACCAAACTGGGACCAAAATCCAAGATTCTTGGTTCCCAATATAGGGTTGTTTCCCTTAATGTCACATTATTTTTTCTGCCATCATATTTTAAGGTTTCTTTAGCACATCTCTATTTACACCATTCTTTTTATTTTTCTCACTTTTATACAACTCTTTTTAGATTTCTTTTCCTTTTGTTTCTATCTGATTGCTTCCAAAAACTATATATGATTTTTTTAAAAACCACTTTTATTTTCTCCCAAACTAATAAGTAAAGTTATAACCACCTGGAGAAATTTGAATGAAACCCTATGCTTGGTGTTTCTTTGGCTTTTGACATTTTCTGTTATGATACCATAATGATTCTGTGGTGGATAAGTCCAAGACCATAACATATTCACTATATCTGATAATCAAAAGGGACCTGAGAGTCATTTAGCCCAATTTGTACTTCACCAAAAGCTTTCGATACAATTTCCACCCTCCTCCAAGCTAAGAAGAATATACTCCCTTTCAGAACAGTTCATCCTGCTTTTGAATAATTCTAATAGTTCCTTACAAAAAGCCTAAATCAGCCTTCCTGCACCCTTCATCCAATTCTTTCTATTTTTTTTTTTTTTTGCCCTCTTGGGCAGGGCTAAATGAATTTAATTCTTTTGCATAAGAGTCTTTCAAATATCTGAGGTTTTCCAAATTCTTCCAATCTTCCCACCATCACAGCAATTAGTTGGTTGCTCTTGGGCAAATCATATAAGCTTTCTAACCCTCAATTTTTTATAGATTAAAATGAGAGAATGGAGTAGGAGGAAATTCAATGCAATGGATATTTTAAAAATGCATGATGTTGGAAATTAAATATGCAAAGATAAAAGAAAATAAAAGCCACTCCCATAAAGAGGTTACAATCTAACTTCTAAAATCCTTATTTTAAATTTAATTCCAGAAGCAATTTCACTTATTCAATTGAACATTAATTATCTTATGATGAGATTAGGTAAGAATCAAACCAGTAGTGATATTTCTTTTTTAAGCACAGAGGTTTTTTTTTTTATTCTTTTTTTTATTCCATTCCATATATTCTCTTTCTCCTATGCCCTCATCCATCCATTCAGAAGCCAAAAGAAACAAAACCCCATTACAAATAAACAAATACATTTTATGAATATGTATATGTTATGCCAATGTCTATATTGGCTACATTGAGAGAAAAAGACAGAGAGACAGAAAGAAAATGTTTCAATCTGCATTATGAATCTGTCAGTTCTCTATCCAGAGGTAAATAGTATGTTTCACCATGTGTCCTTTGAGCATAGCCTTTTCCATTAAAACTACACAGCAGAATAATTATGTGCTGCCTTTCTATACTTGCACATTAGTCCTGAACATTTAGTTTCAGATTCAGTTCTAAATAAAAACCAACTGGTGACTAGTTTTGGATTATCGGATGGCCTGTGAAATGGTAGCACCTGTGATCTACAACTTTGGAAACTTTGCTTAAGGCTTTAGCACTTTAAAATATCTGTAACTGATATGAAAACCTGAAATTTTAGAGTTGCCTCTTGAAGTCAAAAAAGAGCCTTCAAACATGATATTGTTAATTATATCATTGGGATTAGGGCAAAACCATATTAATGCTTTGTCTTATTTTGTTTTTCCCAATCAATAAGCATTTAGTAAATGTGCCATGTGCTATGTGTCAGGAATCATACTCAGTGCTTCAAATATCTGAGCAAAAATAAAATTGTCCCTGCTTTGAGGATGCTTACATGAAGTCTGTGCTAATGGAGAGAATATCCAGGTCTAGAGACCTGGTATCTGGAGATCAATGACAAGTACAAGCACAAAAAATTATAATTAGCACAAAGAATTAAAATGATTTAAATATGTAGTTTGATATTTATTTAAAGTGCATATGAGAAGAGGGATGCTAGGCCCTGGAACATAATGATCAGTCACCTCCATTCCCTTCTTTTTTTTAATTTTAGCAAACAAAAAGTCCTCAAAGTATCACCTAAGCTAAGTCATTGACATCTACAGGACCCTTTTCAGATTCAATCTTTCTAGGACTAGAAATATTTTTCATCTAATTGTAAGGTGAATTTATTAGAAAGTACAAAATAATAACAAAAAATGAAATATCCTGGAATACTTTAGATGAGAATGAATGATTGCTGACAAATTATATGTCATCATCTTGTTTGTTTTTTTTTTTTTAATTTTGCCTTCTTTTTTTTTTTCTATGTAGTTACATTCAGACCAAGATAGAGGAGATGGATCACTTAAATATATCCTTTCAGGAGATGGAGCTGGAGATCTCTTCATTATTAATGAAAACACTGGAGACATTCAGGCCACCAAGAGATTAGACAGAGAAGAGAAGCCAGTGTATATCCTTAGGGCTCAGGCTATAAATAGAAGAACAGGAAGACCAGTAGAACCAGAGTCTGAATTTATCATAAAGATCCATGATATCAACGATAATGAGCCCATGTTCACCAAGGATGTTTACACTGCCACTGTTCCTGAAATGTCTGATGTTGGTAAGTGATATTTTAATATTATGCCCAAATTTATCTGTTTCTTTATTTTATCTATTAAAAATGATATAATAAAGAAATTCATGTCATTAGATTAATTCAGATGCTGAATTTTTAAAAATAAACATGTCCCCCAAATCTTATTAATGTACTTTTAAAGTCACTCTTGGTTCTAAATATTGATTCAATATTCAAGAATGTTATCCTTGATTTATCTTCCACAAATCACAGAAGAGAATGCTTTCTCCAATATATTAAAAGAATGGAGCTGTGTGAAGAAACTAGATAATGAAATCCCTTGTCCCTTCCTATCATACTGGAATCAAAAATTCTGCTCCCTCTCCTTCTTCCTGATATTCCTCTGAATCTGGAACATAAGAGTCTTCCCACTTTCTGTAAAATATTTCTATCCCTTTCTCTTTATTATCCCAATTGGATTCAGTTTTCAACATCCCAAAATGGCAATAGGTAAATCCCCAAATGTCTATTCCAAGATTCTGAAGGTAAGAACCATTGTTAATGGAAAACAAAATCCAAAAAGGACATTGATAGACTGGACATTGCAAAAATAAATGTCTTTGAAATAAAACCAAAGGAAGCTTTTAAAAATGCATGATATATAAGTGGTAATCAGAGGTAATGATCAAGGAATCAATGATCAAGGAGGTTAAGAAATTGTAACAACACTTGACATGTTAAATTGATTTTTTTTATCCATAACTCCCACTACCTATATAAAATCTAATACTTAGGGATTTCATTCTTAAACATTAGTGGAAGGTAAAAAGAAAAGTTAAATTAAGAAAAATTCTGCTGTAACTGAAAACCTTATCAAGAGACTTCCTTTATGGTACTATTAGAATCAAAGCAACTTATATGTTTGCTTTGTAGTTTCATTAACATTTACAGCCACATTTTAGAATGCTGAAATAATAAAAAGAAAGCTTTTTTATAGTCTTTCTGGAAGTGAGATCATAAATTCTATAGTCTACTTATGTAGATCTACCCAGTCTTGAAACAATTCAATTTATTAAAATAACGGGTAGCTTAGCAAACTTTTGGCTATGATAGGTTTTGTTATTTGCATTTTTTCCTCTAGGAAACAGAATCCATGAGCAAAATTATTACAATATGAATGAAAACTTTTTAAGAGAAGGCCATTCAAGGAAAGATATCCCCTCCTGCTTGGAATAAATAACAATAACTCTTGAGTGTCAGATTAATGAAAATCATTCTCTTTATTTTTATTATTAACATCCTATGAAATATATTTTTAAAATAATAAATGAATATATTTAAGTGGAGAAAGTAGTTCTCATCAGTTAAAAAAGATACATCAAAAAAATTTTGTAACATTGGTCAAAAGTTATTCTCAAACACTAAGTTCATTTCTTCCTAAATAGGCATAAAAATATTCAGTGAACTTATTTCTTCCCTTCATATCTGAAGGGCAGTGAGCACTGTGCCCAAAGATGATTTATTTCAGGTCTTTGAATAATACATGAATCTAATTATCTGTTTAGCTATAAGAACTAATTTTGGTTAAATAAAGGGAGAAAAACTTTATTTAGTGACTAGTAATTTTTTTATTGTTAAATAAAGTTTTTGTCCTTTTACTTAATCAAAAATTAATTCTTTTTATAGGTAAAGAAATGTCTCCTGGTTTTAGTGTCCTAGATTTTAATGACTGAGCTGATATTCTTCCATATCTCTCTTTCTTAATTTTGCAGATTTTAACATATACTATTTGAATTCTTATATTTATTAAACATTTGGATAGTACAATTGGAAGATATACATGAGGTCATTCAGCCTAATTTTATAGAAAAGGAAATTTAGTTCTAGGAAAGTTAATTGATTATCCTCAAGCTACACAGTGATTTAGCACTTCCTACCAATTTTCTTGTATTGATAGTGTATATATTTTTATTGCTGTTTTTTAAATAGAATGTAAACTCCTTGAGATCTAAGACCATTTCATTTTCCCCTCTATAGCCTCAGTGCCTAGCACAGTGTCTGGTACATCATAGGAACTTAATAATTGCTTGCTGAATAGCAGAAGTGGTAATAGATAAGTCTAAACTGTAATGTAATTCTTCTTCTATTATATCATCCTTCTTGAGCTTCTCAGAAGTTCAAAATTTTAAATTCATCTTTCTAAGAAAACTGCACCATTCCTCTATTTATCTAAATTGTCATTCTTTGCACTTTTCTAGCTGTTAGTAATTCTTATTTTTCTTCCTAAATTATGATATAGTGTGGTTGTGTTCAAGGGTAATATTTTGTGTTCATTTGATGTGTATCTACCTTTTAAAAATGTAATATCCAATCTCTTAAATCAACATAAATTTATTTTTCTTTCATTCCAGGTACTTTTGTTGTTCAAGTCACTGCAACTGATGCTGATGATCCCACCTATGGAAACAGTGCTAAAGTAGTCTACAGTATTCTTCAAGGACAACCCTATTTTTCAGTTGAATCTGAAACAGGTTAGAAGTTCATATCATTAAATCCCTTATAATATCATTAATTTAAATAACATGTTAAATCAATCTAGTACATGTTACATGAAAACACCAAAGTACTTTCATTTTCCTCAGAGTAAAACATCTGCAAATGTGACAACTGAATTATTTTAATCAAAAAAGCCAAGTGTAATAAATATAATTAAAATGTATGTATGAACACTCAATCATTTTAAAATAAAAATTACAGGTGATTTAAATTATTTGTTTATGATTGGATAGAGCTGAAGGCCAAATATTCCCTGTGAATTAAAGAAATAAATGAATTCACCTTTTCAAATTCATTTTAAGCATTTTTCTACCAAAATTAACAATCTGTCTTATGATAGCTAGATTCATAAATGAAAATTATTTTGAATTTATTATTTTAGAATTGTTTTGGTTTTTATAAGTTTAGAACTGAGCTTAGAGAGGTTAAATAACTTGTCCAAATTCATAAAGCATTAAAGGCAGGATTCTAACTGAATTCTTCCTGACTACAAACCCTGCACTGCTTCCACCGTTCCAGCCTGGGTATAACCTTGAAGAAAAGTCAATACAGAATCAGAAGAATGAAGTTACAATGGGGAAAAAATGATTATTTAGCTTATATCTAAATAGTTGAAGAATCAAAGAATGGTAAGCAGCTGTTTAATTCTTCTAGAGTTAACATCAAAAAAATAAACTTGAACTCTAAAGTGAAGGGTTTGTTTTAGGGGAAAAAAATTGGGAGTAAGGGGAAGTAGTTATCTTCTTTTTAAAAAATAGTTTTATTACTGCAACATATTACCAAAGAAAAATAGATCATATTCTCCAGTAATCTTTGATAGAGTGTTAACAGTATAAAACAACATTCTTCTTAGAGGACAAGCTGACTTTTGAAAATCTTTCCAAACTAAGTCTTCTATGTTTCTCTGATAATAATATATACCTTCACTATTGGGAAACCGGCTTCTAATCAGCTGTAGGAAAACTTTAAATGCCCTAACATTCTAATAATAACAATAATGATGATGAACATGATAGTGGTTTGCATTCACATAGGTATTTCAAACAGGTAGTGAAAGTTTTATTTACTTCCAATTTATAGATCTCAAATTCAGAATGCTGATGGTGTTGACTTAACCGTCAGTTAACAATGACAAAAGTGAGAGAGGTGGCACTCCAAACTCAGGTCTTTTACCCACAGTCTGGTGGGATTTTTTCCTCACAATTTTGAAGGAAATGTTACCGTATTTTTTCCAGCCTTCATTATGAATATGTTCATTTTATTAGTCATTAAGAGGCAAAATTATATAAGGAATAGAGTTCTGGAGTAGAAGTCAGGGTGACCTTAGTTCAAATCCTTCTTTAAATACATATTGAGTTGTGACCTTGAAAAAATAATTTAACCTCTCTTCTGAACTTTAATTTGCCTATCGGTAAAATTGGAATTATAATAGAACCTGCCTCACAAGGTTATAAGGATCTAATGAGAAAATGCCTGTAAAGCACTTTGCAAATATGAAAAAAATACCATAATTGCTAGGTAGCTATGTAGTATGAAGCTAGGTAGTATGAAGCACATTTAGCTGTCAACCAATTAAATGAGAAAATGGTGTAAATCAGAAAGAAAATTAAAAGATTTAATAAGATCAATATAATATGTGACCTTGCTTAAGATAAGTGTCATATATTATTTATAGATGTTATATCACACAGCTAACATCCTAAAATGCCACATGGAATTATCATAATTTGATGACCTGAATTGTGACACAATATTTTTACTAGTCATAGGTAATGATTATATACTGATGAATCTTTTAATGCATTTTGTAAGTCAATAGTGTCTACATGTCTCCCATTTCTGATTTCTCATATTTGTAGGCATCATCAAAACAGCATTGCTCAACATGGATCGAGAAAACCGAGAGCAATATCAAGTGGTTATTCAAGCTAAAGACATGGGAGGCCAGATGGGAGGTTTATCTGGCACCACCACAGTGAACATCACCCTGACTGACGTGAATGACAATCCTCCGCGTTTTCCTCAGAGTATGGATACTTGACAGATTGAATTTCTTGCAAAGCCCTTTTATACACCATATGCTATGGAATTGATTTTTCATTTCAGTTATTATCATTGTTGTAAATAAGAGGAATCCAATGAGTACTGTCACTTAAAATTTTTAAATATATTACCTACACTTAAATAGATGGTGATGACTGCTGTTTCTAGTGTTTTATATTACGTAATATTTTGGTGCTAATAATATTATATAATTATATTTAATATGACTACATGCTATAGAACATTTTTGTTAATATTATTTTTATTAGTGTTTTATATAAGGTAGTGATTAATATTTAAGTGTAAATAGTTGTTTAAAAGCAGCATTTTTGCTTTTACCTTCCTCATCAACAAACTTTACTGTAAGCAAAAATCTATGACTCCAGAATATATGCACAAATATATTGCTGATCACTGAGGCATTTTATATTTGTATTTTATGGATTTTAGCCAATTATAGTATTTTTTAATCCTCACAATGTCTTAAGAGAATGATATATTATTATTTTTAGTTTTTTAATAGTAATAGTTGGACCATGAATTTAAAAACATGTAATCTTGTTTCACTCTATCATTTATTATCTACATAAATTTGGACTAGTCATTTTCTTTCCCTCTGCCTCAATTTCCTTTTTAGAAAGATCATCTCTAACATTCATCACAAGTTTAATATTTTTTATTCTATAATTCTCACAAGTGGTAATTGGAATTTAAGTCCATTGTTTATTATAATTTTTTTCTATTCTATGACTGATTTGAGTATGACATTTTAAGCTATCCTAACACGTGGAGTCAGAATATACTTATCTGGACAAGAGAATCTTTTAAGAAAGGTTCAATGTGATTTTCAGTAATTTTTTTTTTTCGTCATGAAAGTAAAGGTTTATAGGTGAAAGGAGCCCAGATTACTGTTTTGAGAATAAATGGCATTTCTCTAGCACTTTAAAGTCTGCAAAGTATTTAACAGGCAGTTTTGCTTTTCAGCCTCACAACAATACTGCATATATGGCTGTTCAGTTGTCATCATCTCCCAAATTAGATATGAGAAAAGGAGGCTCCAAAAGATTTTAATGATTTGTATATATATATATTTTGCATGAAGAGCTTTTTGTACTAGTAGCAAGTAGAAAGCACTTCCTGCTTTCAATTTGCTTATATTCACTTTATGTTGTGTGTCTTTCTTTCTCTTTTAGGCACTTACCAGTTTAAAACTCCTGAGTCAGCTCCTCCTGGTACACCAATAGGCAGAATCAAAGCAATTGATGCAGATGTAGGTGAAAACGCAGAAATTGAGTACAGCATCACTGATGGGGAGGGTCTAGACATGTTTGATGTCATCACTGACCAAGAAACACAGGAAGGAATTATCACTGTTAAAAAGGTGAGTTTTTTCCATCTGCCTTTTTCTATTTCTAAAGTCAGGAAAACTATGCTATTATTATTCTCTATGTTATAAATATATTACATAATGTTCTTTCTTTTTTTATAAATGATTACTATCAGTTTTCATTGGTGATTACTGGACATTGGCACTACAATAAACCCTCTTTTAACATATATTGAAACCTTTAATCTTAGGAGCCCTTAATGTCCTTAAGCAAGATTGATGTGCCCATGGTAGTAAGAACAAATTAACCAATATCATAAAAACAAATAATACATTGTTAGTTTGTAGTTTCAATAGATTATAAGATATGGTTGATCACAAACTATTTCTAAAAAAATTTTGGTCCCCAGTTGGTGACAAGATACTTATGTATATTAAGGTGCTTATTACCAGGACAATATGACCAGTTGAACATAAAGATGTATTTCTGTCATTTTATTTTACATTTTCCCCTTATCTACTATTTTGTGTGATAAAGAAAAAATGAGTTCACCCAAAGACTGATAAAAAATAAGTACCACATACAGAACAAAGAGTGTGGTGAAAATTTTAAATCAGATTATAAACTGAGGCAAGAAAATCACTGCTTTCTGATTTTATGATTAGTTCCATATGGGTTATTTTTATTGCTCATGACATAAAGTCTTCTTGTTAGTTTAAACTCTGACCTGTCTTGGAAATATCAGTGCTCCTGGCTTCAAGTAATATGAATTTGGAACTCTCCAGCTTTGAATTACATATTTCATTATCTGAAAACACACTAAAACATGGTTTGATTCTCCTCAGACCAGCATTTTACAACATAACACAATTAGTAAACCCATTAGTGAACATTAATGTTCTTTAGTCTCTAATACCTTGTACCTTATCAGATGCAAACTGGAATTTTATCTAGTAGAGTGAATGATTTTCAGTAAAGAAATAATTGAGTTTATGACGAGACTTGTTTCCTTTTGCCAATCTCTTTCCATTTTAAAGAAATCAATGGAGGCTATGAATTTTATTTTTTTAATCACAAAACTGATACTTGTTTTAAGCAATTTATGCAACTGTTGTCATTATTATCTTCGTTTAATGAGGAGATTTGGGGGTAGAGGGTGTCCTGCAGAGCTCTTTAAGATATTCAAAATGTTTCAGCTTCCTGTTGGATAAAATTGTATATCTTTTTTATTCTGTGCAATGCAACTGGGAATCAGCCAGGAATCCTACCTCCAACACTTGGGCATTTAACCATTCCAGGTCTCAGTTTCTTCATCTGTAAAATAAGGAAATTTGACTAGACTTAAATGCCCTCCACTTCTAACTGGTGTGAGTCAGGGTGGGGGGAAGCAGCTCACAGCTGGCAGTCCACATACCCAAGATTGTTTTTGTATTTTCATTATCCATGAAAGCTGTGCCTATCATTGAATATATTTATATGTTTCCCTTTCCATCTAGGATATAGCATCACTTTTTTCCTACTTAAGAAATGTCTTTAGGAACTATCCTAAACCCACACACAGAAAGAAAAGGGGTCACCACATTTATTGGCTCACCACATTTATAAGAAAATGCTTTATATAATGTTTCCAGTGGGAAAGAACAGGAGCAATAGGAAAGCACCTTTAACCCCATTAGTCTTTAAAGCTTTCTAGTTGTCATGTTACTTATTTTACTTTTAAAGCAAATTATACAGAAAGCAAATTATGTTTCTTGTTATTTTGTGACTACAATACAAATGTCAATTTCCTTCTAAGGTTTTGGACTTTGAAAAGAAAAAATTGTATACCCTCAAAGTGGAAGCTTCCAATCCACGCGTGGAGTCCCGTTTTCTCTACTTGGGACCATTTAAAGATACAGCCACAGTTAGGATCATGGTGGAAGATGTTGATGAACCTCCTGTGTTTGGCAAACTAGCCTATGTCATGCAAATAAGGGAAGATGCTCAGATAAACAGTACAATAGGCTCAGTGTCAGCCCAGGACCCTGATGCTGCCAAGAATCCTGTCAAGTAAGCAAAATACTATTATATTGTCTTTCTGTGATCGATCTGTCTTTATCCCAAAATCTGCCTACATGTTTTATTTGAGTACACCTTCTGCTCACAGACAGAAAACAAAACAACAACAGCAGAAGGCATAGTATCTGTATATGGTATTGGAGAAAGAAAGAATGCTGATCTAAAATTTGCTATATAAGAAAATGAACTTAAATTCTTGTACCTTACAAATTCCCTATTCATAAATTATGCTCCACTGGAAGCTAGATAGACAATACATGAAAAATGCTGAAATCATGGATTAATGGAGCTAAAATGAATCCTGAAACTGCATCTAACTTGAATCTGCTTTTTTTAGAAGTGATCAGAATGACCTAGTGGTTGAATCAAATTTTCAGGGTATAAGTAACTTCCTGGATTTGTGCTGAGTAATTTGGAGGCCTAAAATAATTAAAGTAAGATGCAAGGGAACTATGTACTGAAAGGAGTAATACACTATGCACTGTTTTAGTAACTAAAAAATAATTCATATTTTTAAAATATCTTATTTAAGGGAAAGCCTAAACTTAAAGGGATAATAAAATTGATTCTTTGAAATTCCAAGATAGTATTTTTGAAGACAGTGAGTTATACCATTCTTGAACCTAAAAGGCCATAATTACGATCCAAGATCAAAAGTTGAAACCACACTTCAAAATACTTAAAAATAGTTATGACAATATTGTTGAGAATTCCTTATATTTTATGGCACATTAAAATTTTAAAAAACTATTTGAACAAATACTTATTAAGCACTGCTCCATGCAAAACACTGTACTAAATTTTGGGGATACAAAAACAAAACAGCAAGAAAAACAACAGTTCCTGTCTTCAAACAGATTAGAGTCTATTGGATACATACTTTTATGCTTGCTGTCTCCTTTGAAAGTAAAAATGGGACTTTTATTACTTTTTCATTTTTCTCTCAGAATCTAAACTTAAGGTTTTCATGATTAAAGAGTATTACTTCTCTTCAACCTTCATCTTTCTTAGCCCTATTCCCCACCTTTACACCTTAAGATTACTTCTGCTCAAGCAAAAAAGTATCTGTGTCCTAAGCTGAGAAAGTATAGGCAGAAAATTAATGTATATCTATTGGGTCTGGTAGCCATGGCAAAGTAATCCAAATATACCCCATCATTTCTTGTAAATCATTGGCAAGATGAAATTCAAGCTTAACTAGCTATATTACACATATGCACAATGATTGTTTCTCAATTTATTGCTTTCTTATTTATCAACCAGAATCATAGTAACAAAAAGAAATAATCATCTAGTTGTCCAACTTTTTGTTACATGTAGCAGATTTTCATCTCTATGCTTTTATTTGTCTCAAAATGTCATCTCTATCTCCTGCTTTGTCATACAAAGAAGGAAGCAGCTGACCAAGTCAATCTGAAAGCTAATTATGAGAATTTTTTTCCCCCAGAAACATTCCCTTGATGCAATGGAATACATCAATATCAATTGTCTCTAATTTATCTTTTATGTAGCTTGTCTTCATGTTGTCTCCTCTATGAGACTGTGAGCTCTATAGGAGCTTTTGCATTTTTTTGTTTTTGCCCTAACTCCCAAGCACTATGTTAAATACTGAAGATACAAAAAAAAATTGAAATATTTCCTTCCCATAAGGAGTTTACATTAATATATGCTGGAAAACATATATAAAGAAGAACATTCAAAAGATACTCAAAATAAAAGGGAATGGGAATGGAAGTGGAGAATGGAGGATACTATCCCCTGGGCAAGAATAATGTAGAAGGTATTTTTTAAGGAACCAAGAGATCCTAAAAGGAGGAATTGATAAAAGGATACATTCCAGGCACAAGGAACAACTAGCAAGTCAATAAACATTTATTAAAGCGACTCTTATATGTTAGGTATTGTGTGAAGTGCTGGTCAACCAATGCAAAACCATAGAGACAAGAGATAGGATATCATGGAAAGAATATTAAGAAGGCCAGTTTGACTGGACCAAAAAAAAAAGGGAAGAAAAAGGAGTAATTGTTATTAAGGTTAGAAAGAGAGGTGGGTAATAAGTTGTGAAGGACTTCGCAACCCAGACAAAGAAGTTATATTTGATCCTACAGTCAATCTAGGAATTATTTGAGTTTATTGTGCAAAGGAGTGATCATAGGGGAATCATTATGGAAGCCACGTGTGGAATGGATTGGAAATGAACAAGAGTTAAAGCCAGTTAAATAGACGAAGTGAGTAAAGAGCTATCACACAGATGTGAAAGAGATTATAGAGGTAGAAATAATAAGACCTGCCAAATAATGATATTTTTGTGGGGTGAGAGAGAATGAGGAGTCAAGGATATATTATATGCTACAATGTATTTTTGTTCACTTCATATATCTCTATATAAACTTACATGTTATATATATATGTGTGTGTGTGTGTGTGTGTGATATAAGTTTATGAATACATACATTTATATAAAATCAAACTTGCAGGCTATAAAGCAAATTCATACAAATCGCTAGTATTTTTATGCTATATTAATAAAAACCAGCAGGAAAAAATAGGAAGAATGATTCCCTTTAAAATTACCATAGAACTTATAAAATACTTGGAAAGCTATGAATCTTAATATATGCACATATACATGTATATATGAACTACATAAATGTAGCAACAAACAACTATTCATAGAAATAAAGACTGACACAAATTATTGGAAAAATTAGTAGTACTCATGGATAAAATGAAGCAATAAAATAAAAATTAAATATTGAAATTAATTTACTATTTCAATACATACTAATGAAACTACAAATAATTACTTTGTAGAACTAGGAAAAAATTCATATAAAGAAGAGAAAACAGTCAAGAGTCTCAAGTGGAAAAAAAAGAAAAAATAATCTCAAGACAAATATGAAAATAAATGGAAATAGGGAGGTCTAGTAGAACTAGATCTCAAATTATACTAAAACATAGTAATTATTAAATCAGTTTGGTATTGGTTTTAAAATTATCAGAAGAATAGATTAGGAAGAAAGGAAAAATTTATTCAGCATATATGATGGACACTAAGTATATTTTACAAATATTACATCATTTGAGATTCACAACCCAGGAAGGAAGATGCTATTATTTTCTCTATTTTAAAAATGATGAAAGTGAGGTAGAAAGTGAGGTTAAAATGAATTGTCCGGGTTCACATAGCTAATAAGTGTCTGACATCAGATTTGAACTTCTGGTCTCTCTGAATCCGGACCCAAGATACTATTCACTGTATCTCCTAGCACACAAAAGAAGCAAGTTTATCTAATATCCAGATATTTAATAAACCCAAAAGTCCTCATTATTAGACAAAAAAATCACTAGAAAAGATGAACAGTAGTATAAAAGATTTTAGATTTATATTACCACCTCATAGATTAGAAAAAAATAAGCTCAATGGCTCCATTACCTAGATATAAAAGGTCTTATCATTAACAAATTAAAGAAATTTGGGGTGAAAATTGCCTATCAAAGAGAAGAAAATTTCAGGATCAAAAAGGAATAAAAAGGATCACAGAAGATTAAGTAAATAATATCAATTAAGTCAAGTGTAAATGATTTTGCATAAGTAAATCTGATTAAACTAGAATTAAGAAGGAAATGAACTTGAAAAAGTATTTGTAGCAAACCTTTATAAGATAAAGTCTCAGTTCCAAGATATATAAGGATCTGTTTCTAATTTGTCAAAAAAAAAAAAAAAAAGATTCCTCAGTCGATAAATGATCTAAGGATAGTTTGCAAGGGAAGAAATCCAGTCTATTTATACCCATATAAAGAAAACCTCAAATTACTACTAATTAGAGAAATACATGTTAAAGCCTTCCAAGATCCCCTTCTGTATATCATGCTCATCAGAGTGATGAAGATGACAAAAATGGGAAATTGTCCATTTGGGAGGAATTGTAAGGCAGTAAGTACACTGATACACATTCATGTTGATGGACCTGTGAATAGCTACAACTCACTTGAAATTTTGCATTGAAAAGCTTATAAACAGGGAATAGACTTTCACCAGCTGTCATTACTAGATCTATAGCCAAAAGAGATCCATAGAGGAGAAGGTTTTCCTTTATGTATAAAAATATACAAGGTAGGTCTTTTTGAGACGGCAAAAAAGTAAAACTGTGATATACCCATCTAATGAGGAATGATTGAATAAACTGTAATATATGAATATGATGGGAAACTATTATGCTATAAGAAACAAGCTTGTTAATCAATATTCTGTAGACTTTTCCATTTAGAAATGACATTAATTATTAGTTTTTTTAAATTGGTTATGGAACAAGTCCTATTAACTATAATAGACAAATATTTAAAAATACATTGTACATGAAAGACAATTCATTGACTTTCAACTTGGTAATATTTCATATTGTCAAGATTAAAAGTTCAAGTAGAGCAAAGCTCTGTTTTAGAACCACTAAAACAGAACTTCTCCTCTCTCTTCCCAGTTCAAGATAGTAATTATTAAAAGACCTCCTTCTAAATTTCATGCAAAATGACAAATCATTGAAAATCCTTCAAATTTAAATTATAGAGTTCATCTAAATCTATACTTTAACTTATCATTAGAAAGTTATGAGTTTAGAAAAATGAGTTAGAAAGTGGCTTGGATCATTCATCTTAATGTGAAAAATAGGAACAACAATGAAATGCTAACTCTTTTAGTAAATTGTGGTATCTTGTGGTAATTTGAGGATACATTAGAACCGCAGTCAAGAAAAAATTATTTCTAAATTCTGCTCTCCATTTCAGGTATTCTGTAGATCGACACACTGATATGGACAGAATATTCAACATTGATTCTGGAAATGGTTCCATTTTTACCTCTAAACTTCTCGACCGAGAAACATTGCTGTGGCACAACATTACTGTCATAGCAACAGAGATCAGTAAGTCAGATCAAAATATTATAGCTAGTTCTCATGTCAGGAAGTCTTACTAAGAGTTTGTGAAGGTTGTCATAGTATAGAGATGATCCTACTCAATAACTCTTGAGGAAAAGAAGCACCATAATAGATAGTCTGCAATGATTTTTTTTCTTCCTACAGCATTTATCTATTTATACATGGAGAGTTTTTGAAATCACCAAAATAGAATTATCTTTCTCTCCCTTGATTTACTTAGTATACCTACCAAGATGTTATAGATAGGACTTCAAAGTAGATTCTCACATTATCATATTATATACTTTATGTATGTAAATTTATATCTACATTCATGTCTATTGCCAAAGCTATTAATTATTTATATCTGTATCTACTTCAAAACTTTAAAAGATAGATTATTTACTTGTTTTACTTCTGATGAATAAAATCTTTCCATGTATTTGTATGGAGAAGAGAGAAAGGCTTTATTAAGAACCTTCTATATTTATTTATTTAGACCTTACTATATATCTGGAACTATATTAAAGGCTTTACAAATATCTCATTGGATCCTCATAACAAACCTGGGAAGTAGGTGCCATTACCATTTTACAGTTGGGAAAACTAAGACACATGGAGGTGAAGTAATTTGTCCATTCAGCTAGTGCCTGAGACAAATTTGAATTCAAGTCCTCCAACTTCATGACCAGCATTCTATCTACTGGTATTCTTGAGTTGTTATAGCCAAAAACTTCATTATGTGAGGACCACCATTCTTTTAATATGATTCTTCACAATTCAAAAGATTATTTGTCTTTCAGTTACCAACCCGTAGTCCTTTGGTAGTCCCCTACTTACCCTTCATCTGCTCTTCTGCAATCATAGATTCCTTAAATGCTATCATTCAACATTGATCCAGGAGGAAATTATCATTATAATTTCCAGTGGCTCTAGGATCCCATCAATATGGATGTTCAAACATCATCCTCACCTGCTCATTCTCTGAAACTCTTTATTTCCTCTAGTAAATGTTTCCTCCCATCTCTGTGCAATGTGCTGAATTTTCTCTATCAGTTTTTTCTGATACTGTGGATAGATCAGTAGAACACAGAGGGTATAAACTGGTCATCTCCTGCTCTGATCACAAGAACCAGGCTTTCTTCTTTCTTAATCATATATTTCACAGTGTCCTAGTCTTTAGTAACCCATGGAACAGGAATGAAGGAAATCATATATATGAGTGCATGTATATACATATATGTTATATGTATGTATATGTATGTGTATATTCATGTAAACACATCTATATTCTTAAATAAGGATACCCTATAATATTAGTATTTCTCCTCTTGGAAGGTTATCTTCCAGGCTTCTATCTTTGCAATAACTTCAATATTAAAAAAATAATTATTTCAGTTCTCCTGTGGTACATGAAGTATGGGATGATAACCATCAAAAACCAACCAGAAAACTATTGCTAGTGAATAACAATGACAGATTTCACAAAAAGTGATCCAAAGTGGAAGCTATAAAGAGAGATCATAAAATAAGATTGATTTGCAAAACGTCAATTATCGAATGCAGCTAATGTAAGACAGTAAAGAAGGTCTGTGAAATTAAAACATTGCTTTATTGTTATTATTATCATTATCACTATTATCAATAGGAAAGAACTTTTTTAGTAGTCAAAGCTCCCCACCCATGCCACCTAAATGCCTCATTTAAATACCCATTCAATGAAAATAATAGCTTACAAATGACCCTGAGTTTTTCTTCTACTGTGCCAATAGAGAAGAAGTTCTGGGAGATCCTCTAAACCAGAACATGGATCCAGTGATGTGATGCCTGAGAACTATTTTATGTAAATTTGGAAAGATCCTTTACCAGTCTATCATAAAGGGATGCACTTTTGAGTTATGGCAACTTTCTATAGTATCTTTCAAGTCTACAAAGATTGTGAGAGATATAGTGCTAGATCTACAGTTAGGTAGATGTTAATTCAAATCTAACTTTAAAGTGTTATATAAACACTAAAGAGGAAGAGGAGCAGGAGGAGGAGATGGAAATGATGATGATGTGAATGATGTGATATTAGTTGATGGTCACAGAGTCACTGAATCCAAGCTAATAGAAATTAATTTAATAGAAATCATAGATACTCAAGTAATGAAGTATGAAATTCATTTAATTTCAATTTCCACTCTATGAACTTATCCAGAGAACCATAGAATGTTAGATCTGGAATATATTTTATTACTTATTTGTTACCAAACCTGAATTCTACAGAAGAGGAAACTGAGTCTCTAAGAGATTTAGTGATCCCAATTCACCAACAAGTACTTCTTAAACATTTGATATTGGCCATACACTGTCTCCTAATCCAGTGTCTTTCATGTCATAACACAATTAAGTGATCCTCCAGAATTATCAAAAGACTTTGTATGCTTTAGGTTTTTCAGTCATTATTTTTGTTATATCTTTATTCCATATCAGCATTTTATAGTTCATCAGCCTTTCATATACCTTTCTCATTCTCCTTCCCAGATTTTATTTATATTCTATTCATTTGCTTTTTTCTAACATCTACTGCTTCACTCTTTTAGAACTTAATTACTCTAAAAAAGCCATTTTTGGATAATCTACTCTACCTTATATCCCCTTCTTACTGAACTTAAACTTATATTTTTATCACTTAGTTACTTTGTTTTCTAGTTTCACTTAATTTATGGCTCACAGGATGCTCATCTATATTTTAAGTGAATTTGCTAATTATTGTTGCTGCACTAAATGAATGATCAATCTGGTAAATGAAAACTCCTTCTTTTATGACATTTTACAGACAATCCAAAACAAAGTAGTCGTGTACCTTTATTTATCAAAGTGCTGGATGTTAATGACAATGCCCCAGAGTTTGCTGAATTCTATGAAACTTTTGTTTGTGAAAAAGCAAAGGCAGAACAGGTGAGTATAGTGAAATAATAAATTACAATCAAAACTCATTAATTAAAAATTTGTAATAAATCAGCTTGGGTTGGGTTCTAAACTTTTATTTTCTGCTGTCTCTACTTAGAAAGTTAGTCCTATAAATAAAAATCTAGGGAAGAAGTTTAACCTACTTACAACTTCATATCCACTGTATAAAAAGATGCTGCTGGATACACATTAGTTGTATCTATTCATTAAACCATGGGATCTTTTCTAGGAAAAAAAAAATTCTAATTCATTTGAATCACTATATGCTTTCAAATTAATAAATAGAATTCCTTTTACAATCCTTTAACTCAGGCTTTTCTAGTATGGAATCTAAAGGAGTCTTCCAAAACTTCCATTCACACTAATGAGCAGCAAAATAATATTTTTATCCTCAGGATTTTAGGAATACCTTGAAGGACTGACTGTGGTCTTATGGCACTTTCATTGACAAGCACCCCACCAAATATCTTCTTCTCTCTAAATCATTTGACTAGATGATATCACCCCAAAATCAATTGGTAATTGATTTATTGAGAAGATATAACAGACCAGATTGAACCTAAAATATATAACATATATAAACTAAAGTATAACAATATCCCTTATAAAGGGGGGCACACTCTGCCCTCCATACCCATTCAGTTCCTCCTCACAATCTAAAAGTGGCCAGTAATGGATATTTCTTAAATTTGAAAGTCCTTTTTTCCTTTCATGGAATTCCCACCAAGTTCACATATTGGTATAACATAGTCTCACCACTGATGGCACATTTTACCCTTGTTCAACTGAACAGGATTTTTTCATGAGTGTTTCAAACAGATCATTCCTCTGGGCTTGCTTCTTACTGAACTCAGCTGCTGTGGTTAGCAACAGACTCTACTAAGAATTCCTGGTTTAACCTCTAATGGTTTTTCTAAACTTTCAAAGTTTACAAGGTCATAAGCTGGTCTGTTCCATATCCATTCATCTAAAATTAGGAAAGAATAAAAACAAGGCACCATGCAATCATCCTCAAATGATGGCCAAGTATGAAAGTGAGTCTGATGTCCCTTCGCTACTAAGGATTATATTAAGTAGTGCCCACTTTAAGGGAAGAAAGCAAAAGACCATCAAATATTTTGTAGGCATACTTAGTTCTAGGCTTTTCATCACTATGCAGTAAGCTAAGACAAAAGTCAGAAGAAAAGTTCTCTGATGAGAGGAGAAAGGTCCCTCCATTATATGTTCTTGGAAGGAAGCTTCCATGTGGATTTGAACCAGATAAGACATAATTTATACGCTCTAAGGCAGATGGGGCAACAATCCCCAATGCTGCTTAACAATATTAAAATGTAATTAGAAAATATTTTACACAATATTTTTGAATAAAGCATGGATGACAATAAGATGTGGCTTTATGTCAATATGCATACCTTAGAGATTCCTGTTTATGGTGTAGGGGTCTTCAAACTTTTAAATAGGGGGCCAGTTCATTGTCCCTCAGACTGTTGGAGGGCCGGACTATAGTAAAAACAAAAACTTTGTTTTGTGGGCCTTTAAATTAAGAAACTTCATAACCCTGAGTGAGGGGGATAATTGTCCTCAGCTGCCACATCTGGCCCATGGGCTGTCGTTTGAGGATCCCTGGTTTAGAGGCTTCTGTTTCTATTTGACAGAATTGTTCTTAAACTATAAACCATTGGCCAGTCCCTTAATAATATTTCCCCCATTAAAAACTCACTGATCTCAGCATTCTTGTTGAGGGTACATTTTGAACACATTGTCCATTTGACAAAAATCCATAATCCAAGATCCTGGCTAGCTTTCTTGTGACGTTCAATATTATTTCTGAATGCCTTTGCCAATGCTTTATACTAAAAAGTCTTAGGAAAAAAATCAGTGTATCATACTTCATAATTAAATCGACAAATTAACATTCTTTGAAATTTTCATATACATGGTGATACTACTTAAAATGTTTGCTAATCAGATGGTACCATTTCACAAAATTTCTCACAAAAGCTTCCTTCTTACTAGCACTCGCATTCTATGTATATTGATAGTGCATTCCTTTGAATAAAAAAGGAAAGCCTTATATGAATAGTTTCCTTATCCTCCCTACCCCAATAGAAGAAAGAAGGAAGGAAAGAAATAATGGAGTGAGTTAGGAAAGAAGAAAGAAAGGAAGGAAGGAAAGAAGAAAGGAAGGAAGAAAATAAGGAAGGGAGGAAGGAAGGAAGAGATGGAGGGAGGGAGGAAAAGAGGGAGGGAGAAGAGAAGGAAGAGAGGAAAGGAGGGAAGGAGGAAGGAAAAAAAGAAGAGAGGAAGGGAAGGAAGAAGGAAGAGAGGGAAGGAGGGGGGAGAAAGAAAGGAGGGAATTAGAAAAGGGAGGAAGAAAGGAAGGAAGGAGGGAGAGAGAAAAGGAAAGGAGGAAGAAAGAGATGGAGGGACAGAGCAAGAGAGGGAGGGGAAAGAGAAGGAAGAGAGGGAAGAAGAGAAGGAAGAAGGAAAAAAAGAAGAGGAAGGAAGGAAGAAAAGAAAAGCGGGAGGGAGGAAAGAAGGAAGGATGGATGGAAAGAAGGAAGGAAGGAGGGAGGGAGAAAAGAAAGGGAGGGAGGGAGGAAGGAAGGAAGAGATGGAAGGAGAAAGGAAGAGAGGGAGGGAGAAGAGAAGGAAGAGAGGAAAGGAGGGAAGGAGGAAGGAAAATAGAAGAGAGGAAGGGAGGGAGGAAGGAAGAAAAAAGAGGGAGGGAGGAAGGAAGGAAGGATGGAAAGAAGGAAGGAAGGAGGGAGTTAGAAAAGGAAGGAAGGGAGGGATCCTCCTCAAAGGGAGGGAGGAAAGGAAGAAGGGAGAGATTAAAGGAGGGAGGGATCGAGGGAAGAAAGGGAGAGAGGGAGAGAAGGAAGAAAGGAAAGGAAGGAAAGAAGGATGAAAAGAAGGAAGGGAGAGAAGAAAGAAAGGAAGGAAGGGAGAGAAGAAGAGAAGGAAGGAAGGAAAGAAGGAAGGAAGGGTATTTTATGTAATATTGTGCAGACTCCATTATTTATGGTTTGCCTTTTTTGTCCCTATATTTTTTTTTTCCTTTGAAAATTCAAATGTGTCCTTCCTAGATGCCTAAAATTAAGACTGACCACAATCCTACTCTACATTCTACAATAGGAAGATACCCCCTTTTCTCCCATCCTAGGAATAAAAACCCCACCATCACATACTATTTTGGACACATACTGTCCACACCCAGGACAAACAGTACAAAATGGTTGGAAAACTTTTTCTGGTAGAAAGGATGAACTAAAAGAGAAGATGGGGATGGAGATATGTGAATCAACTCAGCATTCTTTGTTTCTCTCTCAAGGCATAGAGAGAAAGGGCAATCCAAACTCAACCTCGGTGACCCCATGTTTCAGTGGCTTATTCTTTCAGGTGAAATCTGAATGAGTTCTGAGTTCAAATTTTAGGGTTCTGCTTAGAAGAGTTATAGAGTCATATAAACTTGTCTGTGATTCAATAACCCTCAAGAAAATCTTAATGTTCCATGGTAGAATTATTGGTCTTCATATAATTAGTTTGTGAAATATAAAATCCCTCCTATGAAAGATGATGCTGGCCATTCCAAGTGATCCTGGGATATTTTCTATTCCACTAAATAGTTTGTGTCCTCTCTAGGCTGCTCCTTCTCTGTTCCTAGATTTCCTTTCCTATAAATCCTGAGCAGCTACTCTAGTCAATCCCCTCCCCAGGGGAGCTATCTCATTGGTCTCTGAAAGCTGTGAGGGGACCTTACAGATTTTTTTTAGATTGCCTTTTCCTCATCAATCCAAATTAGTGAGATTTCAATAAAATTCCTCATGAAATAAGTTCTTGCTTTCAGTTTAAAAAAAATTATGCTAAATTTTGTCAAAATCAGACCTAATCATTCTAAACCATCCATGTCAGGGTTACATGGAGAGAGGGGAAGGATCTAGTCAAGTTTCTTTCCTTGTACTTGAAATTTAATTACTAAGGCAAGCTGCTGAACAGACTTTTCCCCGCCTTGGCAAATGGCCTCAGTTCTACCAGGTAGTGAAATAATATCGTTTGATAGATCAAAATGATAATGTTTTATGGCTTTTTTTTTTTACATCCAAGGATTTTCCAATCATCCAGTCTTTTGAATACAATAGATTCCCCATCAGTCTTTTAAATCTCATCATTAATCTTAGCAGTTCAGTGCAAATGGAGATGTCATGCCATCTCAGTCAGAAAAGCAATTCGGCAACTTTATTTCAATTGTAGTTGATCCAGACCCTGAGTGCTGTTGACAAGGATGACCCTTACAGTGGACACCAATTTTCCTTCTCCTTGGCTCCTGAAGCTGCCGGCAGTTCAAACTTCACCATTCATGACAACAAAGGTAAATTAATACAAATTGCATTCCAAAGATTGTCCTCTCATCCTTACTCTGTTTAATAATTTTTTTTTTACTTACCCATGCTGCTTTCTGGTTTCAGACAACACAGCAGGAATCTTGACTCGAAAAAATGGCTACAATAGACATGAAATGAGCACCTACCTCCTGCCTGTGGTGATCTCTGACAATGACTACCCAATTCAAAGCAGCACAGGGACCGTGACCATCCGTGTCTGTGCATGTGATCATCACGGCAACATGCAGTCCTGTAATGCAGAGGCACTTATTCATCCAACTGGACTAAGTACTGGTGCTCTGATTGCCATCCTCCTGTGCATCATTATACTTCTAGGTAAACTGCTTCTCTGTGGGCCTTATGTCCTAGTGTTAAGGGAGAACAGTGGTTATTATGAAACATTAACTTTTGCCCACCTGCCCCATTGAAATATATGTACTGAGATGGGAGAGAGTGGAGTTATGGGTAATGGAACCTCAGTGATGAACTAGTTTTATCTGACTGTCTTTAGAAGCTAAAAATAAGAAATATGGAATAGCAGTATGTTTTTTCCAAAAAACATTTTTTGATGAGTATAGGTATGAATTGATGATTTGAGACCTTCTAATAACATTTCTCATTTAGCAAGATACTTTGGTTTAATATAAAGAGAAATTAACTGGGAGCAGAGGGTTCTGAGTTCAAATCACTACTCTGCTATTTACTACATAATTGTAGCTAAACATTTAACCTTTATGAACCTGAATTTTCTCATTTGTAAAATTGTGACTATAATATAGGTATCCATCTATCTAAAAAGTTTTTTTTGAGAACAGAATATTCCATAGCCATTAGACAGCTAAATAGAAATGTAAGCAATTATGTTGATATTTAACTTGGCTAAAGGATAAAATATATTATATTTATGCATATGTAAATATATTATACATTATATTTACATATGTTACATTATATTTATCTGAATAAGATCTTATGTTGTTGGAAAGAAAGATATAAAATATTTAATTTGTCCTCCACTAAAGCCCTCTCCATTGTGGCTTGGAAATAACTGGGTTCTCAAAGTCTTAGACAACAGAACATAGAATGTATGACATTTGTAAACACCTCTGTTTAGCTTTTAAACCTGGCCCCAACTTTATCTTTCTAGTCTCATTGGACACTACTGTCCCACACTTTAAAATCTAGCTAAATGGGCCTTTTGTTTCTCCTTTACTCATGACATACTATCTCCCATCTTTGTGTCTTTATGCTGGCTGTCCCACATTCCTAAAATTCACTCCCTCCTTCTTTCTGCCTCCCAGAGTTCTTCTTTTCCTAAAACATTAGCTTGTGCTTAAAAAACTTTTTGTGATCTCTTAACTTATAGTGGCTTCTCTCCCACACTACTTTATTTAACAACTTTATAAAAAGTTTCTATCAGCATATGGAGTTTTGTGACAGTTTCCATAACAGGAATTCTTTACATTGATGAAATTAGTGTATGACAATAAATAGAACAAAAAAATAAATAAAACAATTTTTAAAGATTGAGGAAAATATTCCTTTTTGTTACTTTTTTTTTCCTTTTCCTTTCTTCTCCTTCCTTTCATCCTGCTCTTTCAGATTTAATGATACCATATAAGAACCCTGACAATACTATCTCTAGAAAGTTTCAAAATTATGTGTTTCTCCATGGTTTGCACTAATCTTTGATTCTGAATTTTTGACATGTCAGCTAGGCCTATTTTAAGGGCTCCTGATCTTCTCCAAAGTTAAAAGAACTTCCACAATCACTGCTCACAAATGCCATTCTGTGAAATACCCCTGGTCACAAGCCATTACTTTTAGCTAACCAATACAGATCAATTTCTTAGAACCATCCTATGGGCCAACATACAGTAAATGACTCTATGGCATAATACACTGGAAGATAACTACTACAGAGAAAAACATACATCTAGGAATCATGAGAAATGAGTTGAATATCTGTCATAATCAAGAGCAAATGTTGATCCAACTTCCATTTTTACTCTCAATGGACCTGTCATAATTCTTCCTATAAAAGTTGACAGAAATTTTTAGCAACTATGCAGTTTTTGAGAAGCAAGAAAATGTTGCTACCCTTCAAAATATGGAGACTGGACTGGAAAAATTCATGTTCCCAATAGATAAAGTAGGGCATTATAGTTAAATAACCCAACTACCTGAAAAAGAAAGAAAGCAAGCAGATGACATATTCAAAGAATGTGAAAGATAAAATGAGTACCTGTATTTTTATCTAAAAGGATGCCAAAGTAATATAAGAATGAAATATTCAGGAAGTCTGAATCAGTGCTACCAATTATTATAAAAACTTTGAAACTCATCATCAGAACTGTGAGAGTTTTTGACAACTAAGGATGAAGGAGGTATTTAAAGCTATGAAAATAAATAAGATGCAAAGGAAAAGATGCACAAAATTCAGTGATTTTAGTGATGTAAGTCAATAAAAATAATAGCATAATAGAGATTTTTTAAAAAATCTTTTCAAAGTTGGTGAAATCAAAGAGTAGGTAATAGAGCCTTACAGAGATAGAAGTTGTTTTTTTAAAGTTTTTTTCACATAATCTTAAATCCAATGCTTTTTTTATGGAAGTCTATGAAAGAAATCTTGATAGCCAGAAGAAATCAAGTAACTTTTCCAAAACTAAGAGGAAATGCAAATACTCAATATCTGACATTGTCTGTAGAAAGATTACATGATACCTGTTAGGGAGATATTAAAGACAAACAAGATTTTTACTACAAGTTATTTTTTTTTCCATAGCAGTGTACCTTGGAAATTTTAAGGGAATTCTATGTAAAAAAATGTGAATTTCTTTACAAAAAGAAAATATAGAAGTCCATCTATTATTTCACAAAGGAAGATATCCTTCTACAGTAAAACATTCTACACAGCAGAGATTTCCAAATCCCAACTAATGGCTCAGTTACCTCAAATAAAATTCAAAAAATAGGATTTAGAAAAGGAAAGAATTCTAATCTTAGAATTTAAAGACCAAGTTTTATGTCTTATGAGCTATGTGATCTTGGGTAAATCAAAGGACTTAGGACTATAAACAGCTTTAAACATTTAGTTCAATAATCATATTTTATGAATTAGAGAGAAAGATAAAAAAATCATATTTTATGATGAGGAATCTCCAAGGAACTCTCTAAGCCTGAGCCTTCTTATCTGGAACACTTTTAGCACTTCCAATATGAATAATTAACAGGGTTGTTGTGTGTAAAACACTTAGTAATAATAATAATAGTAGTAGTAGTAGCATTGTTTTTGATAACAGCAAAATTCTACTACAAGAAAAAAAGAAATGAGAATTTGTCATCACTTGATTTAATTGTAATAGAAGTCATCAGTAACTTTGAAATGCAATACACTAATATTAAATATTAAGTGTTACACTGTCTAAACCCAAACATCATATAGATTAAACATCTAAATTCCAAGTACCATAAATTACTTTATATTGTGTAGCTTTCTAAAGAAGACAAATAATATCATACATATTTCTCTCTCATTCTCATGTGACTAATCAGAATTGTTCTCTCAAAAATAACAGTATGGGATTCCATAGGATTAAATATCTGAAGAAATCAAGAATTTATTTAGTCCTTCATAGAGAAGCATACTTAAAACATTGCAGACAGTAATACCTGCTATTTCTACAGCCATTTGTGGTACGTAGTGTAGTTAAAATAATTATGTTGGGTAGCCTGGTACAATTATACCCATTTTATAAATGAGAAAACTCAGAGAATTGAAGTGGCTTATCTCTGGTCACAAAACAGTGGCAAAAATGAAATCATAGATGTCTATACTATTTTTACTATTAAGAAAAATTACTCTCAATGTGTTTCTAAAAACCATGTCTCAAAACTCTTACTTTAAACTTTTAAATGTAAATTATATGCATTCCCCACTAATAGGGAAAAAACTCTCTACCCTGGTTTATTTCAAAACCCTTTCCAGGCTGTCTTCTGGCCATATTACTTAATTGAAACTTTTAGAAGTTATAAATGATCTTTTAATTAATCAATAAATACCAGCACTGTTTTAAGTGTTGAAAATACAGTACCTCATTAAAAAAGGGTAGTCTGTCTTCAAGAAGTTTACATCTAATGGAGTAAGAGAATACATACACACAAAAGAAACTGAAAATGAGGGAAAGGTGGGAGGTACCTGGCGTGGTGAAATCAGAGAATTTCCAAAGTAGTGCAGCCAGATAGGAAATGAAAAGATATATATACTGAACCCCTCCTCAAATTCAGGTTTTACAGTTTCATTATTCCACCTTTCAGTCAGAGAAGCAGAGGTTACTGATGAGTAGATCTTTTAGATGATAAGGTTTTCTCAATGATGAACTTCCTGAGGTATGATGAAAAAGTCAAAGAAGTTCCAAAATAATGTATCCAGGGGCAAAATCTAACAGATTCCCCCCCTTCAATCCTTATTCTATCTCTGTAGCATTTGCCATTGTTCAACACTCTCTCTCCTCTTTGAGTTTTTTGTGACACTGTTCTCTTTTAACTGTCTTACTACATATCTGATCTTCTCTGTCTCCCTTGCTAGATTATAATATATAACATACTTCCTAACTTCAAGTATAACCCAATATCCAGTCTCAGGCCCTCATCTCTTTTCTCTCTATATTTTTTCTTAGTGATTTAATCAGCTGTTATGGGTTTAATTTTCATCTCATGCAGATGATTAACAGCTCTCTATAGCTAATTATAGTCTGTCTGCTAAACTTCAGGCTTGTAGCATTTGATTGGTATATCCATAAATCTGTTAAGTAATTTAAATAGCATTATGGTTTTTTTTTTTTATTTTGCTGGTACAGTCTATCCATGAGCACTGAATATATCTCTAATTTATTTCTTTAAGGAAAATTTTGTAATTATATTTATATAAGCTTGGTAAATGGACTCCCAGGTAATTTTTGAATTTTATAAATATTTTGAATATTTCCATTTCTATTATAATAATTATATAGGGTTTTATTATTTCTTATATATATGCATATATATAATATATATATATGTTCATTTTGATTAATATTACTTTACTGAACCTATTGCCTATTTTCTAACAAACTTCAAACTGAATATTCCATAGGCTTCTCAAACTCACCAAGTCCAAAATAGAAATCATTATTTTCTCCCCCCTCCCCAATCCTCTTCTGTATTTGCATATTTCCATTAAGGATAGTACTATCCTTCCAGTTACTTAGGTTCATAGGCTCCCTATTATTTTTCATTCTTCTCTCTCCCTCACCTCTCAAATCCAATTAGCTGTTAAATTTTATTTCTATGTCCAGAATATTTCCCATAATCAACCTCCTTTTTCCAGTTATATAACCACCAGTCTAGCTCAGTCAATCAGTCAATAAATATTCACTAAGTACTTAATATGTTCTAGGTATTATATCCTTATCATCTTGGTTGGGGTTTAATGCTATGGGCTTCTAATTGGTCTCCCTGTCTTTTCCCATTGCAATCAATTCTCCACATAGCTGCAAAAGTGTGTTTCTAAAACTTCAGATCTAATTATGTCACTTTTTTTTTCACTCCATAAACTCCAATGTCTCCCTACTATATAAACTCCACCTTTGACACTTAAACTCATTCATGATCTATCTTTCCTATTTTAAATTTCCCTTCCATGCACATTGTGATCTAAGGTTAAGTAAATAGACCTATAAAAAGTCCTGCTATAAATATTTGTGAATATGTTGGATTTTTCTTCTTAACAGTGATTTAGCAGTGGGGCAAAGGGTATAGATATTTTAGTAACTTTTTCAGTAAAATTCCAAATTACTTTGCAAATTGGAAAAATTCATACAATACTTCACTATGCCTGTTTTCCTATAACTCCCCCAAAATTGACCATTTCCATTTTTGTCAACTTTGCCAGATTTCTGGGTAAACAGTTGAAAATGGAATATTTTGATTTATGTCTCACTAATTAGTAATTTTAAGCAATCTATCTTTCATATGATTATTAACAGTATGTAATTCTGTTTTTGAGAACTGTTTATTTACATCTTTTAACTATTTCTCTGTGGTGGAATATCTTTTGGTTTTATATACATGGTTTCAGAGGCAATTGGGTGACATGGAGGATAAAGCAGTAAGCTTGGAATCAGGAAGACCTGAGTTCACATGCAACCTCAGAAGTTTGTGTAATCCTAGACAAGTCATTTAATCCTGTTTACCTTAATTTTAACATCTGTAAAATGAACTGGAGAAGGAAATGGCAAACCATTTCAGTATCTTTGTCAAGAAAACTCCAAATAGGGCACAAAAAGCTGGTTATGACTGAACAATAACAGACTTAATTTAGTTCCCTGTATATCTAAGATATGAGTTGCTTATCAAAGATTTGTGATGCAACACAGAATTTTGCTAAGTTATTTTCCCAACTAACTACTTCTCTTCCTATCCTAACTCTATTTTATTCATGCAAATGTTTGTTCAAATTTTATGTAATTGAAATAATCTTTTGTGATTGACTATATCCCTTTTTTTTTATCAAAACTTTACCCCCTAATTATAGCTACGAATGCTACCCAGAACTCTTCCTCTTCTCATTTGTTTGTGATATGACATTTGGTATTCATATCACATGTGAATTTTTAGCTTATTATGGTTTATTGTGTACGATATTGATCTGCAGTTTTTCCAACAAATCTTGTCATTCCCCAAGTAATTTATGTTTTCAGGTTTATCAAACACTCATTTCTTGAATTTAATTATTTCTTATCCCCAATCCTTTAATTTTGCTGGTGATTCTGAATTTAAGACTCCTAAAAGAGCCTGCAAACCTCTATTATAATTCTCTGTTTATTAGATTCTGGTCATTAAATAGGTTAAAAAAGAAAAAGGTCATGCTGGCAATTTAGATCATAAGAGCTAGTGTCTTTTCTTGACTTGTCACTTAAGGATTTCTTCATTTGGGTTCCAATTTCCATTCCCAGCTTTATTTCACAGTATTCTTCATATCCTTTCTGTTCAAACAGGTCTTCTAGTTGTTCCCTCATCTCATCCTGTACTCTCTCACCATCACGTACTTTATTTTGAGTTCTTTGTCTTTGTCTATCACATTTTACTCTGAATCATGCTTATTTGAGGCTATGCCTTATTCCTTCCTTCCCTAAAAAAAAATTAATCCCTAATTTTGAAAAATTATGTCATTTTTTTACTTTCATTCCTGGTTCTTAGAAAAGCATTTTAATCATAAAATACTTCATAGAATTTTAAACAATTATAAATGTATCAATAATTCATTAATAAGAAAGTATAATAGGTCTTAACAGTTGAAAAGATCATAAGAAAACACCTGGTTTAGTCTTTTTTTTTTTCAGGCAGATAAGGAATTGTTAACAAAGGCAACCAAGCCCATAAAAATATGCCCCAAAGCATACATCTAGCAAGTGAATAAAACTTAGGCCTCTAATTTCCTTAGTGTCCTTCAGATGATCTTAATGCTAATTATGTCAATGACTCTAATCAACTTTGTAGGGAAAAAATTCCCTTAGCCCAAGCAAACTAAACTCAGGGACAGTTTCCCCTCTTCATCTCCTTATTACCTTTTTATATTTCTCTTTTAAGCCCCTTGTCTGGTGTCCTTGGTGTCTTCCTTTTTCTCTGTTCTTTCAGGTTCTTTTTTCTTATACATCCATCTATTTCGGTGTCTTCCTTCTGCTATCTACCTTTTATAAACTATCTCAGATTTTTGCCTCCAGTACCTAAGACAATACTTGAGACATACTCAAGAAGAATGACATTGAAGTAGAAGAAATAGAGTTGTGTCCCTCAGAGAATGTGACTTACCTCATGAAAAATAGGAGGTGTTTTCCCAGAAAAAAGAAGTGAAAAAGAGAAATGAATTTTGGGTCAAGGAGCTGGGTTGAAATCTCAACTCAGACACTGAGCCGGAGGTCCTCAAACTTTTTAAATAGGGGGCCAGTTCATTGTCCCTCAGACTACTGGAGGGCCAGACTATAGTAAAAACAAAAACTTTGTTTTGTGGGCCTTTAAATAAAGAAACTTCATGGCCCTGGGTGAGAGGGACAAACGTCCTCAGCTGCTGCATCTGGCCCACAGGCCTTAGTTTGAAGACCCCTGCTACACAAGTCTAAATGAGTATAATAGTATTTGTGCTACCTACCAAGATTTAAAATGTCAAATTAATGTGTTGTTATTGTTAATATTAAATTTAAAATAGGATACTTTAAAAAAAGAATAACATATGATGGAGAAAATCCTGATATGGTGATAGTTAAGTATATGACATTTTAGATCTAGCCTTAGAGTTTGAGGATTCTCATTTGTCCAGAGACTGAAAATAACACTGCTACCAAAGCTGTTGCTGATTCTAACACCTATTGCTATAGCACTAGGGAATGGCTGAAAGTGGAGGATCCTTAACCGTTCATAGAATTTATAGCACTGAAGCACTTTCCTAGAATATTTTCCTCATTCAGTTTTGGGAGCCTGCATTTTAATTTTCAAAGTTTGTGCTGTTGCTTATAGACAATTACATAAATCCAAAGCTCTCTTCGCAAAGAAAAATATGGCTCATTTAAACTATGGATTTTTTGGTCCATTCTGTGAGTTCAAAGTAGGATAATTTCTGGGATAGAAACTATCTCCACTAATAACTTCTTTCTAATTTAGTCTTAGAGAGATATGTGGAGCAAACATCAAAGGTGATGTTTGAATCTATATCTTCCTGACTCTAAAGACTATATCCACTTTGCCATACAATCTTAGACATACCAATAGCACAAGCAAAATAAATCATTCCATTTCAATTATTGGATTTTCATGATAAGCTAAAAAAAATACAATTCTAATTTGTATTTGTGATCATTCAGACTTACCCTGGCCTAAGTCTTTATTTTGCAAAATCTAAGAATGTATTAAATCCATTTCAGAGCTAGAATTCCATGATTTTAATGAATAGTATAGACATCAAAGTATAAAGAAAAGAGCACTGCACATAAAAGACCATGGTTTGAATCCCAACCCTGGAATTGTCTACCATTGTGACATTATGTTACTTACCCAATGAGCTTCATTTTCTCATAAATAAAAGGGTGATGATAATAGTTACTCTCACCAGGTTGTTGGGAGAAATACAGGGATAGTGCATATGAATGCACAAGTAGCATAATAGCACTACTATTAATAACATTAATAGTGTAAACAAGCCTATGGGAGAAATATTTAAGAAACATTTTAAAATAAAATTTTTAAGCACCCTTAAGTACTTCAGAAGGATCATTATTTACAAATTATTGATGAGTTAACTAAAAATAACATTAAATTATTCATTAAAATAAATTCCTAAGGCACTCCAATAAACAAGCCTTCCTTACCTGAATTTGAATCACTGATTATTTAGGTTACTTTTGAGAGTACAGGAAAACAAGGGACTCTGATATTTCTTTGATGTCATGTCACACTTCTGTCCACAGCCAATCAACATATACCATTGATTCCAAGTTTGAACAGAGGACTATGAATGAACAGGTAGATATTTCTCTCCACTGTCAGACAAATAACATCGTCATGTACTTTTCATCTGGGGAAAAAATTATAAGATTGAATTAAGTTATCTCAGAGATACCTGATGACTCTAAACTAGTTCTAAAGGATCTAGGTTGAAAGTTTTCCTCTGATACTATTTGTGTGATCTTGGGCAAGTCCCTTCATTTCTCTGGGCCAATTTCCTCATCTATAAAGGAGGGGATTGAACACAGAAGTTAAGTGATTTGCCCAAAATAACAAATATAGTAAATGTCAGAGGAAGGATTTGAACCCAGACTAAAGGACCTCTGATGTCTCTTTCACAATTCAGTCTATGATCTTGTGACTCTATCCTAACACAAACACACACACACACACACACACACACACACACACGTCAGGGAATGATAGGAAATGATAATGGATTTGTCAGAAGGAATGTCTATTTCAGTTTATTGCTAATCTATAAATTTACTCATAAATATACTTCTCCACCAGTTCCAATCACAACCTTTCTAGAAATTTCCTAATTTCCTCATACAGTTACATTAAAAACAGGCTTTTTTAAACTTAATTCAGCTGTCAATCAAATAGTATGATCTTAGGATTTCACACCCAGAACTGGAAGGAGTCTCAGAGGCCCTTCTAGTCTAACAACATCATTTTGTTGATGAGAAAATTGAGACCCAGAGAGGTTGAGATCAGTCCAAAGTTACACAGATAGTATCTGAAGTAGGATTTGAACCCAGGGCCTCTAATTTTGGAGTAATTGCTAAGTAGTTATTCACTGGATGGCTATAGAGTCTTACTCTTAAGGATTCATTAAAAGGTTTCAAATAAACCCAATAATATTTAGAAGGAATATCTTATTTAAAATCCTGCAATCCTTGGAATGTTGCTAGGTTTGCCCTGTTAGTTCAGGTTTGAGTTCAGGAACAAAATGAGACATTTGTAGATCATTTAACAGTTAACAAAAGGAAATTTACTCAGTCATAACATAGAAATGATACTCCATGATGATGCTCCTTCAATAGCTTGAATAGATGTTGCCTGGCCTCTCATGTATATATGAAAATGATTCTGGTCAGCAGGATGTGGCAATTTTTAGAGATATCAATAAAGTCTGAAAGACTCTAACTTTAGGCTACCAGGAAACTAAGTCAAGGAAGGTGCATCTTGAATTTTCCCCCAGGCGAAACAAGTGTAGGAGATAACTGTCATCTATAATGGAAAAACTAGCCTAACCAATATTTTAGAGATAGGGAAAAATACAAGTGAGTATAGAATTTATTAACTATTTTGTCTCAAAGCAAGATTCAGTTTAGACTGTTGATTCAGATGGGTCTCATTTAGCTTTAAAGATCTTGTGGAGGAGAGATTCAATATTCACCCCCACTGCTGCAAAATCAACTAGAGTTGAAAGCAATATGTGATGCCATTGTAAGTCAATAATAGGGAGGGAACAATTCTATGTCTAGGTTAGCCACAGGAAGTATAGAACTGAATTAGAGGAGAGGAAAAGAGAAAGAAGTTGTAGAACTGAGGAAAAAAGAGATTTGAAAGTCAATCAAGAAAATATGTGAGTGTTTTTCAAGTTCACTCTATCCTAACCAGATCTTTTTTGCTGCCATCTACAGACCCAAATTATTCTCCCTCTTTCTCAATATAGCCAATATTTGGCTCAAATACTTTGAAATCCTACTTCCTAAGTAACTTTAACTTCTACGACTTCTGACTCTAGATTATCCCAAACATGCTCAAGAGAAGTTATACATTAGAACCAATCCCCCAACCTTCCCAATACAAACATAACACTAAATCGAATTTATCTGAGATCTAAAATGTTTAGTTATAGATCTGAATATATATATTATTTGCTCATTATAATGCAGTTTTTCTTTAACTATGTATATCATTTTGTTGTCCTTCAGTCATTTTTCAGTTGTGTCCCCATCTTCATGAATTCATTTGGTGTTTTATTTTGTTTTGGGTTTTTTGGCAGAAATACTGGAGTGATTTGCCATTTCATTTCCTAGGTCATTTTACTAATAAGAAAACTTGAGACTTGTCTGGGGTCACACAGCTACTAAGTGTCTGAGGCAAGATTTGCACTCAGGAAGAACAGTCTTCCTGACTCCAAGTTGGGTGCTCTCTATCCACTGTGGTACCTAACTACCTTATGTCTATCATTAGATCCTATTATGATGAAAACACATTCCAACCCCTACATTTTAAGTATGAAGAAACTGAAGTCTTGAGAGGTTAAATGATTAGCCACAAAGGTAGTAACCGATAGATAGGATTCAAACCTAGGATTTTCGGTGTGTTTCTAAGTGTATCTGTTGCAGAGTATATGTAGAAACTACTCATTTGCAGATGGATGGACTTATAAATAATCAGTTTGAATTGAACTGTTCAAATACATTGAATTCTCATTGACACAATTTTTTTAAAAAAGTGAAGCCTCCTGTAAAGCATGAAACACAGAATTCAATAAACAACAGTGACTTTGAGCAGCAAAAGACGCCCCCATTTAGGCTTGTTAGCTCAAATCCAAGATAGCTTTAAACGTTCATGACTCTTAGTCATCATTCCAGAAATGTTAACAACTATGATTACTTTTGAAATCCTGAATCTTTAGATATTACCTGCAATTGGACAGGTTTCCATGCACAGCAGTCAAGCATAGCGATACACAAACACATTCACTAGCCTTCTTTGGACTTTAGACTAATTTTATACTATTCACAGGGGAATAGGGGGAGGTTAGAAATTCTACTGCCAAAGTTATTTTGGATATAGAGTTCTTCACATTCCAAAAGGTGCTAGCCTTGTCCTCATAACCAGGTTCATAGCATTTTAGGTGTTCAGCATAATTTGCACTCTTATTAGAGCCCTTTTGCTATTTTATTTTTTACCTTGAGACTGGTTTGCCATTTCAAAAAGGCAAAAAAAAAAAAGGAATGACTGACAAAATGATGACTGTGTTCTATCTTCCACTTAGATTGTATTCTTGCTTCTTTCAAATTCTTATTCCTTTTTGGTTCCTAATTTGAGCACAAAGAGGTAGGGAACATTCTCAAAACATGAAAGTTGAGTTTGCAGTTTTCCAGACAACTTTTAAAAGTTGGCTGTTTGAGCAAAATATTTCTTCCCTGACGTTAATTGGGTAGCAAATTAACTTTTCCTTCCCCTTCTGTTTTATTTCTGTTCCTAGTGACAGTGGTACTTTTTGCAGCTCTAAGACGGCAGAGGAAGAAGGAACCTTTGATCATTTCCAAAGAGGACATCAGAGATAACATTGTCAGTTACAATGATGAAGGTGGTGGAGAGGAAGATACTCAAGCCTTTGATATTGGCACACTAAGAAATCCTGAAGCCATAGAAGACAATAAATTACGCAGAGATATTGTGCCAGAGGCACTTTTTCTTCCTCGACGGACTCCAACAGTACGGGATAACACTGATGTCAGAGATTTCATTAACCAAAGGTTAAAGGAAAATGATACAGATCCTACTGCCCCGCCATATGACTCCTTAGCTACCTATGCATATGAAGGCAATGGTTCCGTGGCAGAATCCCTGAGCTCTTTGGAGTCTGTCACTACAGATGGAGATCAAGACTATGATTACCTTAGTGACTGGGGGCCGCGGTTTAAGAAGCTGGCAGACATGTATGGTGGCACAGACAGTGACAAAGACTCTTAATATGTTGCCTTTTTTTCATTTTCCAATACAGCATTGAGATATGTGAAGTGGCTATTTCTTTATATTTATCCACAGCTCTGTGAAAGGGTCCTCTATTCTACCAATTCCAAATGTTAATGACTGCTGTCTGTGTGGATCAAATGTTAGAGACTTTTTCTAGTAAACTTTTATGAGTTTCCAAGAGACAAAGTTTTATTTTTTAGTGCATCCAGTTTAACAACCCAGTTTTTCAGGCACAGTGGTAGTAGAGAGGACAAGTACTAATATTTTTACTTGTTCTCTCAATGTATATTTGAGGATATTATTGTTTCCACTCACCTGTTCTTTTGACTAGCTTTCATTGATTCAACTCAGATGACTGTCCTAACTGTACATTACACAATACTGATGTGATAAAGAATTGCAATTTAACCTAAATACAGTATTATAGTAAAAGTAATGGGGGAAGAATAATTATGAATATTAGTATTGACTGACAAAGAGATGAAAAGTCATGTATACTATAATTTTACAGGTAATTCAGAAATACCAATTAGCCATTATCTCCTGTTCTTTGAGTATTTTTTTTTTTCAGTATTAACTACTCTTCCAAAAGCATGAAGTTGGTTAGAAATCAAGGGTACAAATTCTATAGATCAATCTATCTTTGGGTACACTGTTCTTTGGATATAATATGGTAGGCCAGCCCAACTAAGAATATACAATTTCAATATAAATTTATCATAGTTTTATGATAAACTTCAAGTCAAAAAGCATTAAGTGATTATCATTCACCAATTTAATTAGTCAAAATCACAAAGTGGAAGTTTAAAATTTTAATTCTCTCTCTACTAATTCAGAACCATATATAGGCATGCTGAAGTTTTATCCTTGCATTATATTATGCTTCAATATTTTAAGGATTTGAGCTTTCATCTCTATGGATATTTCCCCACCAATGCAGGTCACACAACTCCTTCAAACCTCAGTAGTCCCTCTTGTTGAGTTACTGAAGCCAAAAACATTTATCACCTGGTAACCAACCTTTTGGTGATGAGCCTTTATAAACTGAGATAGGCTAATTAATGAAAGGCAGTGCTTTACCAGCCCCATCCTGGAAGCTTTTCCAATTTGACCTTTGCTCACATAACTCTTGAAAACTGAAGAGGACTTCCTCTATGAGGTAACATAATAAGAATGTGAGAGGCATCATATGGGGGAGGAAAATCAAAAATTTGACAAGCAATCAGGAGTGTAAACAAAGGAAATATTTAACTTTATTAAATTGAAGACCAGCAAACTAATTGAAATTATCAATTGAGATTATATAAACTGTTTATATTATTTAGATTCTAAACTATAAATGAGCTAATCACAAATAATGCTATTTGTTAAAGCTCATAAAAATTGTCAGAGATAGTTCAATTCTTTTTCTCCTGTTCTTGTCAGCAATTTCACTGCATGTTTGTGAAAGTAATAAAATATTTGCTATATTTTTTAAATCTGGCATTTTAGGCTTTTCACCAAATTGAACTAAATTTTTCTTGATTGGTGTGAATTTAGTGACATATGAATAACTCAAATCATGCTATTGGTGGTGAGGTGAGACCTAAAATTTGCAACTGAGTTTTGTTAATTTACTTGTATTTCTATATATTTACTTAAATAGATTTGATAAATAGATATAGCCATAGATGGATAAAATTGGACTTAGTAGTATTTAATGATAAAATTGGAAGTCTATCATTAAAATGCTTACAGAAGACAAATGAAAATCTTGGATATCTTGAGTGAGGGAAACAAGGTTGTTCAAGGTATTAATTAAAATAATAGTCAACTTTTTAAAAAATGCATTTCTTTTACATTTATTTTATCTTTGTTCCCATGGCAATTCTGTCATTCCTGCCTTGAAAATTAATACTAAAAGCATTGTTCCACATCATGACAAAGAAGTAATGTAAAAATAGTTGAAAGCATCATTCCTATTATTGCACTTTTACTATCCATGTAGTGGTTTATTTGAAAGAGCTAATTTATGAAAAAGTTTTAAAAAAATTTTTTTTAGTAAATTTCATGTCATGATACCATCATCATGATCTTGTATTTAAAAAACCCTATCATGTGCAATGATAAGGAATGTCCAAGGTACTGTAACTTTAGCAATCTTTGTTTATAAACTTAAATCTTTAAAATATAATTTGTTTATATATAAACAAAAACTTATAGATATGCTTAATACACTGGTTTGTCTTAGGGATTTATTTTCTGTTAACATTAATTTACTATAGATATTCTGATTGTGAATTGAGTATTAGGATATTGCCATTTTTTATTCTCTCACAAAAATAAAGATATTTAAGTTAATAAAGAGATATACCATTTAGTAGATAGAAGAGTCAAAATTAATAATGATTAAAAATTAGGGAAAAGTAGTATTTTTATTACATAATCAAATACAGAAAAACATTTTTCAAGACCCTCAAACTTATAGAATCATAGATTTAGATCCAGAAGAGAACTTAGAAGTCATCTGATTCAATACCCTCATTTTATAGATGAGAAATTTGAGGTCCAGAGACATTAAATGATTTAGCTAAAGTCATACAAGCAGTAAGTGGCAGAACTGGGATTTACCCTTCTTATAATTAGATTAATGGAGCTGAAAAGGATCTTGGGAATCATTTTGTCCAATGGAGAATTTTATAAATGTAGAAAGTGGATGAGAGGGTAAGGGATTTGCCCAAAGTCAATTAGTAAGTGACAAAACTGCATTCCTCCACACAGGTTAATCTCTCGACCCTTCCCAATGCACTTCACTGCCTTCTTGTTATTTCTTGAATGATACTCATTTTATAAACACTCTACACCAACCAAGTGGCATTTCACAAGTGAATATTTCTCATTTATTGGATTTTCATTCTAAGCTATTCATAAAAAAGCTAGATTTCACTATAATTAACCTATGTATGTTATAACCACAGGATATTGCTGAAACATTTAACAGCAAAGTTAATTTAAAATAATTAGGCATTTATAGAAATATAACAGCACCTTAATCACAGTATTTAGTATAAAATTAAAAGGGCCATAGTTTTTTCTGTTTCAGGTCATACAACAAAGCTTGGAAGAAAAACATTTAGCCAAATGGAAGCCTGCCACACAGACGGGTCTTCCTCTTGAGCGCCTGACACTAATTTGCTCATTTCCAGATAGAAGACCTATTCTTTAGATATGGTCAGCTTGCAGTGATCTTGTATACTCCTAAGAAGAGTATGTTGTTCTTTAGAATTAAATTCAAGGTTTGATTGACAAGTCTTTTATTGCAGCCCCTAAAATGCTACATTTTATCCAGAATTGGCTAATCATGTTTTTTGTTTAAATATCTAAATGAATATTTAGCTTGTTACCACAAAAACTGATCAAATGAATCCCCAAGGAATTAGATCATGTAAGACAGGATCGGTATGATGTTCTCTGAGGTACTTATTAACTCATCCATCAAATATGAATGCTATTTTTCCATGAACAATTAACAAGAGGCAAATTTTTATTCCTCTATTCCACTACCCCCACTTCTCTCCCACTATGATCTCAATTAAAACACCATTCAGTGTGCAATTAAAAAAGCAAGTGCTAGAAACCTAGTTGAAAGTGCCAGCTAGCTATTAAAAAATAGGATTTCAGCTGAGTTTTTCATTGCACCTCATCTGGTATCGGATGGTGGTGTGGAGGAAGAGGAAAAAGCAGGGAATAGAAGAAAAGTTTTAACAGTGTTACACCCTTTTGCTTTTCACTTGAGATACAAAAAGTTGTCAAATGTGAACATTATATATTATTCTTAGTTTTTAAGGGGCTTAGGGGTCATTTCAAGGACATTAATAGGGTTCAAGCACATTTATATTCAAGAAAAAATCATCACTAATACAAAGTAAAGATGGGGGAGAGGGGGAGGAATTAAAGAATTTTGCTATAACTTTAGAGCCAGTTGCCAAATCAACAACAAAATAATCACGAAAATACAAAATCAATAAACAAAACCTAAGAGATGTGAAATATAGCAATGAATGGTAGGAAAGAAATCTGCCTCGCTGAGAATTATAGGGGAAAGAATCATGAATCAATATATTAACATGAGAATATTTGTCATCTTTCTCTGGGTGGCCATAGAAAGGGAAAATCTCAAAGAGGTTCCCAGATCCAAAGTGACTTCATTTTTTTAGGTGCTAGGCAAGAACTAAATAGCCAATTCCAGACACACACACATACAGAGAACTTCATACACATATACAGAGAAAGAAAGAGAGAGATTATTTCTCCCAAATATTCTGGCTTTGTTAAGCCAAAACAACTTTTAGAAAATTTTTCTTTTGTGATTCTTGTAAAATGCTATGAAATACAAAACCAGAGGAGGTTTCAAACATAGTAATTTGCTCAGTGGCAAATCATATCTTGATGCTTCCCTTGGCTTGAGTGTGTGTGTGTGTGTGTGTGTGTGTGTGTGTGTGTATGTGTGTGTGTGTAAATAATATGGTTGATTTAAGTCAAGTAATACTGACTTCTGTGTATTTAAGGTTCACAAATAACAGGAGTGACTAAAACTAGGAGAACACTTATAGGGTGGCTCTGTGGTTGTTGCTGCAGGCAATTTGCAAATTAAAATGGGACATGTTTATATCCCAGCTTTTTCTTTCCCCCAGAGACAGAAACTGAAAAGACCTACAGAACCGCTGCCCTGGGCCTTCATTTTATGAGAAGCAGGGGGTCCTAAATTCTGTGTAAAATTCCAACATACTAAGACTGCTCCTCTCCCCAAGCTGGGAAGTGTTTCCTGGGAAAGTTGTCAGCTTCATGTAATCTCATTTTATGTAGTTCTGTTTAAATGAAATCTTATCTAAAATTGTGACCTAGTGGCAGGTGGTCCAAAATCTCAGCAACCCATTGTGTTTAAATTAATACTCCAATCTGGGTGTCTTTATCAAATAATGAAGCCAGGAAGATTAACAGATGTTATTTGAATCTGGTATATGAACTATTTCTTAGCATATAAGAAGGAGCTGTCCTTTCAGAGGCATGGAGTGATGGACCCATATACTCAGGAGTTCAGTGAGTGTTAAAGCTACAACATCTTTAATCTCCCTTTGGCTTATTTATAGGATAATTTTCTAAAGGGATGATTCTCTCCTAAAAACATGGGAACAAGATTGTATTTAACATGGGAGGGAACACTCTTAGAAAGGCAATACATGGACTCTCACACTTCTTAAAAGTTAATAAAGAAATATCTCATTTTTAAAGCTACTAGTTTATGATAGTCTCTGCACCGCCGATTTAATTTAAGCATTGCTGAGACAATCTTTAATCTGCTCACCATTTTGTAATACCTTATTTACGATGCATTTTCATGTTTTAATTTGGGGAAAACGCTAGCCTGACAGTGCCAGGAGATGAAAGCACCAAAAGGAGGTCAAATGGAAACAAATGCTATTACCAGCTGTATTTCAGACAGGACTGTGGCACTTAGCAGAAGAGCCATTGGGTTATTAGATTAATTTCAAAAGAGCTTTTACAAGTTGCTTAACTACACTTCTTTTTTTTTTAAACTCATGGGCTACAAACTCAAATTTCCCCTCAAATGGGGTTAATTTGATAAATGAGGCATGGGTCCAGCATTGTGGAGAGAGCATTTCACTCTAATGGGATCTTGGTCTTTCCTATGAGACTGCACTATTTATGTAAATATGTCTGGAGACACTTTCTATAGCTTTTAGTTTTCTATGATCTATTAGTTTAGTGTTGATTAAAGAGACAAATGTATAGACTTATTAGACATTCAGGTGAATACAGCAAGATGGTCAATGTAAAAGTGCTTTGCTCTGAGGGGGCGGAAAGTGGAACTCTTCAAAAATACAAGATTTCTTGTGCTTATTTTTAATGTTTTGGAAGTTAAACTGCAAAAAGAAAAGGCCTTATAATAAATGTTCCATGCAATTTAACTGGTTCCAAGATAAGCCAATCTGGCTGCAGAGCCCTACTGTGATTTGTGATTTTAAACCCTTAAAATAAATGTTTGAGGGTATTGATCTTTTTTAATTAAAAAATACTCCCAAGTAGAAATTGAAATTGATGCCACCCTTGAAGATTTACTAGCTGGAGTGTTCTGATCATGCAGTTACTCTCAGTGTCATTCCCTTGTTCAGCAGAGAGAGAGACTGATGGAACAATTACTACTTGGCACTAAGAATCATTTACAGTTAAGATTTTCATATTTTAATAGTATACATTTGGAAGGTTTTCTGTATGAAAATAGTGCTAGAATGATTACTTTTCATCTCAGTGTGGCTGACCCTTTCATTATGGTCAGATGGGCAATATGTACTCCCTCCTGCCCCTATGTCTTGTTCACCGAAATGGCTTTTTCGTTTTGTTAGACTTATAGATTTGAAAAGAATGCAATTTAAAACGTGATTTCTCACAAAGAGTAAATTTGCCTTTTTGCAAATCAATTTTTGTAACAAGTTATTTATATGATATTACTTAATAAATTGTTTTTTTTCTAACTTGTTTTTTTTTCTCCAATTCTCTCAAACCATAGTTTAATGTTTACAAAGCTAAAATTATTTTTCTAAAGAATGAGTCAAATTGACCTTTCTGGATCTGCTGCTTTGAGCTTTCAGATACATTGTCAGAGCTTTAACTGAGACTCAGAACATGTAGACATTTAGGGCCAAAGCTTGATAATGGTTCTCAATATTTTGTGGTTCAAGACACCATTGTTATGCAGACTTATTTGCGGCTTAGACTTGGGAAATAGTGCTATTATTTATTGAATTACTGCATTAAGAGGGGAAAAAAAGTTTCTCCATGAATTCTAATTGCTGATGTGTATTTATTTTTAAAAAGACAGTTTTATACCACCACCTCCTCCCAATTTTCCTTTATTTTTACTACTCACATCCCCACATCCATACCCATTGAATTAATTACATATGAAGACCATGATCTCCGTTTAAAACCAGAACAAAAACAAAAGCATAAGATTTTTTTTAAACCACTTACAGGTCTACAACTTTATGATTCTGGTTCAACTCACTATAATGTGTCTGTCATATACAAAGTGATTTACCACTATGCATGTTTTTTACGTCACATTGCCACAGATGTCACTGCAGATTTTTCTTTTTCTTTCTTCAAGAGTAGCTAGGTTTTTCAAACTTGACATAAATAATTCCATATGGATGGACATGCTGCCACAAAGTAAAGCATTTGGACAATCAGGTGACAATTCTATGTCTGACTCTTTTTTTGGTGAAAATTTCCAGGAACATGATTGTTATACCGCACATTTGATTCCAGCCCTAATAGTCTAAAACTAGTTAAGTCCAACTCATTGCTAGCACACACATTCCTACCAGGATAATTGTCTAAGAGAGATAGCATTGTATAATGGATAGAAACCTGACCTTGAATACTAAAAAACCTTCCTCAAGCTAAATTGGCTATGTGATTTAATGTTACTTAATATCTTAGTATTCCAAACAACTCTCTAAAACTATCAGTTTCAGAAATATCCTTTGGAAAAGAGTTTCCTTATTCCAGAAGTCCCTGTTTCAGTGGAATAATGGGTCCAGTCCATCTATGAATGTCTAAAGAGTAAAATTTCCATGAAAAAGATTTGGCCCTTCCACCTCCCCAACCCCCAATTCAACCTTATTAAGTGGAAAAAAATGCTCTGACCTTTGGGGATATTTCTAAAATGCAGTTATTTAAACTGAAAAATTCATGCTACCCATTAATGAATCAGTCAGTAAGTAAGCATTTATTAAGTGCCTACTATGTAATAAGCTAATTTCTTTATAGAACAAATAATTTCAGTTTTCAAAACCATTATATTTGGGTGTTAAGTATTTTTGATCCAAGACAATATGTCATAAATCCACTATCTTGCAGCTAATTTACAGAATGGTTCTTTAAAAGTTAACATTTCATTAATACCTACAGATTGACTATTTTAGAAATTTCATACTATGTACTAATTTTATTCAAAATATAATGGTAATGTAAAGAGAATTAGTTTTTAAGTCAAAGATGCAAAAAAAAAATCAAATTTGCTGAGTTTGAATCAAGACTGCTTACCATCTCTGTGACTTAAACAAGTTATTTAAACTTTCTTGAGTTATTTAAATTTGAGGAAACTCAGTTTCCTCATCCAAAAAATGGATCTTTAAGATCCATTCTAGCACTAAACTTGAAAATAATTTTCTAAGTGTCCTTCCCTGTCCTCAATACTCTTACCTAAATTTTACACAAATAAAAATGTTTTTTTTTCAGAAATGTTCACAATTAAGCTGTCTGCTAATTGTCTCTAGACTATTTGCATTGTTCTTCTGTGTTCATTCCTACAAGTTCCATGATAATGTCTATAGTTATAACTTACAAATCTGTATTTACAATTCTGTCTTCCTTCTAAGATCCAGACTCAGTCTCTATTTGTCTACAGAAAGAACTAGGTTGCCAAAAAGCTAGGACCTCAAATTCAATATGTACAAACTTAAACCTTTGCCTTTCCACAAAACACAGTGTTCATTTCATTTATTAATTGTGATATTAATACTCACTTTGTCTCCCAAATTGGTTATTTTTAACTGCTCCTGTGTCTCAATTCCTATTCAATTAGTGACTAATTTTATCTACTTTCTCTTTAAAATATCTCTTGAAGGGAATATCAGATTTATTTAGTTTGATATAAAATGTCTCATCCTATAGGAAAGTAGGAAGGAAAAGAGGAAAGAAAAGGGGAAGAATAATAAAAGGTAGAACAGAATTAAAAAGGGAAATGGATAAGAAAGGGGAGGGACTGAAAAGGGAGAGAGCAGATTGAGTGAAGTGGTGGTCAAAAGCAAAACATTGTTAAGGAGGGAAAGGGGGAAGGGAAAAAGAAAAGTATAATGGGAAAAATACTATGGCGAGAAATACAGAGTTAGTAATTTTAACTGTGAAGATAAATGGGATTAAATCGCCCATAAAACGGAACCAAATAGTAGATTGGATTAAAAGCCAGAATCCTACAATATGTTGTTTATGAGAAACACATTTGAAGCAGAGTGATACATACAGAGTAAAGGTAAAAGGCTGGAGCAGAATCTATTATGTTAAAAAAAAAAAAAAAAAAAAAAGCAAGGATAGTAATCCTAATCTCAGATCAAGCAAAAACAGAAATAGATCTAATTAAAATATCTCTTGAATCCATCCACTTTTCTCTTCTCATTGCCACCACCCTAATATAAATTCTTCTTCCTTATCACCTGAGCTCTTCTACTAACTTTTTAACATGCCCTTTCATCTCCACTCTTTCCCCACTCTAGTCCAGTAATTCTTAACATTTGTCCCTTTATAGCCTGATGAAGGCTACAGACCTCTTCTCAGAATAATGCTTTTAAATAAATAAAATGCATAGGATTACAAAAGAAACCAATTAAAATGAAGTTGAAAAACAAAATATTTTTTAAAATAAGATCAAGAACTTTATGTTAAGAACCCCTGCACTTAATTAATACTCCATATAACTTCTAGGATAGATTTTCTTGCACATAAATCTAGTCATGTCATTATTCTGCTGAAGAATCTTGGGCAACTACTCAACAATCCAAATTGCTTTGTCTGGCAGTCAAAGCCTTCTGAAATATAGTACTTCTTCTTTTACTTTGATACATACCATATCACACCTCCCCTCTACATACTCTCAAAATAAAATTTGCCCTCATTACTCTGTTCAAGCTATTTCTAATGCTTGAAATGCCCTCCCCCTTTCTTTTTAACTAGTAGAATATCCATCCTTTAAAGTTCATCTCTGTTGTTACTTCCTCTCTTTATGTCTTTCTGATTCCCTTCTCTCTACATTCCACCACTATACTTCTGGAATGATCTTTACTCTTAGTTCTTCCATAGAACTGGCTAGTTCTAGAGTTGTTTTATAACTCTTGTGTGTATTTATCATATAATGCTATTTATTATTTGCATTGCTCCGAAAGCTTACAAAGTATTGTGTGTATTTTGTATATGTGTGCATATACATACATACACAATACACATATACACACATAAAATTCATGAAGGATGAATAATTAAATTTTGCAATATATACATGACTTCTTAACTCATTTTGTTTCAACATTTGACCTTTAGTTGGGAACTGCAATGCTGAACAAAAAAATCCAATTCTACAAATATTAATAAAGTGGTCATATTAATCAACTGACAAATACAAAAATGCCTATTCTGGGCCAGGCACCGTGCTATGTCCTGGAAATACAAAAAAAATTTTTTTAAATTCCTACTTGTAATGAATTTCCATTCTAATGGAGAAAATAACAATTATATATATAAAATATAGAGAGATTAAAAATATGGTCAATAAATACATATGTGCACACACATACACAACAGCAATTAAATACAAAGTACTTTGGAGATAGGCACTAGCAATTGGGGAACACGAAATACTTCATTCAAAAGATGGTACCTGAACTGCATCTTAAAGGAAAAGAGGGACTCAACTTCACAGATGCTGAATATTGTTAGAGGCTGGGAAGATTTCGCCCTCTAGGACTTTATCTTGCAAGAATAACAAAGGCAGCTAGTAACTCTTTGTCTGTTAACAATGAATGAGCCTCAATCCTCTATTTATTTATCTTTGAGTTAGCTGCCAGCAAAATCCTTTACAAACATTAGCCAAACTTGACCCATGTGCCATAAGAAGAATGTACTTATTGAGCAATGAAATCTAAGCTGTCTTAAAGGCTTCCAAGACTGCAGCTTCAAATAGGTTTTCCTTACAGGGATAGGTCTTAATGTAATGATGATATTTTGTGTAATGGATTTATTCTTAAAGAAAATATTCTGCATATTACACTGAATTTTTTTCTCTCAAAAGCTTTTGGCTCTCCAGATATAATAAAGCAACTCAAGAACATAGCAAGCCTTAAAGTAATCATTATAAAGTATTTAAAAGAATAACAGTCAGAATTAACTGGAAAATCTTGATGCTTCCAATTTTAAAAGAGGACTCAAGCTGGGCAGTGATGCTCACAACTAGGTTGGGGAAACATTAATCAGGCTTTCTTCTTCACCCTATGGCTCATCTCTAGTTTTCACATTAATTATAAGTAAAGGAGGAAAGTAGAATAGGGCAGGCAGTCTTGGTCTCTCCGTGGCCATTGATTTGTTCACATTTCTCATTTCCTCAAACTCAGAATTTCCTAGCACCTCTTTCTTAGCCTTTTATTAAGAATAACTGGCATTGAGATAGCACCATAAAATCTTCAAAGTGTTTCATATACACCAAGCCACAAATCCAAATCTCTCAAGAGCCCTGTCAAATGGGTAACAGATCTTTTATCACTATTTGGCAGGCAAGGAAACATGACCAAAAAAGTGCAAAGTCAAACAGGGATCTAAACTAGGTGCCAAGTTCAGCACCCTCTCAGTTCTTCCAGGCTGCACTGTTAAGGTCGTGCGTGGTATCACCCTCCCACTTCTTCCTCTCCAACAAGGGCACAGGCACATGAAAAGACATTTACACTCAACTTTCTCTTGATAGACTTTTTGCATACCACTTTCAATGTCTGAGTAAAAAATACACTGGATTTAGAGTCAAAGGACCTGAATTTGAATCAAAATCATGCTACTTACTACCTCTACCAGCTTGAGAAAATCTCTTAAGCCTCCCTCAGTTTTCTTATGTGTGAAATGAAGGAATTGGAATAGACAAAGCCTATGGTCCGTTCTTTTTCTAAATCCCAGGAAAGGTGTGTGTGGGTGTGGGTGTGGGTGTGGGTGTTTTAAATGCCTATATAATCTTCAAATTATAAGTTGGGATCTACTGTAGCTAACAAAAATTTCACCTCTAGGGAGATGGATAGAGCTGACAATATCTCAAGTCCTAATTTTTAGTGTTTGCCAATTTTCTGAGATGTAAATGCTCACGCTAAATATTTAACAATAATCTGACAGCTTGAAGTGGCTCCAATAGACCCCTGTTCCTAAGATTAATTGTCAGAAAAAGAAGCCTGCTTTCAGGGTTTCCTAGGATTTTAGAACTAGAAAGAGTGTCAAGATTATTTATTTATTTTTTGAATACAGATAGGAGGTAAAAGGGATGTTTTTATAAAGTTTGGAACACATATGGTGGAACACATAAAAAAGAAAGGCATCTCTCATATACATTAATACTATATTATGCAATTAATAACAGTTCTATAATTTTAATTCTATTTAGACATTTTTCATTTTATTAAGTAAGTATTTCTAATAACTGAAATGTTCTCCCTCTTCCTTTTTGCTGGTTGAATCCTTATCCTCTAAAGTTCAACTCAATTGTTACTTCCTCCCGTATGTTTTACCTGATTTACTTCTCCCCATTCTCCACTGACACTTTTGGAATGACCTTTACCTTTCTTTCTTCTCTAGAATTTTGTTAAATGCTTTGACCAACATCATCAGTAGTAAGTCACTGCACCCATATTCAAAGGTCTTTTTTGATGTCCAATTAAGTGGTTTCTACTTAATCTCTAAATCCAGGTAAGCCAGGGATATTGTTTTGTTGTTTTTTTTTTTTTTTCTTACATTTCTTTTCCTTTCCATTACTTTTGTCTAGTTAAAAAGATTTATGCATATATTCAACTTTAAAAAATTAAAATAAAATAAAACCCAGTTTTCATAGAGGATCAAAAGTTAATAATTAGCAAACCTCAATGGCAGAGATGATGTTGAAGCACCCTCTGCTGGCCCTATTTGGGAGTAACAGACAACAAACCTGAAGTGAAAGGAAAAGTATGAAGCATTCTACAAAATGGAAGAGACAAAGAGGGATGAATTATGGGTCTCGTTAGTGAATGGTGGTGCCAGAACAGTAATGCATTCACCTTTAAATCAGTGATGAGATGTGCTATTTCCTGTCTCCTCTTCCACCATGTTTTTTTTTTTTTTTTGTTTGTTTGTTTGTTTGTTTGTTTGTTTTGGGGGGGGGTGTTTTTGTTTTTTATTTAACAGTAAATTTAAATAAAAGTATACCTTTCTGTAAGCACATCTGATATTTGGAAACCTATATCTAATCAATCACCAAATACTTATTATTGATCATTCAGTCAACAAATATTTATTTAAGGGAGGCAGAGCCAAGATGGCAGCATAAAGGCAGGAACTTGCCCAAGTTTTCCCCCAAACTGCTCCAAATTCCTTTAAATAATTACTCTAAACAAATTTTAGAACTTTAGAACTCCCCAAAAAGATGGAGTGAAATATTTTCCTGCCAAAGGTAACTTAGAAGCTCAGCAGAAAAGGTGGGAGTCCAGCATGCAGTCCTGGACTCAGCCCTGGCTTGAGCCTGACCTCTGAATCAGTGGCAGTACTAGTCATTTCCAGACCTTTCAGCTCAAAGACACCAAACAGGAGCTGGAAGGTCAGCAGAAAAGGACTGTGAAACCACAGTGGGAGTCCAGCATGCAATCCTAGCTCAGGCCCAGCCATACCACATATCAGTGAGGTGGTATCTCTGAATCAGCAGCAGAGTTGGAGGTTTCTGGACCTCTTGGACCAGGGATACTAGGATGGACTTGGAAGGTCAGCAGAGAGGGTCTGTAGCAATGGGGTGGAAGTCTGGTGTCAGTCCCAGCTCAGCCCTCGTCAACAGAGCCTAGCCAACACACTAGATCTTACAGCTATAGTGGGACAGAGACACCTAAAGCTCCAGGGCAGAAAAGAGTGCTTGTGGTCAGATTCCTAGAAGGATCTCTGAAAACGGCTGCACAAAACCCCTGAAGTTTGGGACAATGTACTCTCCACCTTGGAAACAGAGCCCTGCTTTAACAAAGAGTTAAAAGCAGAGTAATGGGCTAGGAAAATGAGCAGAAAACAACAACAAAAAAAAAGTTTCTGGTCATTGAAAGTTATTATGGTGATAAGGAAGATCAAAACACACATTCAGAAGATGACAACAGAGTCAAAGTTCCTACAGCCAAAGCCTCCAAGAAAGACAAGAGTTGGGCTCAGGTCATGGAAAAGCTCAAAAGGGACTTTGAAAACCAACTAAGAGAGATAGAGAAAAAATTAGGGACAGAATTGAAATAGGTGCAAAAGGAAATACAAAAGGCTAATTAGAAGAATGTTCATAAAAAACAAAACTGGCCAGTTGGGAAAAGAGATACAAAAGTTCACTGAGGAAAATAATTCCTTAATAGAATTGAGTAAATGGAAGCTAATGACTTTATGAGAAATCAAGATACAATAAAACAAAAACCAAAAATAGGAAAAAATGGGGGGAAATGTGAAATATCTCACTGGAAAAACAACTGACCTGGAAAATAGATCTAGGAGAGATCATTTTAAAATTATTTGTCTAACTGAAAGTCATGATCAAAAAAAATCCTGGACATCATCTTTCAAAAAATTATCAAGGAAAACTCTATTGATATTCAAGAACCAGAGGGTAAAATAGAAATTGAAAGAATCTACCAATCATCTTTTGACAGAGATTCCAAAATAAAAATTCCCAGGAATATTGCAGTCAAATTTCAGTACTCCCAGATCAAGGAGAAAATATGGCAAGCATCCAGAAAGAAATAATTCAAGTATAGTGGAGCCACAGCCAGAATAACACAAGATCTAGCAGTTTCTACATTAAAGAACTGGGGGAAGAGGGGGAAGGAGGGAGGAGCTTGGAATAAGATATTGTGTAATGTAGTGGGGCTAAGATTACAGCCAAGAGTCACCCGCTTAGCAAAACTGAGTATAATTCTTCAGAGGAAAAGATGGTCATTCAATGAAATAGAGGATTTTAAGGCATTTGTGAAGAAAAAACAAGAAATGAATGGAAAATTTGATTTTCAAATACAGGATTCTGGAGAAGCATAAGGAGGTAATCAAGAAAGTGATATCATAAGAAACTTAATGAGGTTTATCTGTTTACATTCCAACAAGGGAAGATGACATTTAGCTCATTAGAACCTTCTCATTATTATGGTAGTTAGGAATATGAAGGAATAAATTTTTTTTTAAATGATGAAATTAAGGAGTGAGAGAGGAATGTACTTGTAGGGACAGAAAGGGAGAAGTGGAATGGTGCAAATTATCTGCCTTAAAAAAAGAGTTAAGAAAAATCTTTTATATTGGAAAGGAAGGTGGGGGAGAAGAGGGGAAGTAAATGAACCTTACTCTCATCAAGACTGGCTCAAATAGGAAATAACATATATACTCAATAGGGGCATAGAAATCTATCTTACCCTACAGGAAAAAAGGAGAGGAATGGGATATGGGAAGGAGGGGTAGTTGATAAAAAAGAGGGTATATTAGGGGAGGGAATGTGAGAACAACTCAAGGGTCCCATGGAGGAGATAGTATGACACAGGACAGATGGGAGTTTCATCAATGAAGTCCATTTATTGACCTGAGAGCCAGGGTTTATATGCTCTTTAAGCTAAGGTAGCAATAGTGCCAGATGTCTCTAAGTTAATTAATTAGTTTACATTCCATAGTTACCTTCTAGCTAGGCATTAACATTAAGCAAAAACTAATAGTACCAATCCGTTTATTCCAAAACAATTATAAAATTGTCTAGTTTGTGATGTATGGTTCCTGATACAAGCATTCTTTTCCAAGGCCATCTTATGTTTATACTGGACATGGCTTCCTGATGCCTACGTGTCCATATAGAAGACTCCCAGATTGATTGCATACTTGTGCCAGCAACACTTCTTGGAATCTATCGGGTCAGCTCCTCCCAGTCTCAGCCTTGCTCATGAAGGAGGGTTGAGCCTGCTGCAAATCAATCCACAGTTGCCCAGAGAGTGTTAACCCCTGCATAGCTTTTTAGGAGATCTGCTTGTTTCTGATGCTCTACAGGAGTGGTAGGTAGTAAGACACTTTTGAGGAGGCATAGGGTGAAAGGAGAAAGAGAATAAATAGAGGAGAATACAATTAGCAATGCTAGTTGTAAAAAAAAAAAAAATTTCCAAGCAAGTTTCTCTGATGGAATATTATTGTTCTCTGGGAAATGATAAGCAAGAGGTTCTCAGGGAAAAATAAACAAAATCTAGAAAATCCTCCATGAATAAAATGAAATATATTCTATACAAAATAATAGCAATGTTCCAGGATGATCAGCTATAAATTATTTTGTTATTCTTAATAACACAATCGTCCACAATTACTCTGAAGGACTTATGATGAAAAAATCCTATCCATATCCAGAGAAAGAACTGATTGAGTCTGAATATAAATAAAAGCATTCTCTATTTCACTCTCTCTTTATTTTTAACTTAATTTTTTTAGGGTTTTTATTTTTATTAGGGTGGGAAATCTTTGTTTTCTTTCACAACTTAACTTTTAAAGAAATGTTTTACATAACTTCACATCTGGTTTCTTAATTGTGGGTGGGGATAAGGAAGAGAATCTAGAAATCAAAAATCTTAAAAACAAATTGAAAAATGTTTTGAATGTAACTGGGGAAAATATTAAATAAAAAAAATTAGAATGAAAAAATAAAAATGAATTGTAAAAAAAAAAATCTGATTAAAAAAAATCATAGACTATGTTCCAGACACTATGAAAGAAGCTAAAAACATAGTCTTCTCTCAAGAATTTTACATTCTAGTGAGAGGGGTAGTATATACACAACTAGATGAATATGTAATAGAAAGAATGCAATTTAAGAAGTTAAAGCATTATCAGCTGGGGGAAACAGGAAGGACTACCTGAAGAAGGTGATATTTGAGCACCTACCTATCAGATACTTTCAGTAATACAAAGAACTATGAAAAACAGGTCCTGCCTTTAAGGAGCTCGAGGTCTAGTCAGATAGATAAGAGCTATACAGACAGTTTATGTAAGGAAAATATTTTCATTTTTTATCATGCATTGACATTGTTTGAACCTAGCTATATGTGACTAGAAATTGTCTAACCCAAAAGTTTACTGCAGAGATAAAGTTGACTTCATAGCTACTGTAAGGAATGGTTAGATCCCAACCAGTGCTTAACTTGGATCCACTCAGCTCAGGTTTGGATTCACCCAAAGCTTGTCTTTTGAGTCGTCCAAATTAGGTTGATATCTCAAACGCCCCTATTGCTTACAAGTGGCCTACCAGACCAATCTGTGTCAAATTACATGATACAGGAAAATGCTTTAGTGGTTCAGAAAAAATAAAAATCCCTAAGATGGAAGTCAGGAAAAGTTTCACCAAAGACTTGCAAGTTGAGGTAGGATTACAAGAAAGAGAAGTCATTGGTAAAGAAGTTCATTCCAGATATGAAATGTCTTAAGCAAAAGTTAGAATGATAGACTACCTGAGACTCATTCAAAGAAGAGTGATAAAGGCTTTATGTGGTCAATAAAGCAGAAGTAGATGTTTTCTAGAACTCCCTACTTTTCTTCATAATCCAATAAATGTTGGCAATTTGGTCTATCGTTCCTTTCTCTGAAAATCATCCTGCTCTTCGGGTAATTCTTGATTCACATACTGCTGAGGACCAGCTTGAAGAATCTTAAATAACCTTCCTGGTTTGCAAAATGAGTTCAATTCTTCAGTAATTTCAGCATTCTTTGGCATTGTCCTTCTTTAGGATTGGGATATAAATGTGTTTCTTTTTTTTTTTTTCCTAATCCAGTGACCATTGTTGAGTTTTCCAAATTTCTTGATATATTGAATGTAGTATTTTAGCAGCATCATCTCTTAAAATTTCAAATGGCTCAGCTAGAATTCAATCACCTCCACTAGTTTCATTGTTAGCAATGGTTTTTAAGGTTCATTTGACTTCATTCTCCAGGAAATCTGGCTCCAAATCAGTAACTTCACCATTATAGTGATGGTTGATGTTAAAGTCTTTCTTTTACTATTCTTTTGTATATCCTTAATACCTCTACTTAATCTCTTCTGCTTCTGTTAAGTCACTAAGATTTTAATCATGCCCATTTTTGCATGATTAATCTGTGTCAATTGCTCTTTTTTTTTTTCTTTTTTTTTTGATATCTCTTATTTTATCTTCTATTTCTTTGAAATACTCATTTAAGAAGACCTTCTTTTCTTTCTTGACTATTCTTCTGGATTTCTGCATTCACTTGGTTATTTTTTTTCCTTTCTACTTTCCCTTTCCTCTTCCTTCTTTCCCCAACAATTTATAAAGCCTCATCACCTGAATCACTTGAGCCATAAACTTAGAGATACTGATAACTGCCTTGCCTCTGGATCAAATTGTTCTCAGAGCCTGGGACATGGCTAACATTAGTCACAGCAGTTAAGAAACTGAAGTTGTGGATATTCAAATAAGGCCATGTAGGACTGAAAATATAATTTGGGTTCAAGTAAAAGAGGACCTTTCTGAGTGAGAAATCTGAAATTCTAATATTTAAGAAATGAGAATCTATTAGTGGCTTTTGAGGAGAGAATTTAAATAAAAGATGAAATAGAGAGATCTAATATTTTCCTTGGGGCAGCTAGGTGGCACAGTGGATAGAGCACCAGCCCTGAAGTCAGGAGGACCTGAGTTCAAATGTGACTTCAGATACTTAATGCTTCCAAGTTGTGTGACCCTGGGCAAGTCACTTAACTCTAATTGCCTTTCTTTTTGTTCTTCATTCAAAATAAGTTTTCATTAACAAACATGTTCCCTGCTACTTTTAAAGTATGGGTTGACTTGCCCAAAAGAGAAATTAGAGGTAAATTCTTGCTTTCCCTTCTGAACACAATTATTTTAGACACCTCTAATGAATTACCATGCAACAAAAAAAGGGTGCATAAGTACCAATACCCGTTTGCTGTCATTTAATAAGCATTGTCATGGAGAAAAACAAAAAAGTGGTGGCAAAAGCTTTCCAATTAATAATAATTCAGAGTAACAAACTTTAACAGTAGGAAATTATCATATTCGATGACATACATAGAGGAACACATACATATGTACATACATACATACATACTAATCAACCAGGGCCTACTAAGTGCCAGGCATTATGCTAAGCCTTAGATTAGAAAAAAGAGGATAAGAGATGGAAGCCCCTGATTCCAAGGACCTTATAGTCTAGTGAAAGAGTGACTTTGTGCAAATACAAAAAATGTAGGACAAATTGGGGGCAGTCTCAGAAGAAGAAACCAAGATGAAAAAAAATCTCATAGAAGGTGATATTTTAACTTAGACTTGAAGGGAAGCCAGAAGGCAGTGGGAGAGAGTTTCAAGAATGGAGGGCGTAACATGCTCAGATTTCAGAGATATGAGTGCAATAAATTGGAAGAAACACTTATCAAACTCCAGATTTCATAGATTACTTCAATAATTGTGTTGGATTTTGCTAAACTCATTGGACTTTATGGTGTTTGTAAAAGGAATTAACATTTGCAAAGCACTTCATATACATTATTTCATTTGATTCATTTTACAACAACCCTATCTGGTATAAATACTTCAGATATTTAGTCCCATTTTACAAGTGAGGAAAGTAAGAGACAGATAGATGCAAGTTGTCAGATTTATTGTTGTTGAGTTGTTTTAGTTATGTCTGACTCTCCAAGATCCCATTTGGAGGTCTTCTTGGTAAAGGTATGAGAGTGGTTTGACATTTCCTTTTCCAACTCATTTTACAGATAAGGCAAACAGAATTAAGTAACTTGCCTAGAATCATACAACTTGTAAATATCTGTGGCCATATTTGAACTTCTGAAGTGTAATGTCTGGGCTAGCTCTTTGGAGGGCCTTGGGATCAGACAGAGTCAGGATCGGTCAAAGTCCTTGGTCTTTAGGAGGAAAAGTGAAGGAGGCAGGCAAACTGCCATGTAGCTCGTCAAAGATGGATCCCGGACTCTGGATTCTGAAGTCTTCCCTGCTGAGAGCACTGCAGCAAAGAGACTTTGACTCTCCCCTCAGACCTCTAGTCCTTCCCTATGATTACCTCATCACAACACATTCAGCAGGAGCCAATTATGAGGAGAACCATCACATCACCATATCATCTAAATGTATGTATATAGAACCATTATCTCACATCGAGCAGGTACTTAGCCTTAAGTATTCTGTTGTTCTGGATTCAAGTACACCTTTTCAGAGTTCCAGCCCTCTGCACTGAAGATGAGTTTTCCTGATTCCAAACTAGTGCTTTTCTCCACACCACCTCCTATCTATCCCAATGAGTATCAGAAGGAAGGTTCAAACCCAGGTTTTTCTTGATTCCAAATCCAATGTTCTTTCTATTTCACCAAACTGACTGGCTTCTTCATTAAACATGGCTCTCTGACTCTAGCCCTACAGCTAGAACAAAAATGCTGTCCCCCTACCACTTATCCATAGCCCAAAGGCAAGGATAGGAATAAAAGTAAACTACTTGGTAAATTATCACAAGGATTATCCCTAATCTCCAATTATGGTTGATAAGAAATTTTATGGTTATACCCAGGCAGCAATTTATTTGACAATGCACTTAGTTGCCCCCCCCCCAAAAAAAAAAAAGTCCAAAATTTCTCAATATCCAAGGACCCGAAAGGTTTCTTACATTTAGTATACAATTTGGAAGCAATTAAAAACAGATAACATAAGGATTGAGATATCTCATTTTTCATTAATGGAAAAAAGTTGAGACACTGGGGTGAAAGGGAAAGGAGCATTCTTGTGATATTATTTAAGTTCATGTGATAATGTAAAGGGGAAGCTAATTATTGTAAAACCCCTAAATCAGATGACTTTAAAGGAGTTGAAATGTAACTTCATAAAATGGTTGTTAAAACAAAATGGAGTCACTGATGCTAATTTTTTCATGTAATGTGATTTTAGGTTTTTCAAATCCAAGGATCACCTATTTAATTTTTTTTTCTATTAAGGATTTCTAAAAGAAATGATAGGGCTACTTTAAGGGGTACTAAAGGGTGGGATAAGAGACAGAGAGAGTATAAGCATAGTCATAATATGATATACTCCCAAAGGAGACAAACCTTGTTAAATAGACTCTATAAATAAATTAAATCAGGCTATAAATCAAACTACTTAAGAGGACTCACCATGGACTAATTTGAGAAGGGAGCTTTATACATTACCATGATAACCAAGTAAACTCAGCAAACATAAATACCTTGAAGCAAAAAGCCTGAGCAATACAATAATAATAATTAATATTAAATAATGTCAAGTCTCTGGTGTAACCTGGAAACTCATTCCCAATGTCCATTTAATGAGCACATTTCATCTAGAATCCCAAGTAGCTGTCTCTGGTCTCTAGAAACATCTTTCTTTGGACATTCTGAAATAAGTTCTGTTCTTAAGGCAGCTTTGAAGGAGACTCTTCCTAGTAAATTGGCTTCTCTGGTTCCAATTCATTTGCAGAGACTCCTTGGTAATTCTGTTAAAATCTGGCAGTAATAAGATTCAATACAATTTAGTATTTTTACACCAATGTCATCCTGTTAATTTTTCCCCAGGGATAGACATCCACCTATAACAGTTCCCAGAATATATTCCCTTTTTGCAGCACATGGCATTTCCCTTGAATTGTGGACTATTGGACTTATGACATTTCAGACAGTCATACCTGAAATCAAAATTTACAATAATATCAAATTATAATTCCTAGGAATTTTGCCTCAAATACCAAAATTTCATTAATTGCAGCTTAGGGCTTTATGTTTTTTCTTATGTTGTGTTAATAGTTAAGAATGAGCACATATATAGAAATTTTATTTAACCTTCTTTTTAAATTTAAGCATAGTTACAGGAGTTTCACGCATAAAGTATATGCATGATAGTTGTTCTCAAAACCAAGAAAAATTTCTGATTATAGTAAGCTTCCAATATGTATTTCCTGTTCATATCTAAGGCAAGATTAAAATCTTTGAATTTAAGATCTATTGTTACAAAGTTGGTTCAAAGATACAACTACAATACATACTATTTATCAACAGATATGAATTCATGATTTTCATAAATGATCACCAAATAATCTCAGATAAACATTATTATTATTGTTATTTTACTGTATGTAAACTTGTAAGCTTCCCGCTTTGGCTCTGAGCTAATACTTAAGAATTTTATCATGAATTGTCAGCAGGTCAGTTAAGATCTTATGACCTCAGTCTAAGTAGAAAGCCTATGATTAAGGAATGTCACAGATAAGGACAACTTAAAGAAAACTTTGCTACTTTTTTCCCCGAGAAAATTATTACTTTAAAGTAGATACACCGCATTAAATATTGTATCTCACAGTAAATGAGAATATATAATGATTCAGTTTCAGAAATTATTCCTGGATTTATAATCACCTATGACAACATTTAAATCTAGTGATTTAATTTGACCATATTAAGAAGAGAGAGAGAGGCTTTATTTCTGAAGACTCAGGTTCCTTGAAAAGGTTTTTACTTTTTCCATTTTTTTTTAAATTTTCCCTTTTCACTGATAAAACCACATGAAAAAACAAATGATACAAGAGAAATACATAGAAAAAAATTGTTAATCAAAGACAGTGAGGGCAATTTTCTAAAAACAATCTCAAAGCCTTTAATTTTCAGTAATTGAAAGTCCCTTCTTCAAGGGAGATTTGAGACTCGTTGAGATTTTTATTTATTTTAGACAAGTCTTTGTATAATTTTAGAGCTCTGTTCTTAATTATCTCCTTCTAAATATTCTCCAACCAAACACCCCTGATGGGGTATCTGTCAGCTTACTAAAGCCAGTTGCCATGGTTCCCTCCATAGGATCTAACCATCTGGATGTTGGTTCAGAAGAATGTGGAGGTCTGAGAATAGATGATCCTTTGCCAAGGAAGTCCATCAGTAGAAATCTTATCAGAGTACTTAAGATGTTTCTTTTGCTAAGGTCCCATCATCATATGCAGTCTATTAGTTTCAGTCCCTTTAATCATCAAATGGTGATTATGGTTATGTTATGGTAAAAGAAAGAAATCAAATAATTGCATCTAGTCAACAATTTATTTGATGATGCATTTGACTATAAAACAAACTTGATCCAGAAATCTTGATAGTCAAGACTCTAAAACCTGCTTTCTTATAGTTAAGCAAAATATTTGAAGGGAGATAAAAAACCAGGAAACACAAGATCAAAAGGACATAGATAAATGGAAAGAGAGAGAGAGAAAGAGAGAGAGAGAGAGAGAGGAGAGAGAGAGAGAGAGAGAGAGAGAGAGACAGAGACAGAGAGAGAGAGAGAGAGACAGAGAGAGACAGAGAGAGACAGAGAGAGAGACAGAGAGAGGAAAGGAGGAAAAGAGGGAAGGAGGGAGGAAGGGAGGGAGAGAGAGAGGGAGATCTTGTTTCTTATTGGTGGAAGGGGTTGGGAGACAGTAAGATGACAGGAAAAAGGGGATTTTTGTGACATTTATTATCAGGTGATAATGGGAAGGGGGAGTACTTGTGAAACATCCTAAATCGGGGACTTCAGTGGTATAAAAACAACTTCACTAAATGGTGCATAAAAGCAAAATGGAGTCACCAGTACTAATTTTAATGTTACAAAAGTCAGTCCAGTTGTTTTTTTTTTTTTTTTACTATCGGGCGACTGCTATATTCAAAACTCTTACGTTCAAGATCTCACTGTTTCCATCTCAGGGAGGCATCTACATGGTATGCAATAGAGAAAGCATCAGATCTGAGATCAGAAAAACTTGAGTTCATAACTAACCTGGACCTGAGTTAGAGTCTATTAAATCTTACTAGATGTGTGACCTGAGCAAATACTTTAACTTCTGTATGCCTCAGTTTTCTCACCTATAAAATAGGGTTAATATTAGCATACCTCACAAAATTGCTGAGAATCAAATGAGAAAATATTTATAATATACAACATAATGACTGTCTTATAGTTTGCTCTCTCTCCCCCCACTTCTTTTCAGTATGAGAGAAAATGATGGTTCAAATGGTGGTAGTATTTTGATTCATCATCACTTGTTGTTTCCTGTCTCTCCTTAAAACTTTTCTTTTGTGAAAATGATACCCATAAAAGACACCTAAAAAGTTTTTTCAGAGGGTCACTTGAGAAAATAATGTATATGAAAGTATCGTACAAAAATAAATTTAACTTCCAGGAGAAGCTCATGAATGAATTTGCCTTCCCTGCCCCCATCCTCAACATCTGTGTTGCTATCCACATGTGAACAGTTTTCCTATCTCCTTTCTCATCTCTTGTTTTGTCCTTGAAACACTGGCATCCCAGGTTTCTCTTACCAAAGCAGTAGTAGAATTTTCTCATAGTACACTCCTTTCTGGCTCATTGTCTTTTATAAAAAATAAAGGAAATAGATCCAAGGTTCTCTTCTTCAGTATCTAGAATTTATTCAGCCTTTAGGGTTTATAAGAGATAACACCAACCCTCTTTTTTTGACTCTATGTCCCTAGCTTTTTAGTCCCAGCCTTGCTGAACAAAATATCTCTTTTCTCTGAAAAGGGAAGTCCTCCAATCTTTTTTTTTTTTTTAAACAAATTGGCTAGAGAATCAGCAAGCTTTTCACCTTATACTAATTTCCAGGGGTCTTTCATGGTTCTTCTATCCCAGTCCTCAGCTAACAGATCTTGATGGCTATTTGTTTTCTTTTCAATCCAACATGGCATTTTCTGAAGCTACTTGCAAAGACTCCTTAAACCTCCCTTTTTTCTTGTCACAAGCCTATTCTTATCTAAGGTCAAGGGTAGACTTCAGAAACTGGAATCTACTACTGTTATTTTAATTAGATTAGGAAAATAATTTCCTCAGTAAGAAGTGTTCTAATCTTTCACACACACACACACACACACACACACACACACACACACCTTTCTGGCTAAGTTCATGTTAAAACCAATCAGCAGGTCAATTCTCCCTTGCTACTTTCTTCAGTCCCTATTCTACAGGGTCTGAGACCAAAGGCAAGTTATATAAGGCACATAACAATATAAATAGTCTATGATTATTGTCCAGTTTGTCAGTGAATGCTCTCTACATAACCCATTGTTGGCCAAAACCCAGGATATAAGGCATTAGCAGATAATTTTAAATGTTTCTTGCTAATGACATGACTAAGTAAAAAACTTTCTGAAGGTTTAGTGATTTCATTGGCATTATTCTCCTTGTCAGAATCTGAATTCCTCCTTCTTTTCTGATTTGCTATAAAATTTCTGAGAGTTCAAAGCCATCAGCACAGAGGAAGCTGCAAATCAGATTGGAGACCAAATTAGTCCATGAGGATACCCAGAAGTATGGGGGATAGCATTCAGCACAATGGAGGCAATAGTGAGAACCAAATTCAACATTTTATCCTTAAAATTTCCTCAAAATGTTACTAATATTCTTTCATTCAGTTCAAGTTATTTGACTTTCAGAATTTTCTGCTTCTGTCTTAATGTCTATTTCCTGATGATCAGAAGATCAAAAAAGAAGAGACAGAAAAGAAGATAATTTGATGCTTCTGAATTTTGATTTCAAATATTCTGGAGTTTGTTGTAGGTAAGGCATGTACTTGTCCAGAATAGGGAGTGGAGGAGGCAGGGGAAGATTGGAAAAGCTTTTTTTCCCCTCAGAATTGATTTCTCCACTCCAATTAAAATACTCGTAGTAGACTCCTACACATTTCTTGGAATCCTCAGGTGAAGCTTTTTGGCTTTTTATTCAGAACTTTTCTGGCTATTTTCCCTGCATGTATTAGTCAATAAATGACTAAAATCCCTTTTGATTTCTTTCACCAGCCTTTTTAAACATCTGCTCCTCTCTCCTTCTTTCTAAAGTCAGCTGTTCTTTTATGAGGCTCAGCTGGGGAACTCCTCCTCTCCCAGGACCCAATCAGAGGTTCACTTCAATTAGCTTAATTGGAAGAAGGCTCAACCCATTTTCCAATTAAAGTTCTAAACAGGTTACTAGAACAGCCTTTAAAATTTTTAAAAAATGTTTTCCTAATAGTTTTTTAAAGGTTAAAAAAACTAGAGGAAATTTTGGAAGAATCACATAAATGATGGTGTCATGATCTTACTCCCCATAGTAGAATGGAAAAGCCCTAAGGGACCTAAAAGACTAGCAAGCCCAGCTCTCATATTTACAAGATAAGGAAATTGAAGTCTAGGAGCTGTCTTGTAGTTAATAAGTCTAAATTAGTTACTAGTATCCAGGTCTCCTGACTCCCAACATTTTATTATCAAGTTGAACTACTTTTCATCCCTTGTTCTTATCTTGATTTTTCCCATTTCTGTGCTTTTATTCATTTCATCCCCCAAGTCTGGAATGGATAGCTCCCTCAGTGATATATGTTGAATTCTCTCTTCAAGTACAGATTCAAGTGTCATCTTTCCTTACCCCATGCTCAAATTAAAATTATCCCTCTCTCTTCAAACTTCTCACAGGACTTTGACTCTACTTTGCTTGTACTCCCTTACTTACCATCCCATGTAGCTTGATTTTTTTGTGTGTATATGTGTAAACACATTCCCTTTATTAGATTAGTTGTTCAAGAACAAGTTCTTTGTCAAAGGGTAATAGATTTAAAGCTAGAGACCTTAAGATTCCTCAGTGTTGCACAATATATTGCACAAGGTATTTATTTAATTGATGTTTATCAAGTAGATGAATATAATTCTAATATTTATATGGCACTTCAAGGTTTCTAAATCACTTTATAAATATCATCTCATTTTATCCTCACAATAACCCTGGGAGGTAAAGTCTATTATCAGACCCATTTTTACAGATAAGGAAACAGGTTAAATGATTTGATTATGATCATACAATTACTATGTGAATTTAAACTCAGGCTTTCCTGATTCTGGATCTGGTTCTATTTACTGTACTCCCTAGATGCCTATAAATATGTTTCATATTATTGAAGGGCTAATAATTTTCAGTTGGTGCTCTCTTTACCAATATATACTACAAGCCTGGCTATAGAAGATTGTCTCTCAACTGAGGATGAAAAGATTCATCATGTGGTAGCCAATACTCTGCAAATGAGCTTTTGCAAACTTAGCTGTGTAACTCATGACTGAGAAATTCAAGCTCTTGGGTTATATAAATCAAATTTAATCTTATTGATATCTCAAAAATCTCTCTTTCACTTGTGTCTCATGTAAAACCTCCCCTAGGAACATTGATTAAAGCTTGCAAAGAGATGTAGATACAAAGAACCCTTAACTTCCACTAAAGTTAAAAGATTAGATAATAGGTAGGTAGGTAGGTAGGTAGATTAGATAATATATTTAAATATTTCCCAATTACATGTAAAAATTTTTACATTTAAAAATAATTGATAACTGTATGGATATGTATACATATATTGTATTTAACTTATACTTTAACATATTTAACATGTATTGGTCAACCTGCCATCTGGGGGAGGGGGTAGGGGAAGGAGGGGAAAAATTGGAACAAAAGATTTTGTAATTGTCAATGCTGAAAAATTACCCATGAATATAACTTGTAAATAAAAAGCTACTAAAAAAAAAAAAACTTGATTTTCAAATTATTTTCTTCCCTCACAACTTTCTCCCAACCTCTTGAGAATCAAGCAATTTGATATTGATTACATATGTGAAGTCACACAAACATATTAATCATGTGGCGAAAGAAAACACATACACACACAAAAGAAAAATAAAGTTTAAAAGTATGATTCAATCTGTACACAATTCATCAATTCTCGCTGGTTTAGAAAGATGGCATTTTTCCTCATATCCTTTGGAATTGTCTTGAATCATTATCTTGATCAGAGAAGCTAACTCTTTCACAGTTGATCATCATTATACTATTGCTGTTAATGAGCACAATATTCTTCCTAGTTCTCCTCCGATAAACTTATATGAGTTGATGTAAATATTCTCCGGTTCTTCTGAAGCCATCCTGCTGGTCATTTTTTATAGCCTGATAGTATTCCATCACAATCATATACCACAACTTGTTCAACTATTTCCCAATTGATGGACATCAAAGGGGGTGTATGATCATTTTCCTTTTCTTTTATTTCTTTGGGGGACAGACTTAGTAGTGGTATATTACTAGGTCAAAGAATATGAACAGTTTGATAGCTCTTTGGACATAGTTCCAGAATATTCTCAACTGATTCACAATTCCACTGAGAATGCATTAACATCCCAATTAATTTTTTATATATACCCAGCATTTGTCATTTTCCTTTTCTGTCATGTTAGTCAATCTGATAAGTGTAAGATAGTATCTCAGAGTGGTTTTAATTTGCATTTTTTCTAATCAATGGTGTTTTGATACATTTTTTCATGTGTTGACTGATAGCTTGGATTTCTTCTGAAAATCGTTTATTAACCTTTGATCATTTATCACTTGGAAAACGGCATACATATATAAATATAGAGAGATAGATGTATACATATAAATTTATAAAGTATTAAGATTAGTTTTCCTCTAAATGTTTGATAGAATTCACTTGTGAAACTATTTGGTCCTGGAGATTTTTTCTTAGGGAGTACTTTTGTATCTTATTCAAATTCTTTTTCTAATATAACATTATTTAAGTATTCTATTTCATCTTCTGTTAATCTAGGCAATTCATTTTTTTATAATATTCTTCCATTTTATTTAGATTGTCAATTTTACTGGCATATAATTGAGCAAAATAACTCCTAACAATTGCTTTAATTTCATCTTTATTGTTGATATGTTTATCCTTTTCAGTTCTGAGTCTAGTAATTTGATTTTCTTCTTATATAATCAAATTAACCAATAGTTTATCAATTTTATCGGTGTTTTTATAAAACCAGCTCCTAGTTTTATTTACTTGAATTTTTTTACTTCAGTTTTGTCAATAGTTTTTCTTTTAATTTTTGGAATTTCCATTTGGTGTTTGATAATTTTGAAATTTATTCTTTATCTAGTATTTCTTTTCTTTTTCTTGTTTTAGTTACACGCCCAATCCATTGATCTTCGCTTTCTCTTTTTTATTGATGTGTACATTTAGAGATACATTTTCCCTGTAAATATTGCTTTAGCTGCTTCCCACAAATTTTGGCAGGTTGTCTAATTGCCACCATTCTCTCTTATGAAATTATTGGTTGATTCTATGATTTGTTCTTTGACCCATTCATTCTTAAGATTAGATTATTTAGTTTCCAATTAATTTTAACCTATGCTTTGTAGTCTTTTATTGAATGTAATTTTTATTGTATTGTGTTCTAGAAGGAGCACATTTAATATTTCAGCTTTTCTGCATTTGAGTTGTAAAATTTTCATGCTCTAATACATGGCCAATTTTTGTGAAGGCTCCATAAATAGCTGAGGAGAAAAAAAAAGGTATATTCCTTTCTACTTACATTCAATTTTCTTCAGAGATCTATCATTTCTAACTTTTCTAAAATTGCATTCATCTCCTTAACTCTTTTCTTATTTATTTTACTGTGTTGAGTCCCTTATGATTTCTCTTTCATGTTTGCCTTATTATGTTTTTCTTTAGTCTTATATTTGAAAGTAAAATTTTCTAATCAGCTTCATTTTTTTTCCAGCAGGAATGCATGAAAATCCTCTATTTCATTGTCATTTTTTTCTCTTGAAATAATATACTCAGTTTTTCTGGGTAAATTATTCTTGGTTGTAATCCTAGCTCTTTCCATAATAATCCCAGCATATTCCATAATATCTTATTCCAAGCTCTCTAGTATTTTATCATGGTATCTATTAAATCTTAGGTGATTCTAACTCTGACTACTCAGTATTTGAATGGTTTTTTCTAATTGGTTGAATTCTTTTCTTTTTGACCTGGGAGCTCTTAAATTTGTCTATAATATTTCTAGAAGTTTTTATTTTGGGATCTCTTTCAGGCAATAATCAGTAGATTCTTTCAATTTCTAGTTTACCTTCTGGTTATAGGAAATCCATGTATTTTTCCTTAACCATTTCTTGAAATATGATGTCTAAACTCTTTGATCATGGGTTTTCTAGCAATTCAATAATGCTTAAATTATCTCTCCTCAATCTATTTTCCAAGTCAGTAATTTCTCCAATGAGATATTTTAAATTTTTCTTCACTTTTTAATTCTTTTGACTTTGTTTTTTTTTGTTTCTTGATGTCTCATGGACTTTTATTATTAAGGATTTTTTTTTTCTGTAAGCTATTGTATTTCCATTTCTACTTGGCCAATTATGCTTTTTAAGGAAATATTTTTATCAGTGAAGCTTGTACCTCTTTTTTACATTTGACCAATTCTGTTTTTTGAGGTATTATTTTCTTCAGTATTCTTTTGTGCCTCTTTTACCAAATTGTTCATTGCCTTTACATAATTTCTTTCCTTTGTGCTCATTTCTTTACTTGTTTTTTTTTCCCTACCACTTTTATTTGAGTTAAAAAAAAAAAAAAAGGTGGTTTTTTTTTTTTTTGATTTTCCAGGAATTCTTGTAGCCTTGTATTCTTTGAGGCTTTGCTTATAGTTGTCTTGTTATGTCAAAAACCCTTCTTTTAGGTTTGTGTGTTTATCTTATCACCACAGTTGCTTTTTATAATCAGGTTCTTTTTGTTATGGTTTGCTCATTTTTTTCCTAATCAATAGATTAATTTTTTGTTAAAATTGAACTCTGTTTCTGGCATGAAAGAAAGGGGAAAGGAGGACACTGTTCCAAGATTGAGGGCTTTTTTTGTACACTAGTTTTCAGAGTTAGTTCAAGAAGATTAGAAGTTTTTAGGGCTTTTATGGGAGTGTGATCAGGGAAGAGAATTGGTCACTGCTTTCCTATTGTGCTATGGTTCTTATTTATCAAGGGTTTCTGATTCTTTGTTACTGTAATCAATACTACTTCTCAGAGTCCCTGCTCCCCTGAGATCTGAAAGGTTGATGCTCTTCAGGACACCTGCTTCCTTGTCATCAAAACTGCTTCTCTCTGCTCTTGAATGGTGATCCAAAAGTGAATATATTCAAAGAAGCTGACAAACAGCATCCAGTCTTGCATCAAATGCTAATACTGAGATCTTTAGTAATTTCTTTCTGACTAGCTGCTAGATTCACTGTCTCTGACTTTCCTAGAAACAGAACAACCTGTAGTGCCTACTCCCAGCATAGGTTTTACATCCATGTGGTCTCTGGGAGCCCCCTACTGTCTGTATCACAAATCTTTCCTTTCAATCTTCTAAGTTGCCTTGGGCTAGATGAATGTCTTACTTTAGCCCTTTGTTGGCTCTGTCACTCCAGAATTTTATTTAGGAGTTATTTTAAAGTTATTTATAATCTTGGCTCTGTAATCTTGGCTCTGCCTCCTCACTCTAAGAACTCTTGACATTAAACTGCTTCTTCTTGATCCTTTGCATGATGTGGCTCTTTTATCTTCTGGGACCAACATCTCTTCATCTTTTCCACAAGAAGAGTATGAGATACTTAATGATAAGTTTTAATAAAATGTATATAAGCTATATCAACATTATTTCCCCATCTACCAATTTAATAATCCTGTACTGAAGGTACTCTACAATTCTTAATCCACTTAAAACAATAGTTCATGACCCCCCTGCATTATTTAGAGAACATGATTAATCCCAATCAAAGAATTTAATAAAATTTCATCATTAAAAAAACAATAAAATATTTCTCATTTAAACCTGAAGTATTATACTACAAAAACACATGCTTTCCATTGGAAGAGATAACACAAATAGGTAATACACAGGGAGAGGCTCAAATGTAGAACATTTATGCCTAGACATATGAATGGAGAAGTAACTCATTCCTCTGATAAAGATAAAGAAAAGAGATCTCAAAAAACTTACATTCTCTTAGAGGAGACAACATAAATATATAGAAAATGTAGACAAAATATATAGAAGGTAATTTTGGGAAATCCGGGAACAAGTATATGGGGGGCGGGGAGGGGAAGCTGGTGTAGAAGGCAGTTCTTGAGTAAATATTTGAGGGAACAAAGTATTCTAAGAGATGGGAGAACTTTGTATTTATTTTGTATTTAATCTGGAGATATTTATATATGTGCATGATGTCTCCCCTGATGCAATGCAAGGTCTTTGAAAGCAGGAATTACTTCATTTTTGTCTTTATATCCTGAGCATCCGGACCATAGAAGGTACTTAATTAATGATGGTCGATTAGTTTACTTATGGGAAAAAGAAAGCAAAATTGTGCCCAGGGTAAATCTGGCATACCTGGATCATCCACAATACCCTAGATGACTAGTCCATCTCAAAGTCCAGCTTTTGGTTCCTTTTCACTACCTTTTTATCCTCCAGGATGTTCAACAGCTTCATCTAGACATCATTTTCTATCATGGAAAAGCTAACTCAACTATGTTTGTACGTAGGACTCATTTGAAGAAGGCAAAAGGCAATAATGTTATTTTCTTATCACAAAATGGACTTTTTGGATGATGTTGGAACAGTGCTTTCCTGATGGTTTCCTTGATCCTGATATAATTTCCTCTCCCTATATAACCTGATTGGCACCAGATTTCCTGGTGTAGTTTGAGATTATATTCTCCCCTAAAAAATGATTTGCTAGGTTATGATGCTACTTATCTGTGAGATTTATCTAACCAATATCAATTAAAATATTATCAGGAAATCCCTCCTATCAGAATCACCAAGGTCCATCAGCTATTCTAGTTTTTATAAGAAACTCCATTCTTGAACCCAGTAATGTTGATCCTCCAACAGCATGATCTACACAATTCAATTGTGTATCACTCTAACCCTGATTTGGGTCCTAGTGTTCTTTCCTGCTCACTTCTCTAATCTTCATAACTGAAAATCATGCTTGATAAAGTCTAGATTTGTTCATTTACTCGTAAAATATAAGCTCCTTACTGTTTCATTTTTTATTCATATTTTCAATGCTTAGTACCATACCTGAATACAGTAGTTAGTTAATAACAACTTGCTCAATTAATTTTTAAGTATATATACGTATTTTTTCTTTTATATTCAGGTTATTCCTTCTTCTATAAAATTTCTTAGAGTATATATCATATATATTTCACATATGTAATCTTAGAGTTGGAATGAACCACAGAGATTCTGTAGTCCAATCTGCTCTGGAGTAGAGATCTTATCTCCACAATTATTGATGAGAGTTCATTCAATCTTTGCTTGAATTTCTAGTGAAGGGGAACACAACACCCTTGAGGCAGCCTGTTCTACTTTGGACAGCTCTGTTAGAAAGTTTTCCTTATATTGATCATAAATCTGCCTCCCTGCAACTTCCTCCCATGCTCCTTGTTCTTCCCTATGGGACCAAGTTAAACAAGTCTAATCCCTCATTCATTTGTCAGCCTTTAAATATCTGAAGACAGCTATCATGTTCTCCCGGAGCCTTATTTTTTCCAGGCTAAATAAACTTCACAGGGAACATGTTGCAGACACCTGATTGGCAGAGAAGGCACAGGCTTTTAACATAGCAAGAAAGTTGGGATCATTGAAAAGCCCTTCTTAAATTCGAAAATGAAATACCACCTAATCTCTTATTGCTAAAAATTTATATCCCCTGTTTCAGATTACATACATTGTAGAACTAACCAGAGGGGTGGCTTCTCTGGTTGTATTTCAGCCTCTTATTAGGTATTTTCATCGATTTTTGTTTGTCCAGTTTGAATTGTTGGTTAAATTCATTTATTTCAAAACCAATGCATTTTATTTCCATTTCCATGGATATATTATAGTTTTGATAAAATTAGCACAAAATCATTTACCAACAACAGCATTTGAAGTGCATCACTATTGATAGATAATTCTTTTGTTTGAACTCTTATGCAGAGTTGTGTGGGGAGTAAAGCTATTTCCATTACACATTAGATGTGATACTTATATTTCCCTAAGCTTTTGTACATTCCATTTTACATTTTCATTTTCACTCTCACAAAGTAAATAAAAAAAGAGATTTTTCATGCCTGTAGTAATTCAACATATTACAAAGTTTCCATATCTAGTTATCACAAATATTGACCTTGAAATCCCCAGGCACAATATTCAATGGTGACTCAGGAAAAGACATTTTTTTAAAAAGTGTTGAATATTGTAGCTAGGCTTTTTAATCAGAAGGAAAGAGTTTGAATACCTAGGGGGCAAGTACTATATACACACAGAAAGACAATGCTCATCTCTTCTGAATACATGATAATCTGAGAGAAAAGTGGTGCTGAGCAAGCAGAATTCTCAGGATATTAGTGAGAACACTGGGAATAAACCATAAAATCAAAGCTGTTAGAAAAAAAAATGCTGGCAACTTTAAAAATATTTTAAAATCTTTATTCAAACGATTATTGTAAAGAAGTCAAAGCTAATATTTTAATGTAAGAGTTCTTTTCCTCTCTAACAGAGACAACCTTTTTGGAATCAGGCATTTGTGATCCACAGGAAGGTCAGGAGTATATTCGGGAGGTTGTGAATGTAGTGAGGTGCTAGAGAAGTATAGTAGTTTTTTTTTTTTAAATAAAAAGTTCTGCTTGAAATTAAGATAAACAATTGTTCAAAATATGGTCAGTACTAGCCTAAGCAATGTTAAGAGGGTCACAGAGTATGGGAAAAAGGAAATGATAATCTCACTATTTTCTGCCCTGGTCATACACATCTGAACCACTGTGTCCCTTTTGGACCACTTTAGAAAGGATACTAATAAACTTAAGAGCATACATAGCAAAATTGTGGGGGCTCTTGAGACTACACCACATGTAAATCAGAAGAAGGAACAAGTCAAGAAAAGAGAAGGATTGAAGTGATAATTATTACCTCTATTAATGTAAAGAGCTATTATGTTATATAGTATTAGATAAGGCAGTAGTAGAAGTACATTTCCTTTTAATTTAAAAAGGAATGTCCTAAAAATTAAAGCTATCTAAAAGCTAATTCTTATCAGGGGACAGTTGTAAGCTTTAGGGCTTAGGGTTAAAGTTATTAACTTTAGGGCTAATAACAAAATTTTAGAATAGTGGACACTTCCATGACTATCTAGACAAAACTTATAAACAAAAAGAATTCTCCAACATATTCAATAAATGGTAATTCAGATTATACTTGAAAATCTCCAATTGTAGGAAGTCCATTCTATAGGTCTAATCATTAGGAAGGTTTTCCTAACATTGTGCTAACTTTGTCTCTTTACAATTATTAGCTATTGACCACAATTCTCTCTACTGGAACCAAACACTGCAAAATCAATCATTCTCCCACTTGAGAGTGCTTCAAAGCTTTGAATTGCATGTTATAGTATGTGTTCTTGATGAACTTAGTTTAATTAATATATATTGGTTGTACAATCTCTTTTCAAGATCTGGGGATCTCATTTAAGATATATTATAATATTCTATGTCTTAATGAAGAGCATCTTAAGAACCTCACCTTCTACAATGCTTTCTTCCATTTAGACTTTGCACAAGTTATACACTCCTAGTAAGCATACATTAGAATGCTTTTATTTTTTATTTGATGTTTATACTAAGCATATTCTCCCTGCCTAAATCTTTTCTCACTACTTATCCTCACAACTGCCAAAATAACGTTCCTAAAGTACAATTTGGCCATGCCATATTTCCCAACCAAATCAATAAACTAATGGCTACTTCATTATCAAACATAAAGTCCTTGTTTGGTATTTAAAGATCTTTACTAGGTGGCCCCTTCCTTCTTTCCAGTCTTCTTAAAAAAGACTACACTCCCAGCATTTAAGAGTCTATCCATATTGGCCCTATTGCTGTTGCTCATATATAATTATCCATCTCTAACTTCATATTTTTGCTTTAGCTTAAAAAAACTAGTAATGTTCCTCCTCCTAAATCCTACCTCTGGGAATCTCTGGCTTCCTCAGTAATTGTTCTGCATCTCAGACCCCAAGTTCAGAGCAGGATTTCCCTTTCAGTACTAGCCTAGAAAGCAGAGGACAAGGAGACCCTACAGCTCTGACACTATGAAACAAGAGAGTTTCCCCACCACCACCACCTTTGCTATCTGATAGAGACAGGTCAGCAGTAAATTACTCTTGCACAAATGCAAACATAATTCAGGTACTTTCAAAGCTCTGACTAAAGGTCAACAATCAAACTTTGCCCTGGATCAGATCACTTAAGGAGTACAGAAAACTCGCAGGTCTTCAGCCTTTTTCTAAAATCTTAGAATAACACAATAATCAATATCCCCAGAAAACAGCAACAAGACCTGCTCAGACCTTTTCTCCAGAAGCGTGGAAGAGTGCAATCTTAACATTCAGTCCAAAGCCAAGTCCAGGCTGAAAAATTGGGCAAAAAAACTATTGTGAACTATTATGTGAACAATGTGGGACTATTAAGATACAAATGCAAAACATCTATCAGCAGTGTCTCAGAGAAAAACACAGATTGGGCACAAACTTAAATAGAATTCCTAGAAGAGATAAGACTTAAATTTTTTTAAGAGTTTAAAAAAAACAATTAAAATGTATTTATAAGGAGGTAGATCCAAGATGACAGAGTAAAAGGAGCACTTTAACAATATTTTTTCAACATTCCCCTACAATTTTAAAACTTTGTGTCATATTGAATCCTAAAGTAGCATAACCAACAAAAGTTCAGAGTTATGCCTTTTTTTGAAGCTCAAAACAACTTAGGAGGTCTGAAGAAGAGCTGTGGTACTAGGTGAGGCTGGCCAGAATCATAGCATGGTTCATGAACAACTACCAGCTACCAGCCTTGGAGGCAGCAGATGGAAGCAGAAGCAGCCTCAGTAGCTATATCTCAAGCCTCCAAAAGATGGTAAAGGGATTGAAATCTATTCAGAAAGAGAATACAGGAGATCTCTGTGTTAGTGCTGGATACAGAATAGAAATTATTTAGCAACTCTGTTGTCCATTACCTTGATTCACATGTAGCAGTTTCATAAATGTTTTAAATAGATGGGAAATTAGGCACATAATTTAGTATATGTTGATATCTACATTTTCAGTATTAGTAATGTCTGAGTTTTTTTTTTTTTCCCACACACCTTTTGGTCATCTTCCCCTTTAAATATCTTATGAATCAATCCCTTAATTCCTCACAAATATGTTACTTCCAAGACAGAGCCCTTTAACATAGGTGTGCATAATATCCAATCTGACTGCTTTTTACTAAATATATTTATATTGGTTTTGTTTTTTACCAAAGCATATTACAATTATAATCAATATTTCCCCATGTAATAATGTATCAGGTTTAGATAAAATCCTACATATTAACAGGGAATAGGTTAGATGATTTCTTAAATTTCCAACAGTCTTAATGTTTCAATTATCTTAGTAACTTAGGAGAAAGAAAATAATTTAGAATGTATTTATGTCTAATAAACACTTGGCCTCCCACCAACAGCTCTATGTTGCACTATATCCCTTTAAAAATCAAGAATCTGAAAAAGTTGAGTGCTTTATCTATTATATCCTTTATGATTTTTGTTTATGATATGCTATAAAATTTCCATAGCAAGAGGGTTTATGTAGTTCTTTTAATATTTTGTGAGTACTTGTGCAGTGCTTAAGAGCAGGACTACTTCTTTTTTTCTTTTTATCTACTATATATAGTACAATGCTAGGCATATTATAGGTGCTTTCTTAATCTATACACTATATTTATTTGTCCAGGAAAATTTTAAAAAGTACAAAGATCATGATTGATTTGATTTCTTTGTGTTTAATTCTTTTTAAACACTTTTGTGTTGCACCGAGACAATAGAAGTCAATTTTTTTTTCTGGACTTGTTATAAATGTTACAAAGTCTTTCAAAGCATAAGCCAATCCCCAAAATATATGGCTAATTAACTGACTTGCTGTCAAATGTAGGAGAGGTGAGGAAGGTTGCTATGTAAAATGGGGAAAATTATGCTGAATATTTAAGTTGCAAATTAGAATCTTGGCCAGAGTATTTTGGAAGATTCAGTTTCAGGAATGTGGGTGAGTGAGATTGATACAAGTTCTTTGTTCTTACAGGGGAGGTTTAATCATTAAATACATATTGGTTTTGTTTTATTTTTTTAATCCTATGAATGTAATAATTAATTATCAAAATCAGGTCACCAATAGATCATTCTATTTGAAATTTTAACAAAGAAATTTCCAAATCTGAGTCTCCAGACAGAAACAGTAGCCTTCTAGGGTAATATTTTTAAAGACTTTTCTATGAATATATGTGACAGAGATCTCAGAGACAAATCAATTTTCCAAGTATAGAGTTTTAATACAATCATGGTGTGTTAAGAGAAGCATCTCCCTTATCAGAAGCCTATTGATTTATTAAATTCTTATTATGTGATGTCCAATTGTTATGCTATTGTTTTTCACAGCATTGAGCCAATGTTCTTTCAAAGACTGCCTTAAGTAGCAGAAGGACTAATAGAATTTCAGCAAAGTTAGCCATTTTTTAGAGGATCCCTAGAAAACTCTTAAAAAGTAGGCTGCTATCAAATTTGAGAATAAAAATCTATATAGATTCAGTTCCACTTCATGCTCAGTTACTTATTGGAAAATCTAAATTTGCCAAAAAAAAAAATGTGTTATGAGTTGCATCATTTTAATCTCCTGTGTGTTTTTTTCAGGGGAGATTCATAGAAAAATATTTCTTGGCTCTCAGACCAGTTTCTCATTTTGTATTATCTTTATTATCCTTTCAAGTTCTACAATACTATAAAATACAAAAGTTGGAAGGGACCTTAGTGATCTTTTGGGATAATCCTTATATGAAGCATGAATTGCAACTATAATATCCCTAGTCTTTGAATATGCCCATATTGCTATACCCTTAGGATAAGGATTGAATTTAGCATTTCATTTGTAGAGGCAATTATTCAGTTTTTAGACTTGCCTGGAGTCAGGAAGACCTGAATTCAAAATGACCCTTCACAAATCAATATCTTCCTGCCTCAGTTTTCTTACCTGTAAAATGAATAAAATAAAAGGACCTATCTCCCAGGACTGTTGTGAGGATAAGATGATATATTTTTAAGTAGTTTGCAAATATTAGAGTACTATATTTTTTTCCAGGAAACTCTGGAATAAGGAAATTCCTTCTTCATTTGTAGGCCCGCACATTCATTATAACATATAGGCCTTATAATTATTATTATTTTAAAATTAAATAAAAATTTAAAAAGAAAAAAATTAATGTGCACAGCAGAACATAAAAGGTTTCAAACTATAAAGCACTAAATTTCCATTTCAAGAAAACCTGTATAATAAAATAGTAAATATTGTGTTCAGAGTTATCCATTTTTTTTTTATTTCCTTGTAGATTTTCTTTTGTTCTCTGGACACATTTTGCTTTAATCTTTTTTCCCCCCTTATTCCCTCTACTCCCCAATATATAGTCTTTTGCTGAAGCAATTGCAATTAAATGACTTGCCTAGGATCACACAGGTAGAAAGTGTCTGAGGTAAGATTTGAACTCAGGTCCTCCTGATTTCAGGGTATTGCACCATCTAGCTGCAATATAGACTTAAAAAGTTGCTGAGCAAAATAATGGATATGTATACATATATTGTGTTTAACATATATTTTAACATATTTAACAAGTATTGGTCTATTTGCCATCTAGGGGAAGGGGTGAGGGGAATGAGGGGAAAAGTTGGAACAGAAAGTTTTGCAAGGGTCAATGCTGAAAAATTACCCATGCATATATATTATAAATAAAAAGCCATTACAAAAAAAAAAAAAGAGTTGCTGAGATCACTAGATTTAATTTACTTGCCCTGGATCACAAAGCCAATATGTTTCAGAGGCAAAACTTAAACCCTGGTCTTCTTGGCTTTGAGTCTAGCTCTCTAGCTATAATGCTGCTTTCCATGGAATAAAACTACTACTAATGTAGGTAGTCCTACATTAAAAACAAAACAAAACAAAAAACCCTTCTATCTTTATACTGAAATCCATCTAGGTGGAAATATGGAAAAGACATCTATTTCAAAGTAATTGGTTGTGGATAATCATGAGAAAACAGTAGAATGAAAGGTAAGCTAGGACATTGCTCCATTTCACCTCAAAAAATAAGCCAGAAAAATGGCAGGAGGCCTCAACCCTATTGTGAGTTAGAAGAATGTCTACTCTCAAAGGCTCCCTCTGACAGAATGGGTGGATTTGTTCTAATAGCTGTTAAGATGGCTGAAGCAAGTATTATGGAGCACTTGGAGCTTGATCAGGGGACAAAAACACCAAAGTCACAAACTACCGCTCGAAGATTGCCAGTTATTCTAACTTTTGTCTTTCCCCTGGATTTTGCTGGCTCTGGCAGAGAGAATGAGGCTGATGACGGTGCAATTCTGCCTCAATTAACTCAGATTCATGCCACAAGTCGAGACTTTACTCAGTGATGTCATTGGTCCTCTCTGAAAACAAGGATGAGTAACAACAGCACAGACATACACATAGGTGATAGATAGATAGACAGATAGACAAATAATAGGTAGACAAATAGATAGAAATAGAAATAGATAAACAGATAGATAAATAGATAAATAGACCAATAGAGAGATACAGACAGATATATAGATAGAAAGATAGATAAATAGATGATAGATAGATAGTATATAGACAGATAGACAGATAAATATACCAATAGATAGATACAGACAGACAGATGTATAGATAGAAAGATAGATGATAGATAGATAGATAGATAGAATATAGAGTCTACTGGAATAGATCTACATGTAGATTTCTACCAGATTTTTATCTATAATTTTATAGATTACCAGACCATTGTAACTGGTACTCCTATCTCAAAATCACCCCATATTCCAGAGTGGCTGTTCTAGCTCTACCCTGAGTCATCTATAATTCTTGTGAAGGTTTTTAGTGGTAGATGTATGTGATCTCCTGCATGGAGTCATTTATGCAGCCATGTAAACTGACCACCTTGGTCATTGACCCCATTATTACAATCTACTATATTGTAAGTATCTTCAGAACAGGGACTGTTTTATTTATGTTTGAATGTACCCTGTGTCCAGCATCTAATAATACACTGCATGAAATAGGAACTCAATATATATATACATACATACATATATATATCAGATAAGTAAATGTCCTCTGTCTGCCATCTAGTGGAAATAGTAAATTACATGGGATGTCAGAAAAAGAAAGGAAGGAAAAAGACAGTAATAGAAGCCAAATCATATACACAGCAGAACAGACTTGAAATCCATTTTTTGGGCCCACCAAAAGAGAGGGCCTATCTCTTGCATAGTCAGGAGTGGATCCACTAAAGTGTCAAATGGACAGGTAGCCAGTTTCCCAGAGTAGCAATGTTCTCTATCATTGCTTCTTAAACCAGAATGTTTAAAAAATGAGTGTATTAGTACCAGGTAACCCATCTGAAAATCCATCAGGGAGAGCTGCCTCTTTTCTTTTCTTTTCTTTTTGTTTAATAACTTTATATTGACAGAACCCATGCCAGGGTAATTTTTTACAGCATTATCCCTTGCATTCACTTCTGTTCCGATTTTTCCCCTCCCTCCCTCCACCCCCTCCCCAGATGGCAAGCAGTCCTTTACATGTTGAATAGGTTACAGTATATCCTAGATACAATATATGTGTGCAGAACCAAACAGTTTTCTTGTTGCACAGGGAGAATTGAATTCAGAAGGTAAAAATAACCCGGGAAGAAAAACAAAAATGTAAGCAGTTTATATTCATCTCCCAGTGTTCTTTCTTTGGGTGTAGCTGCTTCTGTCCATCTTTGCTCAATTAAGAGAGCTGCCTCTTTTCAATGTCATTTCTCATAATCCATGTTGCTAGTGCTAAGTGGAATTCTTCCCTTCAGAAGTCTGGAACTACTTGCCAGTGTCAGACACAACTCATTCCGGACTTGTTTTTAGCATGGGGAGTTTCCCTACTGGGTGTTACCTGCTATATCAGTGGGAGATATGCTGAATGAGGAAAACAATTCATGTTCACTTTCTGGCTTTTATGAATATCAGCCAATACTATTAATAATAAAGCTAACAAAGGAAAAATTCTACAAGATTATACATAGCGAACATTGAAGTAAATGCTTCTTTTTTGTCTAAAAATCACTTAAAATATTTTCCAGTCAAGGAAAAATTTTATACACCCTTGATGACCAACCACCTGCTTATCTGCAAAGTTGTTTAAGTCAGTTAATCAGTCAGTTAGCATTTATTAAGCACCTATGTGTCTGCCAGGCATTGTAATAAGAGTGCTTATTTTTACATACTCCTTATTGAATAACAGATATGTATGTCATGACATTGATATGAATAAGGGTAAAAATCTTAGAAGGCATAGGCTATTTTGAAACGGTCTACTTCATATTTTAATCAAACAGCCTAAGAAGAAAACAGTGGGCTATTAGCACAGTGTTTAACTGGGGACTCCAGGAGAAATGCCAAAGCATACCTAGAAAATTATGTATGATATTTACATTTTTGTCTAAGGAGATATCAGAAATATTAAGATATTGTTGGAAACATAATAAAGATTAAAAAAAAAGCCTGCTTTCTTCCTGACCTGTCTTGTACTAGTAGCAGCAGCAGTAGCAACAACAGTAACCTCTCTTCAATTTTCTGGTTCTGTTTGAAAGTCTAATTTTTAATAGGCTTTTCATAACAGACCTTTCTTATACTAAAGCAAATGGTCAAATAATTGCACTTCGCACTTTCTATAAAAAGGTGAAAAAAACGTTGCAGTTGCTTGTCCCAATTAGAGATGGCCAAGGCTACAATAGCATGTTTCCTGGAAGTTATATGCTATTTATATTACCACGTGCATGCATGTTGTCAGTCCAAATGTGCAAGAAGTGACCTTGTAGAAATTGCGGGAATTTGTGGGTCATAAAATACTCAGCTGAGTGCCCAGGAAGTCTTATTAGATATCCCACAAATTCTAGTGTTACACCCAGAGGTCCCTTTGAAAATGAACCACTTTGATTCAATACATTTTCAAGCACATCTCCATATGATGGGTATGTCATTACTTGGGAAGTGAGAGCTATAGTTTTCATTTATTTATCTGACTTCAGTCATGATGAATAATAATCCCATAGAAAGCATCAATATATCACAAGAATGTCAATATGTGAAGCTGATAGTATGGTTCATGGGCCTCTTCATAGAACACAGGAATACAGGATATGTACAGCATTATAGTGGAAAACAGCAAAATGCTTGGAGACCCGTTTGCATTCCAGTTTTAAATTACAGAGCATCTCAGTGTTTACCCTTTCAATTCTTTATTGATTAAATGCAAAGTTTGCTTTTAAGTAGTAAGTGGTGAGGAAGTCCAAGTCTATCTTTCTGACTACCACTAATAAATTCCAATTTAGCATGACCTTCTCTGACCCAACTTTCATTATTAACTAAAAATAGATGAATTTTCTTTCAAATGTAGGTAAAGAAAAAAAGTCACCTTTTTATAAAACATCACATTAAGTGCTAAAAAAAACAACTACCATTACCAAAGAAAATAAGGCAGTTTAAGTCAGCAGCAGTAAATAGGCTTATTATTTTCATTTATTTTAAAGAATTGAACTGTTATTCATCAATAGAGGGGATTCTTGGTATGGAAATTGTCTTTGCCTCTATAAATTCTTTTTGAGAGGTGCTTAAGAATGACATAACTAAGATCACATAGCTATCATGTCAGGCCTTCCTGACTTGAAGGCTTCATTCTATCAGGAGTTATGAAATTTGCAAAATTCCCTCTTATGGCCAGAACCAGATTAAAATGTAATTGGGGAATTTCAATAAAATAAATAAAAATACAACACAACATGGATAATAATAATTTGTGGTATTCTAAGTCAATATATCCCCTGTAGGGGTCCATTTCTATTTGAGTTTGACACTATTGCATTGGCTTATAGTTTTATTTTATTTATTTATATACCATTTACTTTCAAGCTAAGATAAAATAGCCAGCAAGGAAAATAGCTATTAAGCTCTTAAAAGACAGATTCATGTGTACCTTCAATAATCTGATCACACAAAATAGACACTGACTTTGACTGTGAATTTCCCAGTGGCTAAGGCTGCACACAAATTCATTTTGCAGGGTCATACTCCTTTGAAATACAACTGTTATCATAGATCCTTGCATAAAAGGCACAGTGAAAGTAATAGGTATGGTTTAACTACCAATTCAGGGGATGATTCTAAAATAGACTTCCTCTGCTTTTGCTTCATTGTACAGTTAAACTTTGCAACATCCTTCTAGGTCATCCACAAAAAAGAAAAAAAAAACTATTTCTAAAACTTACCTTAATATATAAATCGATTATAAATTAAATCAACAATAAATATTTATTTATTATAAAATCAAAATTATACAATTATAAAAATCAACAATAAATAAAAAATCAGCTCAATATATAATACAAAATCACAGATTTTCCTCTTGAAAAAGAATACCAGTGTCTCTTAAATTTAATGTCGTGTTTGACAATGTAATGTCAAAAGAATATGATTAGTTCAGCATCATGATGTATGGGAAATGATACGTTTTAGAGTCAGAATAATCTAAGAATCCTTTTTAGTCTAAGTTTCTTAATCTCAATTAATATTTATTAACTGTGTGAGCAGGAGGTTACTTAAACTCATTCAGTTTTCTGATCTTTCACTGTAAAAATGGGCAGAATAGTCCTTACACTACCTACAATAATTATTAGAGTTATGGTAATGAACGTGTTTTGTAAACTTTGAAACATTAAATAAACATAGATAAGCACAGCTTCCTAAATTCAGATTTTTACAACAGTAAAAAACTGTTCCATGACTTTTATACTAGGTCTAGCAATTACAGCTGTCTCTAAAACAACTGGACTAAAAATGAAAATTTCATATTGAATTTTTGTATAAATATTTCAGTGTCAAGTAGATATAATCTATAGCAAGGTCATTAATTTCTATAAATTCAACAAACATTCAGTAAGTGTGATATACTGACCAGACTTCTGAGATTTAGAGGCAAAAGATCTCAGTTAATATGGTGGTTCTTATATCTTAAATAATCTTGGCAAGTTATTTATATTCTTCAAGCCTCAGTTCCCTCCTTTATAAATTAGATGTAGTCATATTTATGCTACCTACCCTATTAGATTCTAAGGGGCAGCTGGAATGATAGAAAAATCAGTCATAGAATCAGAAAGATCTGAATTCAAATCTGAACCTTACACACTTATAAGCTATGTGATACTAGGTGAATCAATTAACTTTTGTTTGCTTCAATCATATCATCTATACAATGAGATAATAATTGCCTCTACCAGGGATTATTGTGAGATCAAACTATTAATTGTGAAGCAATTAGAATAGTGCCTGGCACATAGAAAATATTATACAAATGTTTATTTTTCTTAAGTTTTCTGTTTGTGTATGGTTTTTTTTTTGCAATATAACTAATTGCTAACTTTCTCAAGAGATAAAGGAGGGAAGAAAAAAGGAAGGAGAGAATATGGAATTTTAAAATTAAAATTTTAAATTACTTTTAAAAGTAATTGAGATTTAATGAAATAAATTAAAAAATGTTAGTAATCTAATTTTACTGGAACATAGAATGTACAAAAAGAATTAATGTGAAATAAGGCATGGAACTACATTATAGAGAGTCAAATGCTAGATCTGAGAGTATTTTATTGTAGAGGAAATAGGGAGCTATGGAATACATACTCACACACACATATACACACATCGATGCATTAGAGTATTATTTGAGCTTTATGAAAGGTTAGTTCAGTTTAGAAGGGCAGAAAAATGGGGGGAAATATATAGATTTCCAAGGTATGCAAGCTCAATATGAGTCAACAATGTGACATGATAGATAAAAATGCCAATCTATTCTTAAGTACATGGAGAAAGATTCAGGATCCAGAACAAGGGAAATAATATTCTTAGGATTTTAGGATCATAAATTTAGAGCTGGACTATATCTTAGAGGTCATAGAGTTGAGAACCTTGATTTTATAGATGAAGTAACTGAGCCGACAGGATTCAAGCAATTTTCCCAAAGTCACAAACCTAGTAAGTCTCTAGGATAGAATTCTCTGGTCATATCAAATCTGGAGTATTTTTTGGAGGTCCTGGTAGGTTACATTTTAAATAGGTCTTTGACAAACTGGAGCAAGCATAAAAGTGACAAGGATGGCAGAGAAGCTAAAAACCTTGTTACACCAGAATTAGCAGAAGAAATTGCGGGTGTTGGTTGGTTAGTTGGTGAATTATTGTCCTTTGTTCTTACAAAGGACCAAAGTGACCTCATTATATTGGAGTTGAAGTATTTTGTGCCTGATTGTGGTGGATCAGACCAATATAAGCTTGAAAGCATCTACTATAGATCAGGTACACATAGCCCATGTGAACATTTGCAGTGGAAATGTCTCTAAATTTGTGCATCTCACATTGCTCATAGGATATAGCACCTTCTTTGATAAGGACATACCATGCTGTGTGGTCCTTTGCTACGGTTTCCTATGTCATGCTATCAGTTCCAAAGTTCAATAGAGAGACATTGACAGTGTTCTTATATTACTTCTTCTGACCTGTCTATGAGCATTTGACTTGTGTGAATGCTCTGTAAAATATTATTTTTTGGTAAATCTATATTTGTCATTTGAACAGTGTGAGCACTCTATTGGAGTTGTCCTTTCTGCTGTAGAGTTTGAATGCTTGTCCCTTTAGATACAGAAAGATGCTCAGTGTCTAGTACTTTACCTTGTCAAGTGATCTTCAGAATTTTTCTAAGACAATTCAAATGGAAGCAATTCAGTTTATTGGCATGGCACTGGTGTACTGTCCAGATTGCATAGGTATACAACAGTGAAGTCAGTACAACAGCTCTGTAAACTCCAACCTGAGGTAAACAGCAATGGCTTCAGCATTGATTGATAATGATTTGCTGAGAACACTATGGAAGTGTTCAGCCCATCTCTCCAAGAACATGTCCTTTTTACTGATCAATGTGGCTCTATCAGTGCTGAGTAGTTGAAATGTACTATGGGTCTTTGGCCCATAAATAGCCTTCAGGGGATCATAAAAGCACTTTGGATTGTTACTATCAGTCTAAAATTGAATTTCCTCTGCTTTCTTACTGAGCCTAGAATCCTGCATTTCTCTAAGTTTTGTTTGCACTTTACTTTTGATGGAGTTAAATGCTGTTTTCTTAAGAAGTTTTAAGTATCTAACACTGTAGAGATCCCATTTTTCACATAGCAATTTCTTAATTTCCCCATCATTTTCCTTAAAGCAATCTTGATGTTGTGAGTGTTCTGACCCAGATGAGTAAATGCAGTGCTATACCATATGAAATCTCTAAAAGCTGTCTAGTCCTCTTCTGCTCCATTGTTGCCAAGCATGTGTGAGGTTAGCTTTTCTTCCAAATTAGCAATGAACTGTTCCTACTGGGAGAAGCACTCTAATCTGCTGATATGAATTCTTCTGGTAGTCATCTTGCTTTGGGGTCTCTGCTTTAGTTGAATGCAAATATTTAACTTAGAGATTAAGTCTGTGATCAGTTCAGTACTCTGCTGCCTTCCTCACTTTCACACCTGTCTTTCTCTTCTCCTTACAATGACATAGTCTATTAAATGCCAGTACCGTCATTCATGAAGTTTAATTGCTTTCAGGTAAACAGAAGACAGCACTGGTGATGAGATCATGAGACACAGAAGTCTTCAGTAGTAAGTGACTATTGCTAGTGCTGTTTCCAGTTCCATTCATCCCAAGGACTTTCTGTCATGTCTGGTAGTCTGTCCCAGTTTTTTATTAAAGTTACCCAGAATTATAAGTTTGTCTTCTTTTGGTATATTGATGTGGAGGGTTTCCAGAGCTTCATCAAATTTTCCTTTGGTCTCATCAGGATTTGTTATTGTGGGAGCATAGACACTGATCATGGTAATGGGGTGCTTTCCTGAAAATGGCACATTGTCATTGTCATCTACTGCTTTTGGTAGGCATATAGGATAGTTGACTAGATTAACTCTGATTGCAAAACCTATGTCCTTCTCTTCACTTTAGCTATTCCAGAAAAATATGTAATCAGCTCTGACTTTTGTAAGTTGGCTTCATTTGCCAACCTTGTTTCACTCAAAGCTATTATTTGAGTGTGCTGCCTCCTGAGTTCTGCAACAAGAGCTGTTTGTCTTTTAGGTCTATTGGATTTCGTGCTGTCCAAAACTTTATTAACATTCCATGTACAAATGGTGAGTGGAATTATCTTTGCAAAGGTTTTTTTTTAAATATTTTTTGTAGAAGTTTTAAACATGGGATGGGATTCCTGTTTGCTGCAGTAAATGGGTCAGAGTTGGGTAAAGTAGACAATTTTTATAGTACCTTTTCTAGCCCTTTCTACATGTTAGGAGGTGAGCACTGCAGTTTTAAAAAATCTGCTCAAACATGTGGAGGATTGGCTATTTGCATTATTACTTTAGTTCAGAAAGAAACCTGTGTGCAGTTATGACTATAGCTCCTGGTGTATCCTCACCTGTGCTTTATCACCTACCTGTCACTACAGAACTTTGAAGTAGGTAAAAATGGTAAAATGATATGGGTGATATATTTTTATTCCTGTATAAATTGGATTTCAGTGAGGCAGAGTTGCACAAAGTCATTGACCTTTACAGTTCAGTGGTAAAACAGAGTCAACACAGTGGCAGTGATTCAGGATGCAGTGGATGACCAAGGCATGTTCCACACTAATCAAGCTCTAAGTGTTCCATGACATCTCCATGGCTATTGGAAAAAAATATTTTTGTCCACACAATTTCTCAGTGGAAGTCTTCCTATACTTAGGGTAGACATCCCTCCCTCATCCTAAATTTATCAAAGGATTTAAAATCCCTCAATTACCCTCAACCTGGTTTAATCCTTTTGTCTAAATAGGTTACCAAGGTGTGGCCATTGTGCATTCCACATCTTCTTGGAGTCACAGATAAGATTGGTTAAATCAGCTAGACATCAAAGATGGAAGACAGTCTTGAAAAGGGCTCAGCAACTCTCACACCAGAAATATTATACTTCTCTGACTATATTCTACACTCCTCTGGTTGATTATTAGTCTTAAAATGATAAGATTCAAACAGGAAGACCGTATTCACTGTTTCAACTATATAGAAGGTATCCATGTTAAAGAGGGGTTATACTTGTTCTACTTGGCCTTAGAAGTCAGGATTAGTAGAAATGGGTATTAACTCTCCAAAAGTAAAAAGGCCTGTATATCAAGAGGTAATTGTTTCCCTCCTTGCTAGAATAAGGATGGGATCTGAATAGAGAAAGAACACGTGACTTTACTAATGTAGAGAACATCAGAACTAGGGAATTCTCTTTTCCAATGCATGTTGACACCATTTCTGTGTCACAGAGAGATCCACATCCTTATCTCAATCAACAGGAATGGTTATAATTGTAAAAATGTGTAAACAAGATTATTCATATCCTGTATTCACTTCATGAGATACAACCTTCTCTTTAATTGGTTTGAGAAGGGAATATTGTGACAGGCTAACCCCCCAAAAAATCATATTTTAGAAGCAAGGGAGATTTCTCTCTCTCTCTCTCTCTCTCTCTCTCTCTCTCTCTCTCTCTCTCTCTCTCTCTCTCTCTTTCTCTCTCTCTGTCTCTCTTTTTCTCTCTCTCTTTCTCTTTCTCTCTCTCTTTCTCTCTCTCTCTCTGTCTCTGTCTCTCTCTTTTTCTCTCTCTTTCTCTCTCTCTCTCTGTCTCTCTCTGTCTCTCTTTCTTTCTCTCTTTTTCTCTCTTTCTCTCTCTCTGTCTCTCTCTCTTTCTCTTTGTCTCTGTCTCTCTCTGTCTCTCTGTCTCTCTCTCTCTTTGTCTCTGTCTCTCTCTCTCTCTCTCTCTCTCTCTCTCTCTCTCTCTCTCTCTCTCTCTCTCTCTCTGTCTCTCTCTCTCTCTCTCTCTCTCTCACCTCTTGCCTCCACTGCTGACCACATCCCTGGAGAGAAGATATTAGGAGATAAGGTATAGACTTGAGATAAGAAAGATCTATCAGAGACCAACAGTCACCACAGAAAAGAGAGGCTATATCCCAAAGCATAGAGAACATTCCATGGATATACCCAGGTATTGTCAGATACAGGATAATCACTAGAGGAAAGAAATAGCTTAAAGAAACAGTGTCCCTTTGCAAACATCAACTACAAATGTCCCAAAAGGACCAGCAGTAAGCAGAAACTCTGTTTGCCCTTTGGCCACATGTTTTCTCTATTTGGGTCTCACTACAATTGCGCTCCAAGCTTAAGCTTCTCGTTCTTGACTTTGCCTGTGTACTTGTGAGAGAGTATGCTGCAGGAATTAAAGGTGAAATATTTTATATCAACTCTTATTATAACATCCTAGCAAATCCTCCTAAAAGCTAATTAAGTCCAAATGACTGATTGAACATCAATGGGGTTGTGTATTCAACAATCCTAGAAACCTCTTTCAGAGTTAACCCTAGAATCCTAAATAGTTAAGTAGTAGTAGTCATCTTTCTAATGACCCCAAACTGCAAGTTTAAGTTGAGGTTTCTGAGATCATTATCCAGGAACACACAACCAGTATGTCAAAGGCAGAACCTGAAGTTAAGTACTCCTGGTATCAAGAATGGCTGTCCACTATGTTATGCTACCTCACTTCCACTCACCCCTTCCAAAATGTTCAAATTGAGTTTGGATGACCATTTCACAGAGATGTTATCAAGAAGATTCCATTTCCTGAATCCTGACGTTTCTTTTAACTCTGAATTCGGGGAGAATGTTATTATGATTCTCCAGGTAATAAGTTATAAGGGATTGAACTAAGTAAGCATTATGGAGAGAACAGGACATATGAGGAATGTTGTAGAAATAGAATTACTGGGAGGCGGCAATTGATCAAATAAGGGAGAAAAAAAAATCAGTATAGCCAAGATTTCAAAGTTGCAAGACTAGAAGGACGATTTTTTTTCCCAACAGAAATGGGGAAGTTGAAATGTATAAAGAAGGTATGAAGATGATTAATTCACTTTTTGACAAAAGGAGTTTGAGGATAACCAGTTAAGGCATTTGGCAGGTAGTTGAAGATATGGGACCTAAACTCTGTCTTGAACCTTTTTCCTTTTTTTCTTTATTCTCTGTCAATGGTCACATTAGCTCCCTTGAGTTAAAAAAAAGATTTCTGTGTAGATAATTCCAAATCCTTAGATCTATCTTTTATGTCTTTCCTAAAGTCCAGTTTCACACACACCCTTCATATGATTCTTCCTCATATTCTACATTAGATCAAACTCACTTGCTAACTAGTTTCCATATATGACATTTCATCTCATGGCCTTATATAAATTGTTTCTCTTATCTGGAATGTTGCTCTTCTTTACCAATGATTCTTAACATCCCTTATAGACTTTAAGATGCAGATCAAGATCATTTCCTTTAAGAGTTTGTCCTAATCCCCTATTCTTGAAATTACACAAAATATTAATATATTGCATATATTTTATATTTACTTAGCTGTGTATATATTTTCCCCAGTAGAATATAAGTTTCTTGAGGGCAGGTACTATTTTTTTAAATTTTGTAACCTCAGCACTTAGCAAAAGGCTTTAAACATGGTAGGTGCTTTTTTTTTTTTTTTTTTTTTTGGATGTCAATAAAAGTTCAGGAGAGAAATTAGACCTCAATATACAAATATGGGAATCATCTATAATGAGGTTATAATTCAAAGAAACACATAAAATAACCAAGGGAGGTTGTTTAGAAGTGGAATATAGAAGATGGGTGAGGACGTAGAGATGTTTTAAACTAGGGGTGGAAGGAAGAACTAGAGGGAATTCACAATGAATGACCTCATTACCCCCCCCCCCCCATAAATTAGTGACAAGGTTATCTGCTCATAGAAAGGAAACCTGGGGTTGAAGTTGTGGCCTGGAAAAAAGCTTTGGACAACTGTTATATGGCACCTGACTCTTCCCTTCCACATACTAAAACATCCCTAGTTTTTTAAACCTATCCTCAAATTGATGTGGTGTAGCTCTTAGAGAGATTGTAACAATAACGCTAAGGTAACCTGACCTTGGGAATGCTGTATTTCCACAAACATTGCTGGCCATCAGATAACAAAGTTTCTGAGACAATAATTAGGTGCATATCAGACCACTCTTCAACTTCACCTCTAAGCCATATAATTAGCACATCAGTGACATGAAGCACCTGGTTTTTCTAATTTTTTCTTATTTTATATATATATATATATATATATATATATGTATTTCTATAAATTTATCTTCTTGCCCCTGGTTCTTTGATAACTTTTTTTGAATCTTAGCCAGGTTTAATTGGTGTTACAATTATAATAAATTTTGCTCCTTGATTTGGAGATGGCTCTGAGGCTCCAAATTCTTTTGAGATACCTTGTGACACTGATCTGGAACCTCAACACTTTTGGGGTCCCCCTTGAGCCTCAACAAAATGGAATGGACTTTTACTAACCACTTGCCCTCTTCTAGATATGTTTCAATTTGTAAAAATTGTTTTTAAACTGCAATGAACAGAACAAAGACAATATTCCAGATATTGTCTGAAAAAGGACAGAGTACAAACATCTATCAAATTGTGCATATCCTTTGATCCAGCAGTGTCTCTACTGGGCCTGTATCTCAAAGAGATCATAAAAAGGGAAAAAAACCTACATGTGCAGAAATATTTCTAGCAGCCCTTTTTGTAGTGGCAAGAACTGGAAATTGAGTGGATGCCCATGAGTTTGAGAGGTGTATGAATGTTATGGAATATTAAGAAATGATCAGCAGGATTTCAGAGAGACCTGGAGAGACTTATATGAACTGATGCTAAATGAAGTGATTAGAACCAAGAGAACATTGTGTACAGCAACAGCAAGATTATATGATGATCAATTCTGATAGGTGTGGCTCTTTTCAACAATGAGGTGATTCAGGTAAGTTCCAGTGGTCTTGTGATAGAAAGAGCCATTTGCACCCAGAGAGAGGACTGTGAAAACTGAGTGTGGATCACAACATAATATTTTCACTTTTTTGTTATTGTTTGCTTGCATTTTGTTTTCTTTCTTATTTTTTTCCCTTTTTCATCTGATTTTTCTTGTGCTGCATGATAATTGTGAAAAATATGTATAGAAGAATTGCACATGTTTAACATAACTTAACATCTAGGGAAAGAGGTGGAGGGAAGACCAAAAAAAATTGAAACACAAGGTTTTACAAGGATGAATGTTGAAAACTATGCATATGTTTTGAAACTAAAAAGCTTAAAAAAAAAAAAAAAGAAAAAGGGCAAAGTACAAGAGGGATATTATCTCCCTAGGAGCTCAGTTTCAGACACTTACTACTTGTGTGACCCTGGGGAAGTCACTTAACCCTGTTTGCCTCAGTTTCTTCATCTATAAAATGAACTGGAGAAGGAAATAACAAACTACTCCAGTATCTTTCCCAAGAAAACCCCAAATGGATCATCAAGAGTTGGATATGGCTGAAAAATAACTAAAGAATAAAGAATGGATTATTTTATGTGATTTTTATATGGCATTTTATAGGTAATAAAATACTTTAAACCATTTATGTGGGAATGTATCCTCATTCTAATGATGGAGAAAGTGAGGTTTTTGTTCAGTTGTTTTTCAGTGGTGTCCTCATGATTCCATGATACCCCTGTGGAATTTTCTTCTCCACCTCATTTTACACATTAAAAAACTGAGGCAAATAGGGTGAAGTAATTAGCCAAAGGCACACAGTTAGTAAATATCTGAGGCCAGATTTGAAATCAGGACTTTTTCTGACTCCAGAATTAACACTCCACTGCATCACCTAAAGTAAAAGTTATCTATGGTGGCCTGGCCGTTGGTGGATGGAGCAAAAGGACAGAATTTAGTTTGAATGACTTTAAAATTTCATTTCTTTTTATTAGAACATTCAATTGTAGAAAATTAGGGCTTATTTTGTAACCAACTACTTTCTAAATAAGCAGAGTTGAGGTTGGATAGAATAAAATAACTGATTAAAACAGTACTGCTAAGAGGCCTCAAGGGTCTGATTTCACATTTCCTTTGGCCTTCTTTCTCTTCAGGCATTTGAGCATTCACATGTAAATCCCTTTTTTCTATTTATGTTGCTTCTTCAGCCTCATCATTCTTGAAACAATTTTTGATAATATAAACACAATAAGCCTACAGAAGTTTTTTTTCCCCTTATCTAGGATGCCTCTTGAAATTTCAAACTAATCTTTAATATGCCTAATTTCTCCCCTTCCCCCAAACTCCACCCATTAAGAATGGTTTGATCATTGTGAGAGGAAAAAAAAAAGTTGTCCCTTGTGTTATTCTGAGTGTGTGATTTATAAGTTTTTAAAATCCTCCCAGCTCTGCTTATTTTGACAAAACTACTTAACACTCCAAGCTATGAACTACAAGGCATAAAAGTATAATCTGCAGAGAAAACCTTAATCCTCTACAGCAACCTATTTGAATCTCCTTAAACACATTTCTATGTGTAGGCCTGGAGAATTAAGTCAATTGTTTGATCTGAGAAGAAAGGCAATTAGGACTCTCTCTTGATCTTTCTGGATGAATTCTAGTCAGGGGCTGCTAGTATTCTCAACAGTTACATTGGAGACCCCTATTATTATAATAATAGAAGCATGCAGCAGAATCACTACAGTTAAGGGCCTCTCGGCATTTCTATTATAAGTTGTTTTTCAGGGGGTCTCAAATCACGATGGGCCAATACTGAGAATACAAATTATTAACATACTTTCTTTTGAAACTCCATAAAAAATTTCTTCCTCAAGGTGAATAATTTTAAAGCAGTAGAGCTAAGGAAATTCAAGAAGGCATGTATTGGTAAATAGTAGCAGCCTTAGGGTATTCAAAGCACAACTGGAGTCATTTCAGGTGGAAAGCTATGAGAACAAATGACTATATCAATGCCATCTGGAGTTAAATATCTAGGCAGCAAGGCCTTTCAAGGAAATATGGAGATTTGATTCCTTGATTAAAGCCAAGGATTATTTCATTTCATAGGATTGTTTTTCAGTTTTATCATCTTCAGGACCTTGATGACACTTCTAACATAGCTCCTTGGCCTCTCAATCCAATGAACAGCTTTTCAATAATGTTCCCAAACTAGCCTTGAATCCTTTAAACCTTTCTAGTACTCCAACACTGCTGATACCCCACTCCAGAAGTTCATGAGAGACAAAAATCCAAGAACATTATTATAATCCCTGGACTCAAATATCCCTCACCAAATCTCCCATCACTTTAGCCCCTTCCTTTTATAGCTAAAAAAAAAATAATAATAAGGCATTTACTATGAACTCCCTCTTTTCCCCTCTTTCTCATCTCTTATAATCCATATTCCTTCTGTCATTTTCTCCTTCATCTTATTCCTTACCAAGGTTCATTCCTCTGCTCATTCAAATGATTTCATTCCATCCCATCTCCTCCAACATATTAGTCTCCTATCATCCCTTTTCTTTAACTTATTTTCAAACCTTCTCCAGTGGCTCTTTTCATACTACTACAAACATGCTCATATCTTCCTTATCTTCAGAAAAATCCTCATTTATTCTTCCATCCCTGTTGTCATCCTCTCTCTTTTGCCCTTTGAAAAGGTCATTTACCTTAGGCACATCCACTTTCTCTCCTGTCACTCTCTCATTAACTCCCCCCAATCTGATGTCTGACCTTATCATTTCACCAAAACTATCCTCTTCAAAATTATGATTTTGATTTCTTAGTTGTCAAATTCAATGGCCTTAAATTTTATTCTTCTTGACTTCTCTGAAGCCTTTGAATCTGTTTCACTTCTTCACTAAGACCAAGGGCCATCTGAAGATGAAGGAGACAGACTGTGAAGGAGATAGGACAGCCATCACGAGGGTCTTTATCTTTGGGTCTGTCCTCCAGCCTCCAGTCCTCTGTCTTCTCCATCTCCCAGTCTGTCTTCCCTCCCAGATCTTTTAGCTCTTATATACTCTAAGTACATCATCATCGGTGTCAATCTTGTAGAATAGGGGTCAACTTGTAGAATTATACTAAGTACTAAGTACATGTAAACTGGAGAATCATTATCTCAATTCCACTGAGTTAACACCTTGTTGTAAGATTACTTGTTTCAAGTACACTTGGCCCTCTACCCCATTCTTTCCTGATTTTCCTTCAACCCATCTAATCATTCCTGTTTTCATGACTGGATCCTTCTCCAGAAGGTGCCTTCTAACCACAGCTGTCCCTTAGAGTTCTATCTGGGACTTTCCTTCTATGGAACTTTTACTTGGTAGTTGCCTCAGATAAACTAAGAGATAGGAAATAGCTTAGCTTAAAAAGACCAAGGTCTCCCATTGCATCTGGGACATCTTCAGTCATTCTGGTTTGTATCACTGGATTCAGATGGTTCTGGAGAACAGAATGAGGCTAGTAACTGCACAACTGTCCCTCACTTAAATCCAATTCACTTGGCAAGTCATAACATCAGTTTCCCAAAGTCCTCTTCAAGACTGAAGAACAAAACGACAACCACAACATTTGGTGATCCCATCAGCTACCATGGATTTAGTTAGCCACTTTTAATGCTGATGATTCTCAAATTTACTTATTTCTTTGTTGACCTTCAAACTCACATCTTCAACTTCCTTTTAGACTTCTTGAACTGGATGGCCAATATACATCTGAAATTCACTATGTCCAAAACAGATTCATTTATCTTCCCCATTAAACTTTTTCTCCTGCCTTTCTACCTTCTACCTTTCCCCTGTCTCAACTTCTCCTCCCACTTAGATCTTGTATATTTCACTGTCTTCCCCCTCATATCCAAACTTTTGCAACATCTCTTGAATATACTTCATTCTCTCATATTGTGACAACTGTAATTTATATAGGTCCTTATCACCTCATGGGTGGATTATTGAAATAGCTGCTGGTGGGTCTGCCCCTCTGATATTGTATCCTTTTAGTTTCATGAGTGTCTAACTCTTGAACTTAATTCAAAATTTTATTCCTACTTGAGCGATGGTTTCTCAATAATTATTTCTACCCTACTGAGAAAGTTTAATAAAGACCTTGGATACCTCTATCATAAAAAGACTTTGATGGTCCTTACCCTGGCCTCATTCTATAAAATCCCAAGTGAATGCTGTCAAATGGAAAGTAGCATTGCCAGAGCTACCTCAGTTTGGGGGTTATGAAGGAAAAAACCTCTGGGAAAGTGATATTAGAGTGACTACCAAAGTGAAGTCTATGGAATTATTGTGCTGACCTCCTTTTGTATTCCTGTGAAATCTGGACAGCATACCAGCAACATACCAGGAAATTGAATTTCATCCATTTGAATTGTCTGAGGAAGATTCTGTGACCACCTTGCAGGAGAAGGTATGGGACACTGAAGCTTTTTCTCTACCACACATTCAAATTCTACTACAGAGAGCACAACTCCAATGGACTGGCCACATTGTTCTAATGCCAAATATATGCTTGCCTAAAGGATTTTTACAGAGAATTCACCCAAGGCAAACACTCTTATGATGGTCAGAAAAAGCAATAAAAGGACACTCTCAAGGTCTTTCTTAGGAACTTTGGAATTGGTTGTACGACATGGGAGACACTGGCACAGGACCACCCAGCGTGGCGTGCCCTCATTAGAAAAGGTTTTGTGCACAGATTGAGTGGTTCAAAAAAAAAAAAATGAGATGCACAAAGTTAGAGAATACACCCTATATATTCATAGGAACTGTTTGTGTCTGACCTGTCCCAGAACATTCCAAGCTCATATTGGTCTGTTTAGCCACAGTAGGACATAGTGTAACTTGACTCTAAACATAATGATGTCATTTTGGTCCTCTTTGAGAACAAAGAGCAACAGTCTTCTAACCCTTTAATATAGCGCTCCAACTGTTTTCAAGATTCCTGAAAAGTGAATAGCATTAGGGAAGGCTGGAGAGCAACCACCACTTTAGAGGATCAACATTGAGGAAGCAGGAGCTGTTCTGATCTTTGACCAGCATGAATGGATACCCTGTTTCCTTTTCCACTTGCAGATTAGATATGGAGGTATCTTTTTTTACTTTAGTTCTATGGTGTGTACTTGCTATTCTCCCTTGAGATACAGCAATCAGGGTGTAGCTCTCCATTTCTGTGATGTAGGGATAGAATAAGGGCTTCTGTTCCATGGACAGACCTTTCCCAGGAACAGATTCTAGGACTTCAGGCCCTTTGCCATCAAGATCTTGGCCAAGCAAAAGGACTCTGACACAAAGCTCAGTGCTCCTCCCTTTCCTATTCCATCCCACTCCACTGTTTCAATCCTACTCCACTATTTCAATAAGTAATACAGTTCTTTTTGTTTTAGATCTATTCCTCTTATAGTCCATTTTCCCCTGTCTCAAATCCTCCTCCCATTCTCACTTTTCACCCGCAAACATTGCACTCCTGGTATTTCTCTAGTAATAGGTGATCCTTTTACTGGAGAAATACATAATATATATACAACCTTATCCAGACTACTGTACCTATTGGCCCTAGAGGTTATTCTCTTCCCTTTCTCAAGTTCAACATCTGGCTGATAACTGCCTCTACTCCCTTCTCCTAATGCTTGTTGATAACCCCTTAAATACCCTGTGCTTCCAGCCAATTAACTATAACTCCCATGATTTCTACCTTCACTTTTTTTCAGCCACACAAAGGGATGGTCATCCCTTTAATCTTATCATCACTGGAAAGTACTCTACCTCCAAGATCAAGAACTTTAAAATTCCTTTATCTGACCCAGTCTTCTTTCCTTGCATCTTTTTCCATATCTCCAAAAGCTGTTCTGTGTCCATACTTCAACTTTTGTTAATTCTGGTTCACATTTTTCCTCTTGTCTAATGTTATTCAGTCGTTTCTATCATGTATGACTTTTCATGACCCCATCTGGGGTTTTCTTGGCAAAGATACTGCAGTGGTTTGTTGTAAACGGCTACAACTCTGAATAGGTACACTGGAATCAGACAACTGAGCACTTCAGGCTAATTACCTATTGGCCAATACTCTAGTAGCCTATGCTTGAAAAATGGCCTTCTCATTATTCTGGCTCGATCTTTTGGTGTATACAGATAATTGTAGGAGGGATTAGGGGTAGAGTAAGGCAAGCCAGAGTCACTTTGGAGAAGAACGTGAAAAAGGGAGTCACTATTCTGGCTCGATCTTTTGGTATATACAGATAATTGTAGGAGGGATTAGGGGGTAGAATAAGACAAGCCAGAGTCACTTTGGAGAAGAATGTGGAGAAGGGAGGTAGATAGGTGGAGAGCTTATGGCAGTTTCGTCTTTCTCCTTTACTTCTCCTCCTAAAGACCAAGGACTTTTACTTATCCTGACTCTGACTGAATAAGTGCTTGGTTGTCTGATTCAAGCACACCTTTTTGGAGTTTCAGCTCTCTACATAGGCCAGTGCTGTATCAGAGATGAGAGGACAAGAAAGAGAAACCCTTCCTGAGTAAAGCTAGAATCATTATTTTAGAGGTAGAAGGGATATTAAATGTCATCTAGCCTAACAACCTCATGTTGCAGGTGAAGGAACTAACCTCCAAGGGAGACTATGTTTTATCCAAGGTCAAAAGTACCAGATAGTAGAATTAGGATTTTAATTTAGGTTCTCTGACTCCAAATTCAGGAATAAAGAAGACATTGTCTTCTTTGTGCAGAACAGTATGCTAGAACCTACGGAGAATATTTTCAAATATTGCAAATAAGAAAAAATTATGGCTCACTAACCTCAAGGAGTTTATAGACCAGTAAGATGACACTAATAAAGTTCACTGGTAATATATAGATTTGAAGTATTTTGTTAAAATGATGGACTTTAAAACATTCATGGAATTTGCTGGTGTTACATCTATAACACAAAGCTATAAGCTAATGAGTGGCAGACATATACTCCTGGGCATAAGAAGCCACACTGCAGGTGTAGACCTAGAAAGAACAGCAGAGAAAGCTAGCACATTATCAGAAGATCATGGTTTTACAGCACTTGTTATACATATTTTCTAAGTATTCTTCATTGGTAATTTGGTTACCTATGTGAGAGAATATACTCCTATGTGATTGGAGGAACTTTTTCATCACATAGTAATGGTATTGTTGTCATATTGAATGGATGTGAATTCACTGGGATGCTTTGAATTTCCTAGTTTTCTGATGACCCATGTGAGAAGTATACTTTCTATATCATGCACATCATCAACTATAACCCCTCCTCAATCCATCCATCCATACATCAACTAAGGAGGGAAATGTAAAGGTTTTGCATAAAGCAAAGAGAGAATACCAACCATTTGAATCCTTATTTTTATTTAATCATGGAAGCAGAAAATAAAATCATATGCAGGAATAACTGAAAAAATACATAAACTGCACTCACTCTAAAAATACCAGGGTACATTTGATAGTTTGCTTATCTCTACTTGAAGACCTTGTTCCAACTAAACAAAAACTAAATGAGAAATCATGCTACTACTTCAGTTAGTTTAATTCAGTTGTGTGGGAGAAAAGCAGGGAAGCTAATTTTCCCTCCACACTCATACAAATGTTTTTGTTTGTTTGTTATTTACATACTTATATTTATTCTTTAGTTATTTATAACATATATAATAAAGTTGTTTATATATTTATTTTTGTTATTGATAAGGATGTCTACCACAGCAGATGGATGACAATATATATTGGCTGAATGATTGATTTAATGTTTTCATATATTGCTTCATAGCAAGCTACTTCAGTGAGCATATGATCAGAACTCTTTAGTAAAACATGCAATTTTTATATTCTAGGGTCTTCTTGAAGAAATGTTTTATCTTTCCCAAGTTTTTACTAACAGTCTTGATGCCAAGTTATTTATAGCACACATACCATATTTAAAATTTAAACTTGTCAAGCAATTCTAAACATTTCCTTGTCAGGTTTATTAGCTACAAAATCTCTTTTCTAGGTGTAATGTGTTCTCTAAAACAGTGTAAAACATGATGCTGCTTTGTGGAATTGTAAAGTAAGCAGAGTTATAAAGAACACAAAGCAGTTCAGTTAGGCTCCTTAGGAAGTGGTCTGGAACTATAAGACAAACCTTAAAACTTTTATTAACTACTGTTTTAGGATCATCATCAGCTACACAAAGATAAAAAGACTCTTAATGATCACTTCAAAAATAATCTGGCTAATGAGATGTTTTCAAAATTCACCCCAGAAATGATATATTAGAATTGTTCATTATTCTGAGGAACAAGGTCCCCTTACTTTGGTCACTAGGCAGATGTATTGAAGGACTAGATTAAGTGATAAATCTTGTTTTAAAAAGACATACACATACATATTACATATTACTATTTCTTATAATACATATTACTCCTTCTTAAAAACTACATTTCGTCTTCAGTATTTTTCTTTGTTACAAATAAAAATGTCCCATAAAAGCAAGGCCATTCCAGCAACTTTATCTAGTTCAATCCTTTAAAAGACACAGTATTCATGTCTATTTCCTACATGATGATGTCAAATTCAAATGGAAATGGGTCCACCACTCAGAAGTTTTGCAGGTTCTACATTTGACATCTCTTTTTATTACCCTGCTGAAGATGGAAGAATTTTTTTTTTCCCCCTAATGGAAAAGTACACTGAGCTTGATGCTCTGGGTTTTACTTTCAACTACCTATTAGTAACTGTGTGACCTTAGACCACTCATCTCTCTGAATTTGTTTTCTATTATATGGAGATGACACTTATATTACCTAACTCACATGGGGGCCAATGCATACAAAATGCTCCGTAAAAGATAAAATTTTGTGTAATGATATTATGAAAGTTATAGATTTCTTCACTGGGTTATGCCAGGAATATATGTGTCTACATATATAAGGAAGATTTTCTGAGAAAAAGACATAAAGATCCACTAAATATTGAATCACTTCATAATGACTTTTAAAAAAAAAAGCAAAATACTAAGATATTAAGTTAAAGATCTTAATTTTAAAGGTGAGAGCACTGAGGAAATGTGTTTTCTTTTTTAAAACAATGCATTTTGATTTTTTATATCACTATCTTCTCCAGTAAAGTCCCTGCATAATGGCTTGTATTAGGACAACTAAAGTCAAATCAAAAACTACTCTACATATTAACCTGACCAAGAGAAGATTAACATTTTGTTCTGATGTTTTAAAAGAAAGGAAACTCATATTGATGAATGGAAATGTCAAACAAACACTATTTACCACAAAAAGCTGCTAGATATAATTCTTAAGAAATCAATTGATTCCTACAAACTATCTAGATTCACAATTAATCCAGATCAAAATTATTCAATTGTTTTAGCTCCAATCTAACTTGCTTCAATTTACTGAGCTCTTATCTGTTGAGAAATCAAAGTTCTTTTATAGGTGAAGATAATGCCAATGAAACATTGAAATCACTTTCTTATAGTGACTGAATTGAACCAAATCTCTCACACACTTTTGGCTTGGTCCTCTTTTAAGTGATAACACTCAAATACAGAAAAACCAGGATAAAATCTTTGTATTAGGGTTTGTTTTTTTCTATTTTTCAAAAAGCTGTGACAGTTTTCCCAATGTGCCTAAATAATACTTGGCAGCTAAAAAAAAAAGCTATCGTGATTGTAGATAACATGAAGAGGACAAATGTTCAAAATGAAGTCATAGTTACTGTATGCTGCCATGACTGGATATGTAGATTATGATGCTGTCCTAACCTACCTACTTGGTAACTTTCTTACTTCAGTAGCATTTAGCTTGTCTTTTCTCACATAAAGGACCTGGGGATGATGAGGCTGGTGAAAACTTAGGGTAGGACATGATGCATCATCATCTGTTTTGAAATTGCCCTTTGAAGCACATGAGATTTTCCATATAATTTACAGTTGAAATTTTTTACATGTAGCGCCTCTCTCCATCAAAAATGTCAATTTTTTAAGAACAGGGAGTATTTTTGTTTTCAGTATCCTTAGCTCTTTACACATAAGAAGTACTTATAGTCACTTGCAGGGATTCCATAGAATAAGAGAGAGTAAGACTTGAACCAGGGGGACTTAAGGCTTCAAATTGTGCTTCAGATCCTTACAAGCTATGAGATCCTGGGCAAGTCACAAACTCTCAGTCTCAATTTCTTATGAAAGATAGTGATAGCACCTACTTCAAAGGACTGTTGTGAGAATCAAGTGAGATTCTATATTAAAGCATTTTATAGATGTCAGTTGTTATTATTAGATTTTATGTAAAGCAGAACTACAATCAATCAAAAGAATTTTTTTTTTTTTGGCTGAGATAATTGGGGTTGATTACCCAGGATCACACAACTAGGAAGTATTAAGTGTCTGAGTTCAAATTTGAACTCAGATCTCCTGATTTCAAGGCTGCTATTCTATCCACTGCACTACCTAGCTACCCCTAAAAGAAGTTATTAAGAGCCAAATTTAGGCTTGATGTAAGGGATGAATTCCTAACAATTAATGCTATTGATAAGGGCTACGTTGAGAGGGAATAAGATTTGATTTAATAGGTCTCTCAAGTGTAGGCTGAATAACCACTTGTCAAAGACGTTGTAGAGAGATTTTTTATCAGGGCGAGGTAGAATCTCTGAGGTCATTTCCGATTTCAACTGGCTATATAACATAAGAATCCTACTGGTTGTTTTTAAATATATGCTTTATTGATATTTTTTACATTGCTGTCACTTCTCAGTAATCCCTCCCCTGACCCAAATTACCACCCCCATTGTAACAAATAAGCATAGTTAAACAAAACAAAATGACACATCAGCCATATCTGACAATACAGGTCTTATTTTGTACATAGGGTTTTTAACATCCTTGGAGGAGGTATGTTTCACAGGCAGTATTCTGCATTGCACTGATCAGACTTCCAGTGTCTGTTGAAGTTGTTTTCCTTTATATTACTATAGTCATTAATCAAAGTTTTCTTTTCCTTCTGCTAACTTCATTCTGTATCAGTTCGAGAAAGTCATTCCAAGTTGGTCGTGCAATTTCTTATGACAACATAATATTTCATTACATTTATATAAGAAAATCTGTCAGCCATTCCCCAATTTGTGGGTACCCAGATTGATTTTTTGTTCCCACAAAAACTATAGCTATACCATTATTTATGCATCTGAGATCATTCCTTTTTGTTTTTTACTTCCTTGGACTATATCAAAATAGTGATTACTGGGTCAAAAATTATGCAGAATATAGTGAGATTTTTTTCTATCTCGGTTCCAAATTGTTTTCCAGAATGACTGGTTGGACCAATTCACAACTATACTACCATTACTTTAGGGTGCTTTCCCCCACATAATCTTTTTTAGCATTACTATTGTTATCTTTGTCAAATGGCAAGATATGAAGTTTCAGAAAAGTTTTAATCTAAATGTTCTCATTATTAGTAATCTGAAGCATTCTTTCAAATGGCTGCTGATGTTTACATTTATTCTTTTGGAAACTGCTTGTTCATATCTTTTGAGCACACAGCTATTGGGTTACAGCTTTCAAACTTTACATATTTGCACCAATTCCTTTCATTTCTTGTGCACCCGACATTTATCAAGAACATCTCATGCTAAATTTTTTCACATTAAGATTCTGATATGTAACTTTTATACTTCTCCAGATTTCAGGAGCATATAATATAGAGACAAAAGCTGAAAAAGGTCACAAATAGTACAAGGAAGAAAAATGACAAGGACTAGAGAAAACATGGTTCTACATGAAACTAGGAATTATTCCTTGACACATAACAGGGTGGTTTTATTTTCAAGAAACAATGATACATAGGGAATTAATGGAGGCCTCTCCAGCCTCACATATGCTCTATTCCCTAGGTATCTGGCAATATATTCCTGACATTCATTTCAGCCCTTACTAGTATAATACAGAATGAGTGATTTTGTCAGTGTGAATGCACCTTCCACTGACCAATTTCAAAACTCATCCATAACTTAATGGGTGGTCCCATAAGTTGCTACAAGGCAAAAAAAAAAAAAAAAAAAAAAAAAAAGAAAGAAAGAAAGAAAGAAATATCCATTACCTGATGGTCAGCCTACTGGCAACGAGCTTTTTTGAACTTGACTAGGCTGATGCACAGGCAACAGATCAAGAGTATGTTATCTAGCTGAGACTTGAAGACTTCAAAACTTGGTAGAACCTGCCAGAGGCTATGTTCTGAACAGTATAAACATTAAAAATTCAGGACCACCTCGAGTGAATGAGGAGGCATTACATTAGAACTTAAGTAGAAGATAACCCAGACAATACACACAATTTGTTAAGGTGAAAACAAACGTAACTTAAGAGTCTGGTAGTATTAGATAAACTTATGATTCTCTGATGCTTCAACATCATAAACGCTAGGGATAGGATAATTCCAATTTCTATAATTGTATTCAATTCAATTCAATTCAATTTAGATACAAAGAATTGAATAGAGATCAGGTGTCTTTTCCTGTCCTTGGAGAGTGATCACACGCCACTCATTCATCATCTGTATAATAAAGTGACTGGACTATATGATCTTTAAGGCCCTTCCAGTTCAAACAACCTATGATGAATTCAATTCAATACTATTATAAAAAAATATAATTCCACCCCCTCCCACAATATAGAAGGCACTTTGTTATATATTTTCTCCAAAGATTTTTGTAATATGAAAAGTATAAAGACAAATATGCAGATAAGGGCCAAATTTTAAAAAGTTTGTTGCATTTTCTACTGGGTTATAATTCTGCACTTTTGAAAGCGCAAATCAAGAAAAATGGGATTTTTATTTTGCAAATAGGGACTTGGAATAATCCTTTTTAGGGGAGTGTACAAATAATTTCCCCTTTATTAGATAGCAATAAAGTTAACTTAAAAAACATTATTTTCACTTTATCATTTTCATCAACTAAACTATTAACTTAGTTTTTACTACCTCTTTTTTCCTACCAAACTTTCAAAGAATGTATGGACTATGACTCAAATGTCTATTCCAATGACAATGGAACATACAGATATCTTTTCCCCTTTTCTTTTTAAGTCTATTATTAGAGTCTTCTTTCTACAGAAGACAAAGTGCTTAGAGAAAAATGGTTTCCATGTCCAGCAGATGTTTTCAAAAGTGAAGTTGACTGGCATATTGAAGATCAAATATCTGATTCAGGGACTTAATTCTTCACGTTTCACTTGTATGTATGGTGTCACTACCTGAGACAGAGAGATACGAGTTATATTTACTTACTGGATTCTATACTTAAAGAAACAAACATGTGAGAATATTATATATGCAAATTCAAAATATTCTTCAAAATGGAGAGAAATAAAATATTTTCTAATTAAAAGACAATTAAAACAGATGAAAAGGCCTTTAGGACAATAGCTTGACTTTGTATTTTGTCCTGATAGGCATACTTCATTCATTGTCTGAATAACACAAAGTTTTATCTCCATGGGCCATAGTCTTAGTTATTAAGCAACTAAATATGCCACTTCTTCCATGCCCTCCTTTATTTCCTTACTTCATCAGTCTCATCTGGTTCTTTCTCCTGATGTTCTCTTTCCCATCTCATTTCTTTTAACTCTTGTCTGTATTTCCGTTCAATGAACCGCTTCTGATGAGCCATCTGAGGAAAATTATCTGATACAAGGAGAAATATTTCACATTTAACAAAAGACAGCCACTAGTGCAAAGAATACTTCAACTTACTTTCCCCCCCCTACTTATTGTAAGCAAAGAAGAAAAAAAGTTACTTTGTTATTTTCTCTCATTCATTCAGGGCCAAACAAATTGGAAGTCTTGGATTTTCCAACCACAATTTCAAAATAATTTACATCTGCCATGAACTTGTGAATATGAGAATCATCAAAGCAAATAGATATGAACAGACAAAATTTGGGAATTTTCCTTCTCACAAACTTTAAAATCATTTTTGTAAGTAACAAGTGCTTCACAGGGAAAATCAAAGGGCACATTGAAGTGGGACTATAAAAAGGGTATTGTAAAAGACAGTTTACACTAAAATCCCTGAAAAAATAAATGGCTTACACCATTATGCTGTTATTTGTGGGGAATTAAAAGAGTTTTTGAAAAGAAAACAGCAGAAAAACTATTAGGCTAGTAAGTCTGAGAACAAAAGTTCATATTAACTAGTCACATAACAAAAAAGTGACAATGGTAGTCAAGAAAATTTCATCTTTAATTTTAGGGAAAAAAAGATATAGGAATGGAGTCCATTTCCCTGAATACTACAGTATAGAGCTCTACTTTAGTAACTGTCCAGTCTGCCTGAATACCTCCAAGAAGAGGGAACCAACCACACTTCATATCACTTTGGCATAACTCTGATTTGTTAGAAAGTTTTCCTGGACATTAAGGCTAAATTGGTCTTTTTTGCAACTTCCACCCCTTGTTTCTGATTAGGCTTTGGGGTCAAACACAATAAATACAATCCTTGCTCTAAATGATAACCTTTTAAATACTTGAAGACAGTTAACTCCCTGAGGGATAGCTGTCATCCAGAGTTTTCTCTTTTCCAAGCTAAACTTTTCTAGTTCTTCAATTGACTTTCATATAATACTGACTCAAGGACACTCATTATCCGAGTACCCTCCTCCAGATACTTTTAAACTCTGGTGCCAAGAATTGAACACAATATTCCAGATGAAATTTGATGAAAAATACAGTACAGTGGAACTTTCACTAACCTATTCCTGAAAGCTATGACTCTCTTCACATATACCAAACATTTATTACCTTTTTGATTGTTCTGTTATATTGCTAAAACATACTGAAGTTTATGAGTACATTAAAACTCCTTGATCTATTTCAAACAAAAGGCTAACTATGCCTCTGCACTCTAAACTTGTGAAGCTGGCTTTATGTCCAAATATAAAACTTATATTTATCACTACTGAATTTCTTATTTCTAGATCCAGCCTAGTGATTTAATCTTCTAAGTAGTTTTGGATCCTGTCAGTGCATTGTTATTCTTTGTATTGTTTGAACATGATATTCCTACCTTCTATGTCTTTATTAAAGTCACTGATTAAAAATATTAAATAGTAAAGGGGCAAGCACACATCCCCATGGACACTCCTGGAACAATGACATTGAACCATTATCAACTCCTTTGTGGATCTAGTTCTTTAAGCTATTTTGAATTCTAGTCTCTAGAGAAATATCTTTCCATTTTCTTCCCATGTATTATAAGAGATGTTCTATTAAAAAGATCCAATTATCTATAAGTCATGTGTGTCTCTCTTAGATCATAGGAAATATTTTCATGCTTGAGGATCCTGTGATAGGGTACTTACAGTTTCTAACTCTACTTCCTGCCTCGTTTAGTATCAATATCTACAACTAATGAATTTGGTTTGCAGTTTTATATTCTGAAAACAGAGCTAGTACAAGAAATACTTTATTTAGGCTAAGTTATTTGAAGGTTAAATGAACTGGGTCTATAATTTATTAATTCAATTTCAAAATACGAAATTACAATATTTAATTAGAGGCAAGTAGGTGGCTCAAGGGATAGAGAATTAGTTCTGGAATCAGGAAGACCTCAAATCAAATGTGATCTTAGACACTTATTGGTTGTGTGACCCTGGGGAAATCATTTAACCTCTTTGCCTTTATCCACTGGAGAGAACTACTACAGTAACTTTGCCAAGAAAATCCTATGAATTGCATTGTGGTGTTATGCCCCACAAAGTCATGAAGAGTCAGCTACAACTGGACAACAACAAATATTTAGAGGAAGAGATAGTTACATATCAAAGGATCAACTCCTATTTTTATTGTGATACAGGGAAAATATACCATGATGTAGTCTCACAAATGCTTTTTGGAAGAGTAATTAAATAAAATTTTATCTTCCTCTTATCCCATCTCATGACAAAACTGACTCACCTAATAGTTCTACAATATTAGGATTCTTAAGGCATATATAAGTAAGAATCATAGAATACACACCAGTTGATAACTATGGTAGATAGAACAAAACAAAATTTTACAAAATAATATTGAGAGAAATTCAGAATATGCTTTTAAAAAGCATGCTAGTAATTACTTTAAGCCCATATGTATGCTACATATTTCAATACAAACAGTTATGAAGAAAAAAGACTATACAATATTACTATCTGTTGTTTTGATCTCTGCTTTCCTCTCTATAAAACATTAAGTACATTATGAATTTATAATACAATAAATATGGGGATCATCTTACATTTTTCAAGTGCATCCATTGCAGCTCCCATTTCTGCTTGTTGAATACTATTGAAAAAGAAAGAAAAAACTGAAGTAACTATCTAAAAATTAAACAATATTTTCCAGATATGTATACCTATAAAAAAACAACAATGGCTTTTATAGGTAGTTTTTGCAATTAGTTATATAGAAGATATGAATTTATAAAAATATAGGATCATGTTGCTGGAGCTGGAAGGGACCCAAAACCCTCAAATCCAAGGTTACAATATTTACTAAAATATCTGTCATTAATTTGCATATTACCATTGTGACTTAAAACTCTCTTCTAATTTAATGAACTACTATAGGAAAGTGAGAATAAGTCTAGTTTCACTCTCACCCTTATCTCCCCCTCCCCCTCCCCAATTTTCATTCTCAAGATTTTCTTTTCTAGTTCCCAGCTAAAGTTCATTGATCTAACACTAGCCAAGAAAGTTTGCCGTTACCCATGGCCAATTTATTTACTAATTAAAATATCAAAACTGGGCTTCTTGGGGATGGAAAGGAGATTGGAGTTCATCTACATTTATCTAATTACATTTTATAACTGACACACAGAAATGTAAAGCATTATCTGACTGGGGTCAAAAACCAGATAGTGGAAAACTGAATCTAGAACTTAGGTTACCTAAATCCAAGCTAGTGCTCCTGGCCTATACCACACAACCTCTAGAATTATTAATTTGGGGCTTCTCAAATAAACAGAAAAAACTTCAAAATCTAAAAGTAAAAACCAAAAAAAGTTTTTTTATTATCCTTACCTTGGGCCTTTACCACAGCCTATTCTTTCCCCTTTGAAATAAACAGCCACAGTGTAAGTTCTTGCATGAGATGGTCCCACTGTCTGAAGAGTCCTGAGAAAGAGAGATATGTTGTTTTTAGTAGTCTCCTCCCAACTTGAAATTTCATAGTACTCCAAGAGTAAACAACTACCCAGCACCTGGGTGGAGTAGGCAGCAATAAGAGTGCTGGTGGAGGAGTAAGGGTTAAAAGTTGGTATTTGTGGGGCAATAAATTAACAAACATTCAAAGTTTTTAATATTAAATAGAAAAATTGTTTCAATTTTTTTCTGAAATTAGATTTTAGAAAATGTCTCTCTTAACCATCTGAAATACAAGATATATAGGAAATATATATATATATATATAAAATCAAAAGCCTACCTCTAGGTTTTAAATGGTCAAAGAGTATGAACAAACAGTACTCAAAGGAAGAGTTACAAACTATTAAGAAACATAAAAAAGATCATTACAAATCATTAATATAAAAGAAATAGAAATTAAGACAACTATTAGGTTTTACCTAATAAGAACTCTGGCAATGATGATAAAGAATGATCGATGTTGGAAGGACTAGGGAGGAAAAAAGACCTCTGTTGATGGAATTATATTGTTCCAATGTTCCTGAAAAGCAATCTGGAATTATACTAAGAAAATTATGAAATGGCCGTATCTTTTGCCCACAGATCCCAAAGATAGGCATATACCACAAGAAAGTCAAAGACAGAAAGAAAATTCATATATATCTACACACACACACACACAAATTTGTATCATAAACATAATCATTCACAGCCAACACTTTTTATGGTATCAAAATACTAGAAACAAAGTAAATGGCTATCCACTGGGGAATGGATGGTTAAACTGTAGTACATGAAGATAATGGAATATTATCATAGAATGAAAGACAATATACATGAAATAATCCTATATGAAGTAATCCTAACCAAGAAAAGAATATATATAATGTATTCTTTTACAAAATGTACAAAAATGTAAATGGAAATAATAAAATGAAACTGAACGCAGTGTAATTATAATAGACAAGATTAGCCATAAAAAAGACAGGAGAAAATCTGCCTTCTTCCCCTGCTTTACAGACGTGGAAGGACTAATGCTGAGGAAGATGACAGATTGTCAGACTGGTTGTTTTTTTACTAGTTAGTTTTATTGAATGTCTTTTTTGCTCAACTCTGGTTTTGCTGTTGTTTTTTTTTTAATTTTTAAAGTTTTTTTTTTTTTTTTTTTGGGGGGGAGGGTTGTTTGTTTTTTGTTTTTGTTTTTTTGGTTTAAGAGAGATGGCTCAAAGAAACTGGAAAATGGATGCCCATCAGCTGGGGAATGGCTGAATAAGTGATGGTATTTGAATGTTATTTTTCTATAAGAAACATTGAGTAGACTGACTTCAGAAAAATCTAGAAAGAACTGATGCTAAGTGAAGTGAGAATCAAGAGAACCTTGTACATGGTAACAATAAGATTATGTGATGATCAACTGTGACAGACTTGCCTCTTTTCAACAATGAGGTGATTCGAGGCAATTGCAATAGACTTGTGATGGAAAGAACCATCTGCGTTTAGAGAAGGAAGTATGGGGACTAAATGTGGATCAAAGCATGGTATTTTCCCCTTTTTATTATTCGTTTGCTTGTTTTTTTTTTTTCCCCCTTTCTCATATTTTTAGCCTTTTGATCTGATTTTCTTTACACAGCACGATGAATACGTAAATAGGTTTAGAAGAACTGCACATGTTTAACATATACTGAATTGCTTGCTGTCTTGGGGAGGGAGGAAGAGAGAAAAGAGAGAGAAAAATTTGGAACACAAGGTTTTGCAAAATGAATATTGAAAACTACCTTTGCATGTATTTGGGGAAATAAAATACTACTTTAAAAAAAAGATGGCTCATTGAGTGCAAGAAGTAAGAGAGAGATATTCAGAAATGAAGTTGACAGAAAAGTAAAACATCAATAAAAATAAGCAAAACCAATATATTTTTAAAAAGTAAAGTTAAAGAAAATAAGTAGGCACCTAAAGAAATAAAATGAGGATGAAAGCAAAATAGAAAAAAAAAATTCTAGATCAGAGGATGACAGATTTAATTAGAGTCAGAAGAGAGACCATTATAGATCAACAGGGTCATTACACATGAGGAAAATGAAGCTCAGAAAAATTAGATGATTTAAAAAGTTTGCATAAGCAATTAAATGACATAAGCAGGATCTGGTTTCTATTTTTGAGCTTTGTCTATTAGGCATTACATTTTCAAGAAAAAATTAATTTTTCAGTCCATTTATTTGCAAAATGTTAAATATAGGCCATCATTTTAGCAAAAGAGAATTCATTAGGATTACACTTTTAAGCTTCTCCTATATGATTTTATTTCCTTCTGAGGAAGGAGACTTTCAACTACCTGCACACAGTATCAGAAAGATCAAGAAAATCTGGCATAAAACCTACTATATGTTTCAAAGATAAACTGCAGATACCAAATGCATGGGAAAGATAAATTCAAGAGGGAAATTAAAAGTAGTCAAAGAAAATAAAAAATAAAAAATCATCCTGAAACTCTACACATCAATTCATCATCTTGATAAAACTAAATCATATCTTTTATTTTCAACATGGGGGGCAAGGAGAGTCGTGAGAAGGAATAATAATTTTCCTTGTGTTTATTTCATTGAGAATGAAAATGGCAAGCTTTCCTTGGACAAAGGAACAATGGATGAAGTCTTTAAGGTGCATATTATCACAAGAAGTTTCCATTAAGTAGAATCATTGATTCAGACGTAGCAAAGACCTCAGACACATTCCAGTCCAACTCTCTAAAGAGGAAATTGAGGTCCAATGTTATGAAGGCTTATAGTTGCAGCATAGGGATATGAATCCAGATCCCCACACTCCAAATACAGCTTTACCAGCTTGCTTTTATAGAATCATAATCACTTAAATGGGAAAACATTCTAAACTTTCCATGATTTACTTTGTATAATCATTGCTTTTTTTAAAACACAGCTGAGTTTCTTCACTTTATTCTCAAAATAAATTAGACACTCTTTCATAGGGACAACTTTCTGATATTGTCACAGTTTCCATTTATAGTATATTTGGCATATAATTTTGCTGTTTTATCTTTGCACTCAGTTTTTCCTTTATGGAGGAAAGATCAATTAGCCAGTTTCTATAGCCTTTCATGATAGCCAAATGAAAGGATACCCTCTCTAAGTATCTTGTAGAACAATTTTAAACCGACAGATGAAATTCTGTTTCTTTAAGCCACTTAGAAGTCTTGTGTAAAAATTGATGTGGATTATTCTCTATAATCATACATTCTATTTAAGTACATTAGTTAGTATAATAATAAAAATGCTTTTAAAAAGTGAAGACAATTTAAAGTCTTTGTTCAAAAATTTTCTTAGTGTTCTCTGGATTTTCTTTTAGAACCTACATATCTGACCCACAAAAACAAAGTAATCATTACTTTATAATTGCATCTTGTTTTTGACCAAAAGAGTGCAATTTGAACAATGACTTATTCAAAAGCCCTCTTTGATTTCATTTCAAAAGCTTTTCTTTCAGAAAGAAAATTCACCCCAAAGGAATAAAGATTTGTCATCATTGAGGATGTCAATACTTGAAGAAAAAGGAAGAAGTGATATTTAACATACTGTGAGTCTCAACAGCAACTGAAGAACTACTTTAGAGTAGAAGAGAATGCTGTTTAGGGAGAAGAGTAAGACTAAGTAACAGACTCACAAATCTATAAATATCTTAACAGTTAAAAGAATCTGTCCTGAAGATAATTCCAAAAGAAGAGTTCTAAAGATGCTCTATAAGCAACTGCAGCATCACTGAATCAGTATGTGGCTTTCAAATGCATGAAGAGAACAATTATTATCTGGATGTAAAAATTCAGCTCTCTGTATTAGGCCTGTTAAATCATTTTATAGTTGTATTTACAATACATAGAGAAAGCAAGTGCTTTCTACTAAGTATGCATGTTGGAAATATGATTGTACCTGTATACCCATATCAGATTGACTGCAATCTTGAAGAGGGAGGAGAAGAGGGAGAAAAAGAGAAAAAAAAGTGGAAATCAAAATATTATAAAAAATAAATGTTGAAAATGAAAAAAAAATTTAAATTAAAAAAGTGCATGTAATGCATATATTGCAAAACAGAAATTATATGATAGTTTATAGCCCAGGAATAAGTAAAGAGTACAATGGAAACAATAATTCAAAAATTAACTGTAAAAACTACATATGAATTTTCTTATCTGAGAAAATCAGTGTTACTATTCCAATAATTAATATGTAAGAATAACAGAACTTTAGAACACGAAGAGAACTTCAAAATTATCTAGTCACATCCTCATTTAACCCATAAGACACTTGTGGGTCGGAAGGGTTAAATGAGTTGAGAACCATGGCAGACTGAGCTAGAACTAGAAGTTTCCGGACTGACTCACATCTACTGCCTTTTCCACTGAAAACTAATGTATAATTTTATCTTTGGTCACATGAAATATTTTCTAAATCAGGATAATCAAATCTGAGTATACCATGTACAAAGACCATGGTCTATAGGTGATAGCTTACTTACTTATAGAGAGGAATGTCGGGCTCTTTTCCCTCTGTTCTAAGGGTCAGGCAGCACTGCTGAAGTTGGGATTTAGGATCATTCCAATCCTGATTCAAAATGAACTCCTGCAGCAAGTCCCCAAAAGACTATTCAATAATGGTTTTGGCATCACTGACTATTAAAATAATAAACTAAAAGAATATCAATAGTTAAAAAGTTTTTTAAGAACTAACCTTTAGCCTTGGAAAGAAGCACACATTCATGAAAGTGTGAACGTATTCCAAATCCTTATCAATGTACAGTGCAGCAATAAATGCTGAAAAAGAGAATATTTAAAAGAGTCTTTTAAATAAAACTATGTTACCATCATTTCTCAGTGAGTTTAGGTGATTAAAAAAAAATTTAATAACATTTAAAAATTCTCAGCTTATTTCCCACCAATACCACTTCCTTTTTCTCAAAATAGTAAGCAAGTCTGTTTTTTTAATTCTAACTACAAGAAAGTAGCACCATTGGGGAGTGTGACAAATAGTTAAACTATTCTTGTAAATATCACCCTGGTGTTAACTAGTGAAGAAAAAGGAATAAGTTATATTTAGCAGACTGTAGGTCTCAACAGTAAGTATGGCACTACAATACAAAAAAAGATAGATACTATTTGGGCATAAGACATATTATATAAACGATCTGCAGATCTACAGATCTAACAAACACCTTAAAATTGTCCCTCAAATTCTCATACCCCTTTAAATAGTAAGGGGGATTTATCATACCAAATAAACATTTTTTGAATCTAAACAATGATATTATAGTCACTTGCTTGCTCCAAGTTCTAAGTTTTTTAGCTTGTCGCTTAAAGACCATATGCAGATATAGGTGAACATGAAACTAAATGCAAACAAAAGCTTGACATTCTAATTAAAGATTAAAATAAAACTAATTTTAAAGATCAGTAATTTTACTGGTTGAATAAATAATTTTTAAAATGTTAACCTAATTTTACAGAATGAGTATTTCTTTCATCTTTCACTGAACCAAGAAAAATGAGATGGTCAGTAAAAATTTAATTTTAAAATTTCTTATTTGGCTTTTTTTTTGGGTTTGTTTTTAATTTAAAAAATAATCCATTTATTTTTATGGTTAATAATGTATTGTTAGTTTCAGTTGTTACCAAATCAGATACCACAAAGATATAGACATGCTACACCTGATGATTTCCTTAGTTCAAGCAATACTTCGAAAAACATGGAAATTCATCATAAAGAACTATCACTTCTTTTTTTGCACATTGTGTGAGTATTTCTACCAAAATACCAATTTAGTGATCACAATATACCAAGAGACTTTAAAACTTAGTAAATAAATGAATGCTCTTTGGTATCCTATAATGAGAAGACAAGTCGTGACTCTTCAGTGCAAAAGGATTGCTTTAGAATTTTAAATCTCTATTTTCTCACCCAACCACATAAAAGTGAATAAATCTAAAAAGAAAACAAAATTGAAATTATAACATGAATAATTAACAATCTTATAATTCCAAATTATTCTCTTTTTTATAAACTCTAGGGGGAAAACATAATAAAGATTATTTTTAGCCATATCACCCTAAAAATGGATTATAGCTTTCATCACATTTAACCTTCTCAATCTAAAAAATAAAGATTAGGTGAAAGGTTTCATTCTAAGGGGACTTACATTCCAAAAGATCAGCCAAGGTCTTAGTACGGAGTGCCACAGGTCTCTTGGTCTTGTCATTGGTGATGGCATATTCCTGCATGCCCAACTCTTCTGCTACTTTTGCTTGTGTTCTGTTGTTCACCAAAGAGCTGCGTAACAGCTGGTCCAAAAGATAAAAACAATTTTAATGGACAGAATTATTTCTTCTTTTTCCTTTAAGTCTGTCCTCTTCTTGTCATACTGACCCCCTCAGCACAGAGGCATCAAGAGGCTTTTACGGTTGTTTTATAATATAATACTGTCTTCAGATGTATCCTTAACACCCCCAACTTCTTTCTAATTAACTCAGCATCCCTAAATCTATCTTAACATGTTTAAAACTTCAGTTTATTCTACTTCTGCAGATTAATACATTATTGTTATCATCACTGTATAAAATGGAATCATTTATCAAGTTTTAGTAACAATAGTTACAACAACATGTTTTATTTTTCAGATTTATGGCACTGAAAACTTGAATTTGACTGTCTTTCATTCTTAAGATGATGCAAACTCAGTTAAAACATTCTGCCAAGACTTCAGTGGAGAAGACCTTCTTAGGAGAATTCCTAAAGAGATTTACTTAAAGTAGGAAGAACAATTAACAACACTACCTAAGAAGTAATGAATGAGGATGTGGTCTTCTAAGGTGGTTTGCTGTGTAAATAGTGAGAAGGAATAGGGTGTGAGAGCTGTTGTGGAGATAGAAAGATTTGGAAACTGAATATTAAAGTAGGGAACATCATGAACATGGAGAATTAAAAAATTGTCAATACCTTTAACAGAAAAAGGGAACTGAAGTAGGGTGTCAAGGATAAAGTAATAAACTGCTGAGTTTGAGAAGTATGGCAGGACATCCAGTTTGAAATGTCTAATAGGTAGACACTGATTCAGGGCTAGAGCTCAAGACACTCAGAATGGATATGAAAGTCAACTAGATGAAATAATAATGAAACCTATGAGAGTTGCTAAGGTCATGAAAAGAGTTGAGAGGGAACCAAGATAATGTTTTGGGTATTTACATAGGGAGTGAGGAGAATATGAATTTTTCCCAGCAAAGAGGTCTGAAGGCTGTTCTGATAGGTAGGAGAACCAGAAACAGTGATGTTATGACTTCAGAAAGAATGGTCAATAGTATTAAAAGAAGTCATGAAGTAGAAGGATTGAAAATCATCAAATTTGGAAGAAGGAAAGGAAGGGGGAGAAAGGCAGACTCACATAGTGTGTGTGTGTGTGTGTGTGTGTGTGTGTGTGTGTGTGTGTGTGTGTGTATAAAATGATTAGCTGTTGAAGCAACAACTATACAAAGATGTTTTTTAGAAAACTGGCTGAGAAAGTAGGGAAGATGTTGGTTGATAAATAGAAGGGATGGTAAGGTTTATTAAAGGACAACAGTGACTTGGATATTTTGCAAGTAGTAGGGAAGGAACCAGTTATAAAGGAAGACATTGAGTGACTCTTAGAAGGATAATCTGCTAAAAAAAAAATGGGAAGGGACAGAATCAAAGCCACATATAAAAGGTGTGCCTTTAGTAAAGAGAAGAACCACCTCATTTTTAGAGACAGGTAAGAAAGACAGCAAAAAATGTATAAAGCTTTTGAGAAGTGAAAGGAAGAAATAAATAGATTCACAGTACATGGATTCAACTGTTTTTCAGTAAAGAGGAAAAGTTCTCAGCTGAGTGGAAGGGGAGGTATGCAGGTTTGAATAATGATAAGAATAGCTAAATTTTACACAGTACTTATTAAAATACTAGGCAATGTGCTAAGCACTTCATAAATATTATCTCATTATTTCTTGCAACAATATGGGGAGGTTAAGTACCATATTATCCCCCTCTGACAGATGAAAAAATTGAAGGAAATAATAGACTATGTGTCTACTACAGATATTATGTATCTGAAGCAATATTTATACTCAGAGTTTTTGATTTCAGGCCTATCCACTTTGCCTATCCATTTGCATGTGGCTTTGCTTCTATCCTTTTCCAATTTTTCTAGCAGATTATCCTTCTAAGAGCCCCTCAATGTTTTCCTTTATACTGGTTCCTTCCCTACTACTTACAAACATATCTAAGGCAGTGTTGCCCTTTAATAAACCTTACCATCCTTTCTAATTATCACCCACATCTCCCCTACTTTCTCAGCCAGTCTTCTAGAAAAATCTATTTACAGTTGTTGCTTCAACAACTAAACACTCCATATACATATACTATGTGAATCTCTGCTTTTCTCCCCCTTCCTCTCCTTCCTCCAAATTTGATGATCTTCAGTCTTACATTTCCTGACTTCTCATTTTAATACTATGGACCACCTTTTCTGAACTATCTTAACACCACTGTTTCTGGTCCTCCTATCTATCACAACAACTTTTAAACTCCTTTGCTAGTAAATAATTCATCCCTTAGCTACTCTAGAATTTGGAACAGCTTTTGTGGAAAGTGGAGAAGGGAATGGAATGGACTGTCTTGATGCAGTGAGAGCCAGGTTGAGATTAAATAACTTCTTCCAGTTCCATTTACTATCATGTACTGTTAAATTAGAGTTTTTTTCTGCTGGCATCCAAAGGCACATATTTCAAATAGACTTGCTTTTTGTTTCAAATATTTGTGGGAGTTTTTCTTGCATTATTTCCAGAAGTTAAGCCATTTCAGACTTTTTATTTTATGATGGTTTAAAGAATAATGATCCTCAGATTATATCTGTGAAATTTATCTCCAAAGTCAGTCATCCTAATTGCACAGAACTCACCCTTTAAATCTTGCATTTTGATTTTGCCCCATCTTTTTATTTTTAAGTTCCAAGTCTTCCACGGATTTTTGGAGTAGCTATTGTTCAAGTAAGCTATTAGCTGATATGTGTTCTAAGTCGTCTATGCTCATTTTAAAATTTTTCTGAACTTTAATTTTACTAACTTATTCTTTGCTTCTTTTAATTCTATGAACCTTTTGAGTTTCTTGTTCCAATATTATTTTGGCATTTGTTTTTTCTTTATTCTGTATAGTCACTACAATATGTTCTTTCTAAAACGCTCATTTTTCCTTATCAGTTTTATGGTTAGTTTGCCAGTGATGTCTTCTACTTTTACCTATCCCCATTTTACTTTATTTGATACATTTTGAATAGTATGAATTTAAGCCAAATCTCCCTTTTAGCCTCCTTGCTCAAAGTCCCTTTCCATTCTATTGTAGACACAAGAGCTACAATAAATATTCTGCTGGATCTCTTCCTATCTACATCTAATTGACAATTTTCTTCTATACAGACTATAAAATTGACTATTAAAAAAAAATCATGAGAAGCTTAAAGATTAAAAAAAATAGGATTACAATAAATGTTTTAAGTTTCAAAAAACATAAGGTATTTGAATGAAAATTTTACATGGCTAACTAGTAAAATAAAATAGACCATCATGGAAGGGTAAGAAAACTGTAAATATTAAGTCATCTAATTGGCTAAATGGATAGAAATCAGGACTTAAGGTCAGGAATACCTGAGCTTATATCTGGCCCCAGATGAATTTTGTAACCCTGGGCATGTCACTTAACCTCTGATAATAGGACCCAAATCAAATAGCATACAACTCACCTATCATAATTTAAAAAATCATAAGAAATCTTTTTTGTATCATCTATTTTGACAATCTGATAAAGCTTATGAACTACTTAGAATGCATTTAACTAATTGAAGGAGATGCTAAATTTCAATTAGTAGTGAAAATAAAAATATAAGCCATTCCCACCTCTACCCACACTCCCTCAACATACAAAACATTCATAGACTCTAAAATTTATTCACAGGGATCCATGGACTCTACATTAAAAACCTCTGAATTAGATGAACCAAAGAAAAACTTGATAGATATCACCTTACAAAGCTAGGCAGAAGTTAAAAGTCAGGAAACCAGCTAAAAGAAATAACAGAACCATTTATTAATAACTATATTTTCCACAGACATCTATACTATATTTTTTTATAGCTGTAGTTTTAAAAGTAAGGGAAAGAACACTTGATTTTTAGTTTCCAATTGAACCTTACCATCTGCATAAACCTAAGTAGAATAATTTTTTCTCTTAGGGTCTCTTCTTCACCTGTAAAATGAAATTAGCTAGATGACCTCTCTGGTCTCTGGTAATATTCTTCTCTATAATATAATATTCTCTGGGTGTAGATTTCTTGGGGGCTTCTAGGAACAGCCTTAGTTTCAGTTCAGAGTAATAATCACCTCAGATGCAGCCAGGAATTAAAGTTCAAACTCTTTATTGTTTCCTTTTAAATCTTGTCTCCTTCCTTGGGCCCAGTTAGCTTTTTTAGAGGCCTATCTCTCTCCTTGGTCCCTGCCGCTAGTCCTTTGCCTCTGCCAGCTTCAGCCTCTAGCTCCCTCTGAATTTCCAGCCAGCACAAAGGTGGAATATGGAATGAATCTGACTCCGCCTCCGAGAGTGGGTTTGTGTCTTAGTGGGCTTCCTCTTTTGTGGGCTTGAGAGCTCCTCCTTATATATGCTCTCTTAAAGGTGTGAATCTTGTGGAACTCTAATGAGTACTAAGTACATCTAAAGAACTGTTAAGCACCCTAGTAAACAACCATTGTCTCTATCAATTCCACTGACTTAGCACCTTGTAAGAATTCTAACAGGTCCCTTTCTAGGTCTTAGGTCCTGTGATCCTGTGTCTATGCATAAGTTTATATTGATAATAAATACAGTGATTTTAACATTCCAACTACCTCTCAACTTCAATTCAGTGGGTTCTTGAGCAATCAAGTAGTGATGTAGACAAAGGAGAGCGAGGGCTTCAATAAGAGCTTGTTTAAAACAAAACTAAGAATATATCAAAGATCAGAATCCCTAGAGCTAGTCTTACATAAATCACTTCTCTTAAAATTCAATGATTGGTCCCAAAAATCAAGTGAGAAGGAGATAGGAACATCCAGAAATATTTCACTTCAAAATAAATCTTTTTACTTAGCAAAGAGAGAGCAGAACCAGCAAAATAGCATGAAAGGAGAGTAGTACATTTCACTTCCAGAAACTGATATTAAAGATCCCAATTTAATCAAAAGGAACAGAACACTGAAGTTACTGAAAAGTTGGAAAATATGTTAGACAGTAGTTAAGATTCTTAATTGAGGGTAGATATTTCATATGCAAATACTGTTCTAATTATACCAAACACATTCTTTCTGGGGAATAAAAATAAGAATACTAATAAAAATTGAAATTTATGCAAGATTTTTAAGTTTTGCAAAGCACTTCATCTCTATGAGGAGATTAGACCAAATGACCTTTGAGATTCCTTCCAGCTCTAGATATACAATGCTCTATCTTCATTCTGATGCTTATTAATACCTTCCTGGACAGACTTTGAAAACTGAGGTAAGTCAAGTAACCCTTCAGTGGCCTAGACCAAATTGTATAACAGGTATCAAGCTATACTGGTAGAAGCCATTTCCTTACTCAGAAAAAAATGTTGATTTGCCTCACAGCTACTGAGTATCTGAGGAAATACAAAAATTATGTCTCCCCAACTTTAAATAAAGCCCCTATTTAATCCCTTCCACCATGATCTTCTCCAGATTAAGTATTAGAACTATCTTTGAATAAAACTAACCAAAGTATTTATGCCAAACATGTTAACACTGTAAAAAACAGCTTACTGTTTCCAAGCCTTTCATTTTTTCATAATTTCTTCAATTCTCCTGATTAAATCAGGAAGATTCAACTGTGTGCCTGCCTATTCTTTATCACCCGTGATATCTTGTCCCACCTTTTCTCTCTCTAAAGGGCTGTTTTATTTTTTCTTTTTAATCATGTCTAGTCTGGGAAGTATAGGGGCTACTCACAGGCCCTATCCCATTTTCAGCATAAAAGCTTTGGCTTCTCTCTGCTTTGCTACAATGTGCTCCCCTCATTCAGTAACCAAATGGTCTCCCACTTCCCAGGGGCTCATTATATTAACCATATTTAGTTTAGTGTGGACACCTGAATAGGTTAGTCAAATGAAATTCAGAATCCCTAAGTTCAAAAGAACCATCAGCTTAAGCCTCCTCATTACCTGGGATTATGGGTATGTGTCACGAAGCCAGCTTTATTTTTTAATGAAGAACTATCACTCTCCCTTTTGAAAAAGAAAGGAGTGAGGAAAGGAAACTGAAAGGAGTGGAGACTAGAAATATACAGGACTAGTGTAGGCAAAAAAAATAGGAAGCAGTTATGACAGACTTAAGAGAGCACCTCAACTATTTCAAATTATAATTTTTAAATATAATAATACAAAAATATTTTTCTCCTACACTGTCATCTCTCTCACTGTCTCCTCTTTCTCTCTAATTTATTAAGAAAATAGTGGTATTCTTCCCTGAATTTCTTTGTAAATTCTGCTGCCAAAGAGAAACGAAAATTGAATCTACCAAAGACAAACATAGTATAAAACGAGGAATTAATTTATCATTTAACTTAGTCGCTTGATTTTGTAGTTAGGGAAACTGAAGCAATGCTGGAGGGCATTTGAACCAAAACAATATCTACCCATCACCACCTGAAAGAGATCTCAGGAGGAAAACTTAAAGGAATATCACAGATAAGTTTCAAAGTTCTCAGATTAAGAAGAAAATATTGGAAACAAAATGGAAAAAAAAAATTAAAAATCATGGAGCTCTAATAGGGATTATACAAGACTTAGCAGCTACTTACACTGAAGGACCATACATATGTCTTAGAACACATTTCACAGAGCAAAAAAGCTAAGGTTATAACCAAGAATAATTTATCCAGCAAAGACCACTTATAAGGGACTCAATAAGATCAAATTGTTTATTTCATATATGTGAAAATATAAGCAGTATTCTTATGACTGTCATCAGGGTAGTTTGAAAGAAAGGCATGGACTAAGCTGAATATTATGGGGTGATTCTAAAAACAAAAAAAAAAAATTGTGCAGGAAGATAATTCTCATATAAATGAGATCTAAAAAGGCCGTATGTGCATAAACCTTTTTTATACAAATAAACTCAGATATAAATAAGTGAAGTAATATTTATTGTTCATAGGTAGGTAAAATTAATAAAAACTTTAAAATGACAATTTTACCTTAACTAATCTATTCAATGTTATCACAATTAAATTATTTTAAAAATTTTTTTTATTTAGAAAAAAATTAAAAACTTCATTTGGAACAACAAAAGGTCAGGAACTTCATGATTAACAATCACTTAATTAAAAGTACCTTGTTCCCTAAATCCATTTCTCTCTCAGATCAATCATATACCATCAAATTCTGTCTGATGGGACATAATCTAAAATTGATTTTTTTTACTTACTGGAAACATTATGAAAACTTTGAAAGGAGATATCATCTAATTTGTAAAAGTAACCTGATATTTACAAGTATTGAAAATTAGTTTAGAAAGAAGACAGCTTCTTATCCAATTAAACCCAATTCATTTAAAACTTTAATGACAATTCCCAATATTAATTTGTCCAGAAACCAAGGAAGAAAAATATCTTGAAGTGCTCCATCATGTTTTCTTCTTGCTGCTTTTGTCAAATGTGCTATCATTTCAGTAAGGATCTTAAAAGAGTACTAAATTAAAAATGAAAACCCAAATTATATTGCATACATGTTTTGATAAGGTATAAATGGCTATATCTTGGTTCATCAGTCCTCTCTAGGTTTAACTCCATTTCTTAATAGGTTTGCTAAGGCAGTTGAGTTTAAATGACTTGTCCAAGGTCACACAGCTATGAAGAACTGTTAATTAAATATCTGGGATCATATTTGAACTCAGATCCTTCTGACTTGAGAGCCAGTGCTCTATCCATTGCATTATCTAGCTACCCCTGCTCATTTCTCTACAAGGCCAGAAAAGCCCCCTCCTTACTTGACTTCTTTTGCTAAAATAACATTCTACTCTTGCAGTCTCTTCCTTTGATTGGGTGATTCCTCTGGGACCTGTATTTTAAAGAAAGCCCCCATGGAGAATAAAGCAAGTCATCTCTCTTATTCTTCAGTCTCTCTGTCAAACTCACTTGTTTTCCTAATCCAATCTCCCTTCCCTCTATTTTGGTTTTCCCCATTAGAATATAAACTCCCTGGGAGGAGGAACTATCAATCTTTCTGCCTGTACTTGTATTCCTAGCACTTAGCACCATCCTTGGCACACCAAGGTATTTAATAAATGCTTACTGACTTGATTTGACATTACTAAAACGTCTCATGATTCCTAAAAACAAAAATATCAGAGAAACATTCTATTGCATTAAAAATAAGTTTTAATTGTTAAGTGAACAATTTACATATTAAAATGATTAGAACCTTATTAGAAGTTACTGTAGCTAATAGTGAAACTATTAATCATATGCAGAATATGTCATTAAATATTTTCTTAAATCTTATTTTCTGTTCCATAATTGCCTGTTAGGAGTGATTTATCAATAAACTCACCGTTAAATGACCTTCATGATGATCAGGAAAATGAATGAATAAATATTCTGTAGCTACTAACTGCATTATGGAGTCACCCAGAAATTCCATTCTCTGATTATGGCCTCTGAAAAATGAAATATCATACCAAAAGATCAATAAGATCTCGAGGAAAATAAAGCAAGAAAAAAGATCATTAAAGAGAATAAATGTACCAGATTTATTCTGGAGCATAAATCAATAATTATTAATTTAAAAATAATGTTATAGAATCTCCTAATTGAAAAGAGAATGAATTCTGTGTTTGCTGAATAACAGTTGACACTTGGAAAGAAATTTAGATTTTAAAAATTATTTTAAAATTTAAGTAAATTCTAAAATATAGATCTAAAAAAATATTGCTAGAATAAAGGTTCTTAACATTTTTTTGTGTAATTGACCGCTTGCTACCAATCTGAAGATTGGGGACCCTTGTTGAGAATAATTTTTTTTAAGGAATTAAAAAAAAATTCATGAGACTATAAAAGAAGTCAGTTATAATGAAATGCAGTAATTAAAAACAATTCACATAACAGATCCCAAGTTAAGAATCCTTCACTTAGAGATGGTGATATCTGATATATGAGAAATACGCAAGAATCAAATGAAAATTTGGTGTCAATGACAAGCGTAATTAAGATTTATTTTTTAGTCAATTCATGAGAAAAGTGTTTAAAAATCCATACTCTACTTCAAAGTTAATATAAAAATCCATTAAAACAAATAAATTTCATACTTTGAATGGAGAAATATACATATGATTTTAAAAAGCATTCCAAAAATTGGTTAACTTGAAATATTTGAAATTCTGATGGCTCTATAGTGATTAACTTGTTATGAAATTTCAGAGAAGTCCTACCCTTTTACTCTAAATAAATAGATCATAAAACAAAGTGATCATCAGATAGGACATTTAGATAGTAGACTACTCACTAATCCTACAGTATAGCTTCCAATCTATTCAAAGAAAATATGGTGAAGACTGACATCTGTATTACCTAAATAGGCCTGCTAATGCTACTCAACTCACAAAGTCAGATGATTAAATCCCACTGTTCTCAATGTGAATGCTCGTGCCAAAAGTCGAACATGTGTAAAAATGACTCCAATAGCTTCTTCAAATTCTGTAAGCTTCTGTAATACTGGAGAGGTTTCAATAAGTTGTCGATCAGTATTTGGCTCTTGTAGCTTCAGGAAAAAAACCCAAACAAACAAGATGTATTATATACATTTCAGAATATTAAAGTGTTTTATTTGCAACTTAATCGTCCTTACTGGTTCCAAAACAAACAAACAAACAAAATCTTCTTTTAGAATAATTTTTATGTGTAAATCAAGCAGAAATATTTGAAATCTACATTTCTAAAAAAAGTCTTCCTCACCAGTCCTCAAAACCTGATTTAATAAGAATAAATAGATTTAGTATTTACAAAAGGTTCTATAATAGCATTTTCTAACCCCTTATCACATTATAAAATCAAATATTATACAAGTATTATACAACAACTATGTGTTGTTGTAGTGGCCCTTCAGAGTAGATAGGATGGATAACTGCATCAATACATTGATTGAAGAACAGCAGGGAGAGACCAAATTAATTGCCTTTAGTAACTGCTCTAGGTCACTTAACTACTCTGGGCCTCAGTGTTTTCATATATAAAATGAAGAAGTATGACCAAAGGCTCTCTAAAATTTCTTCCAACTCTGACATACTAATAGACACAGATCATTCCAAAGAGTATTAACATCTTCTATTCAAATAGAAATCAATTCTAACAGTGAATCGTTATCCTCTGATAAAGAGAAAATATAAAAATTAAAATCAAGATTCAAATTTTTGCCTAATATATCCCATGGTGGTAATAAGTCATTCTTTATTAATGAAATATTTTTCAAATTTTTCAAGACAGTTATTACAAATCCTACATATGTCTGTATGTGCCAACAGAACAGGAGCTCCAGTTCTGTGAGAAGCTGTACAATAATAATTAGCATTAATCCAAAGTGCTTGAAAGAAAAAGAAATCAAAACAACCAGGAATTTTAAAATTAATTTAGCTTAAAAATCTCAAATTTGATTACTTACTTTTCTATAAAACATTTTCATTATTTTTTATTCTATAGATATAGCAGACAAATTGTCATCAAACTAATGTTTTAATATTACCTCGCTGACTAACTCTTCCACACAAAAACTCTAATTGCCTTATGAAGTATTGCAAAAGACAGACTAGGTGATATTTAGCATCATTTTATTAATTACTCAATTTCCAATACTCAGGTGAATTTCATAAAATCTTTAAGTTCAGAATTTAAAGACAAAAAGTGTCATAAAATCTAAAACAAAGCAAAATCACTAAGTGAAGCTAAATAATTACTTACTTGGAGTGGGTGTAGTGGATAATTAAGCCATACTTCTCGGAGGTCCTAAAAATTGAGATATTTTTAATGTTCAAAGGATTCATTTAATATATTTCAGAATAATAAATAAAATGTCACACTGAATTATTTTAGATGCTGACTGTGATTATTGCAAATTCAAAATAGTGCTGGTAAACTAATTATGTTAAAAGTATATTTACTAACTTAAAACTGTCTTTAGTGTCTCCAATTATATTGTCAAAAAAAAAAAAAAAAAAAAAGCCAAAAAGTCCTCTATAATATAAAAAGTTAATATCATTGCTTAAGCTCCTAAAAAAGAAAATCCTTTTCTAACTTATACTATGCAAAAAAACTTAAAGTTACAGACAATTCTAATAAAGTACTTCAAACCTTTTTTTATTTGCAGAACTCATTCACCATTTAAAACAGGATATTGTTAAGTTGGAAGAATCAAACAGAATGGAAAAAGGCTTTTCAATTAAGCACTGTATAGACTGATCTCTTGTACAGAAAGGAAGATTTTGGATAAGATGTGATGTCCAAAAAATATTGAAGAGGGGGCTCAACTAGTTCTCCCTGCTCCCACAGAGCTGAATCAAGAGTAATGGGTGGAAATCAGAGTGAGGTAGATTTAGGCTTGAGGTAAAGAATAACTTCCTAACAAATGGTTAGCCCTAAAAAAGTAAAATAATCCAACTTGGGAGGTAGCGATTCCCCTTTCAAAAGTTTTTTAAGCAAAGGTTAGAATGACTTGTTGGGGAATCTCATTAGAGACGCATTGGTTTAAATGTATTCTGAGGTCCTTTCAATTCTGCCATTTTTATGAGTTTGAAGGTTCTCAAAATTGAGTATATAAGTCTCATACTTAGGTAATCAGAATCTACAGATACTCTATATGAATACTTTTTCAAGAGAAATTATTTCTTCTCACTCAATCTATAGTCTTTTGACTGATTTTCTTATCTTGTCCAATACTTCAAGTCAACTTTCTTATAGTTGTTAAAAATATTAATATAGAGAAAATATTTTCAACGGTTTGCCTCTATCTTGAGGTTATATAAAAGACAAACTAAGCTATCATTTCAGAGTATAATCCTAATCCACTTTCCAACCTTATTTGTTATTATTCGTTATATAGATAAAACATATTACTAAACTAGACCCCTAGCTATTCCAAGAGCACATTTTGCTCTCTCCCTTTTTTGTGTTCTTTAATAGGTCATCTTCCATTTCTGGAATGTACTCCACAACTTATTTAAAGTCAAAGTCCAGATCAAAAACCACTTTTTCGAAGAAGTCTGACTTGATTTCACTCTTGGATTCCACTCTTAACATTTTTATTAGTACTTTGTTTAGAATTATCTTTTATGAACACATTTTATCTTATATCAAACATATCTGTGTCCTATTTTCTTTGAATCTCCTGCTTCAAGGAAATGTTTCTCATAAAAGAATCATTTAATGACATTTTACTGAACCTGCTCTTTCATTCTAATTCTGCTGTCACCACCATAAATAATCTAAGCTTTTACTATCTCATAGCTGGATGACTTCAACAGCTATCTAACTGGCTTCCGTGTTTCTATTCTCTTCATTCTAATCTATACTTTCAGCTGATTAAAATGATCTTAAAAATGATACTTGTCAGATTCCTCCTTTGCTCAAAAACTTTATTTGGTTCTAGATAGGTCCTATTATCTAGATGAATATTACAAAATTTATTTCCAATTTTCCCTCCCAATATGAATTGCCCACTGTCAAATCAGTCATATCACTGCTTCCCAAAACATTTTTGTCTGTTTCTTGTATTTTTTTACTCATGCTGTTGTTCTGACGTAGAAAGTCTTCTTTCCATCTTCCTTCAAGGCTCATGGTATTGATATTATTACTATTGTTAGTTATACAGACCATTACTTTGGTCTACATCTGTTTCCTTCTTTGAAATATTATAATGCTTTATCTAAACTAATAATTGAAGAATACATACATGCAAAACATTGGGATAGGCACTGTCTAGACAAAGACAAGAACAAGAAATAATCCTGGCTTCCTTGGAGATCACGAAAAATAAGTAATAGGAGATAAAATATATGTACACAAATAACTATAATGTGAAAGTGAAACAGGAGAGGGTCTAAGTATAAGATTAGAGTTCATAGTAAAGATTACTTTTGACAGGCAAGAGGAGTAAAAAGAAGAGGGTGAAAGACAGAAAACATTTTATTGAAGAAATGGAATCTGAGTAAAACTGAAGAAAATGGAATTAAGAAGCCACAGGAGAATAGCTTTTCTGGTGTATAGGGTATTTAAAGAATATTTCTTTCTAAGTTTTAGGGAGGAGGATAATTATGGTGCCTAATTCCAGGCAAAGGTAATGGGAGTCACTGAACAATTCGGAGCAAGGGCATCAAAAGACCAATGCTGGACTCTTTACTTTACCAGTATGAAAGATCAACATAGAAGAAATGAAGATTAGTTCTGAAGTTATTGAAATAAGTCTAGGTTAAGAAAGTAATTACATTGAATATAGACCATAGGGGATGAATGTAAGATACTGTGGAGGTAAGAATAACAAAAAGATTTGAGAACTGGTTAGATATAGGAAGAAAGGAAAATAGATGGAGTTACCAAAAATAGCTAATGTTTCAGTGACTATGAGGATGTGCCACTGATAGAAATGAAAAATTAAAAGGGAGAGAACTATTTTTTTCTGTAGAGAAAAGTTAGTTAAAAGTGTAGGTGTTAAGTATGAAATGTTGGCAAGACAAAGACAGAAGCATAAATTTGAAGCATGGGAGAAAGACTAGGCTGGAGACAGAGATAATATAGCAGTGATAGCCAACAGAAGTAAATGACCTATAAATAAATATTAACAAAGGGGAATCATAAAGATCACCAGAGATGAAGCAGTAGAGAAGTCACAGAGGAAGATGTTAAGGGTGACAGTGAAGTGTCACAGATACCAAAAGAAGAATGACCAACTGAGCCTGAATGTCACAAAAAGCAAGCATGCAATATACCTCTAAACACCTGGGCTCTGTTCAGTTTCACAAAAGACCTGCGCTTGGAAAAAAAACAACAACAACAACAACAACAAAAACACCTGGTCTTCAGTAACCACATGTATAAAGCTGCAAGTAAGACCTTTGGAAACTGAAGTCAATATGAAAATATAGTATGGTAACTAATATTAATAAAAAAAAGTTTCAAGATTGAAGAAAGTCATAAAACAGTTTCTTTCTACAAAATATAGACAAATAAAAATGTCTGTTTATATATGTAAGAAGATGTGTATTTCCTTCAGAATGTTTCCTAAAGGATAAAATATATATATGAACTACTATACAGATCTTGGGAGGAACAGAAGAAAGAAAAATATATATGTTTAAAAGCCCAAGATAATTTTTTATACTACTCTTATTTTTTTGGAAGTAACACCAATAAACATAAAGGGCCCTTTAAGGTTGAGAACACAGGCCTACTACATATTATTGTTCTATAAAGACTGTTACAATCTGAAGTATATCTTAACTCTTTCTTTAAATGTCACATTAATTATTCTCTCTGATTATAGAAGAAATACACTCCTAATATCAACGATTAAAGATCTCTAGCAATATAAAACTTCCAAATATAATAATTTGCTAACAAGAACTACTTTAGAATCTAATAAATGTTTCAAAACTAAAATTTTTTAAGGAAAAAAATTCTTAGTCTTGTCATGCAAAGCAATGAAATGACACTACAAAATGACTACCTTTAATGGAGTCTCCCAAAAGACTTAGTGCTTAAAACTTAAAGATTTAGAGAAAATCAGAATGATTTGATTTCTTTTAATTTTATATGAAATGGGACAGCTAGATGATACAGTGCATAGAGCACCAGTCCTGAAGTCAGGAAGACCTGAGTTCAAATCTGATCTCAAACACTTAACAGTTCCTAGCTGTGAGACCCTGGACAAGTCACTTAACCCCAATTGCCTCAAAAAAACAAATTCTCAAACACTTAACAGTTCCTAGCTGTGAGACCCTGGACAAGTCACTTAACCCCAATTGCCTCAAAAAAACAAATTTATATTAAATACGTATTAAGAAATTTATCCCATTTCTCACTAAAATATATCAAGTTTTACTGAAATTAAAAACTTATAAAAAGAGATAATTAGGAAGAAAGAAGAAAGCCAAATTATTTAAGTTTAATACCTTGTCATTAAAAAGTAAACGCCCAAATAACTGCTTAGCTTCTTCAAGGCTTCCTTCTAAGTAAACAGCTCCTACATGACAGGAACAATATGTAAAAAGAGTTGTATTAATTCAGTAAAAATTACAAATCCCTTTAAGTTTTTTTTCTAATTTAGTAATATTTTATATTACAAAACTGAGTTAAACACAAAATAAAATTTTCTATTAAGAAGATGGAAGCACAAAATTTCATGAAGTGATGATGTATTTGAATCATGTAAAAGGAATTAAAAGAGCATGAGCTTTAATAACATGACCTTTTGCTTTTCGTTTTAATGTAAACTTCAGAAAAAACGTACGCATCTAAGATAAATCAAACTAAAGATTAAATTAAAAAAAAAAACCCAACCCAAAAGCTATAGCAAATACATTGAAATACATTACAAGCTAATGTCATAATAATGATAAATTGTATGCAACACTAATATTTGCAATTCACCTTATATCCATTATCTGATTTCAATCTTCACAACAACACTGAGGTAGATGCTATCATTATTCCCATTTTGTAGAAGAGGAAAATTGAAGTTGACTGAGGATAAAATGACTTTCATAGTAGGTGTCTGAGGCAAAGTTTTTGTTATTATTTTTTTTAATTTTTAGCTTTAAAGCTATACAGATAAAAGATTAGAAGCTGATGAATATGAGCCTGGGATCAGAGGCACGATTCTACTGCTCAATGTAAATTGGGATGACAATAGTCTCAAATAAGTGTAAGAGTCCATATCAATACAGTTAACTATTAAGCAAATAATGTATTGTAAATATTAAACAGAACTGAAGTAATTACTACTACTATTTCTACAAGACTTACCTTTTACTTCAAAGATTTGTGATTTAATTCGTGTGGGCACTTTCTCTACTGACCAATGATCAAAAACTCTTTTGTGGTTTAAAATGCCTTAAGGAATATTCTTTATGAATTATTATAATTGAAAAAAAATTCATATCTAGTGGTTACCCTTCTGGTGATGTTTTTTCTAATTTAGCTAGACTAGACCTCAGACAGAGTTTGTTATCAGGTTTATAAACCTGAAGCTTTTCCAGTTTTTTCACTAAAAGCTCAAAATGGCAGTTTTGTTCAAGCTGGCAATGTCTTTCAGAAGATATAGTCTTTGTCATGCTACAATCAGGCATCTGAGAAGTATTGTAACAGAAAATATACTGTCAAACATGTATTGAGTTTTCCAAGGAAGCAAATGAAAATGAGGATATAACTACCAAAACCTTTGTAATATGGTCATATACACTTAATATTTACCTAATAATTGCCTAATTTTTCATTTAATGCATTCTACAAAAGATAAATTTATTTTTAAATATTTCATAAGTTTTCCTATCCATTTTAGCATTAATAATTTGAAAGCATTAAAATACTATTTAGTATTCATGTTCTCCTGTAACTAAGCTAATTTTATTGTTTGTGAACAATAGCTTCCTATATATATATATATATATATATATATATATATATATATATATATATATATATATATATTTTAAGACTGAGAGCTTTTAAAGCCCTCCACAACTTTTCCAGTCTTATTTCATATTGTTTCCTTCAACAATTTTCTGTTCAGTTCGAACTGGTTTGCTAGCCATTTCCCACAAATCACTTCCAACATCTACCATTTGTCCCTTTGCACAGATTGTCTTCCATGTTTAAATGCACCACTCTTCCACCTCCAATCTCTTACCTAAGAATTTTAAACTTTCCCAAATTCCTGTTGTTGAAAACCTTTTTTAAAAAAATCATTTAGGCTATGCTTTGTATTCACATATCTGTTGTATCTTTCTTCTCCTCCTCACCACACTCCCAGAAAATGAAAAATATTAATTCATTTTTATGTTTGCATCATTAGAGCCATTTAAATAAATATCTGAATGGAATTGGATTAAATTAAATTAAGTACTTTATATCTGAAAATGTATTCATTCATGAGCTAAAACTTTACAAGAAAGAACCTGACATGTAATAAGAGATATTACCTATTAAGGCCTCAAAACAATTTGCCATAGCATGGCGAAGGTCTGATTCCCGACAGAGGTCAGGTCCATGAGCATAAAGCATGAATCGATCCAGTTCAAGTTTCTACAAATAACAAAATTATGTAAAATAAGAATACAAAAATCAAATTGAACAAAATCGATCATAACAATCTGACACAAATATGTAACAATGATTTCAGTCAGGTGAGTGCCACTAATGTATAAGGTCCTTTTTGAATATCCTAAACCTTTTCCCATAGGCTATCAAGTCTAAGAAGAAGTATGGGAATCCTATCTAACCAGGAATCTCAGAAAATAGATCAGAATTACTGGGAGTTAGACGAGATCTGGGAAGCCTCTGGAAATGTTAAGTGTTTTAATCAAGGTCATAAAGGTAATACATATGAGAGATGATATTTGAAACCATGTCCTCTGACTCCTTAACTAGTTTCTTCCTGTGTCATGGTGGACTAAGAACTGATCCAGTAATTTTCACAACAATATGCTGAACCACAAATAATAGATTTTACACAGAATCCATGAAGGTCCTAGCCAATTCTTGCCCTAAAGTATTGCTGAAGCTACAAAATCAATCTAAGATTCAAAAGCTCTATTCCCTTTTTTCCCCTCACTTCTACACTTCACTAATTTATAAACTATTTCAAATACTAAGTTACATGATAATTCTGTTTAATAACTTGTCCTGGTTTTTAAATGTAAAAATAAAAATTCAACAATTATTAAGTGCTGATTTAATACAGAAAGATATGTGCAGGGACCTGGTGTTCTTTATGGTAAATATTAAACAGAGGGAAAGGGAGGAGAAGGAAAGAAAGAAGGGAAAGGGAAGGAGAAAGGAGCAGTGGTGTTGCCCAAATGTCCAGTTCTAGTTGGGTCTCTTTGGGCTGCTCTTTCTCCTACTAGCATGGTTTGTGTTATGGGCCGAAACTCTGAACTTGAAACAAAGGATTCTTACAAGGTGCTAAGCCAGTGGAATTAATAAAGACAATGGTAGTTCAGCACATGTACTTAATATAGTTCTACAAGATTCACCCCTATGATAAGAGATCATATAAGCTTGGACAAAGTCAGCCAGAGAGAGTACTAGGGAAGACAGAGAGAGTGGTGGTGGTCTTCCTGCCTCCCCCACAAAAACCAAGACACATTCAGGAGGACCTCAAGAAAGCTGGCTTGGGCCCTAGGCAAGGAGACAATAAAGGATTTGGACTTTAACTTCTTGCTATTTTTGTGGTAATTACTGAACTGAAACAAAGGTGCTCCCAGAGACCCCAAGAAAACAAACCGAACCCAGAACATTACAGGTTTGTCCTTTGTTCTCCAAAATCACCAAGACAAGAGGGAGGTGATGTCCTGACAAACAAGTGACTTGGATTTAAATGTGGGAGGGCTATGCAAAGTCTCTGGCCTTACTTCCTCCATCAGTCATCTGGGTCTAGTGGCAAGATATAGATTAGGATGACTAGAGATGATCCTGAATGCATTTGGAGACCAGGACCTTCTTAATCTAAGGCCTTACATCACAAGATGTCTTGGAGTTTACACATTCAATTTCTTTCTTGATGACCATGCCTTTAGCCCAAATCACCCTAGCTCTCACTGACTGGCTATCAGTAAATAGGTCTCAGGCCAAGCCTCACTTGGTCATCTGTTGAGCTCAAGCAAGCTCATAGTGAATATAAATAGCAAATATTTCTATTCTGACAAAAAACCAAAAACAAAAAAACCCCAGAGATCCTTTCCCTCCCATATAATTATTTTTTTTTGACTAATTAAAGGAGGCCATTCTCTGCCATTCTTACCTATCCTTAATCATTAAATGCAAATTGAGACCAGTTAAAAACTTTATTTATTTTTCTGGTGAGGCAAATGGGATTAAGTCACTTGCCCAGGGTCACACAGCCAGAAAATGTTTAAGTGTCTGAGTCTAGATTTGGACACAAGTCCTCCTCTGACTTGAGGTTTGGGGCTCTTATCAACCGACTCATCCAGCTGACCCTGGGAAAGACTTTAAAAAGGCCAAGGTCTCCTACTGCAATCAGCACCATTCTCTAGTCATCCTGATTTATATCTTGGCACCGGAGCCAAAGGGCTCCAGAGGAGAAAGTAAGGCAGGTGACTTTGCACAGCCCTTCCTCACTTCAATTCAATTTCCCTGCAAATACCCTTCATGGTATCACCTCCCCTATGTCATGGTCCTCTTTGAGAAAAAAGAACAACAAACTAAACTAAGTATTTGCTAAAAAGAATAAAATAGTATTATGGATAGAGTTGGCCTTTGAAATCAGGCAGACTTGGACTTCAGACCTGCTTTCACTAAGTCTTACCTGTTTGACTCCAGGTAAGACATTTAGCCTTTCACTGCTCCCCAGAAACTAAAACTAAGTTTCAAAACAGATGTGATTTGTAGCTTCTTACCCAATAAAACCACAGGATTAACCCAAAAGAATACAAAATAAACATAAAGTGTTTATTGAAGATGAAAATCACTAGCCTTTGAATTATATATATATATATTATATGACCTACCTTAGTAATTTCCAGTAAACAATACTAAATTCTTGGAAATTCTCATAGGTATGGTGAAACAAATTAAAAAGTACTAGGAACAGTGGCAATAGGAAGGCCATATTGTGGTTCTGTTTTAACTCTAGTGATTTCTTGAATATCCTAATTTACTTTCTCATACGGATATTACCACTTAGAAATGAAGCCACATGAAATAAACTCATTTTTACCACTTCCAGAAAAGAAAATCTAATCCTAGCATGTCATGAGTTGCACTACATAATTTATCTCCACTTCATAGCTTAATAGGGAAATCAGTTTGCCAGCTCCTTCTGAGTGGGTGAAGTGGACTTTCTGTCATGTGAATTCCTTCACTTATGAATAGATCCTTCCCTCCAATTTGTTTTGTCCTTTCCTAAAAGGAAAATTTATGTTTTATAAAATTATGTCTGACTTGATAATGGTTTGTCCCTACTGTGTATCTAGGTTTATACTGCACTGCACCACCTAATAATTTTCGCCTTTATTTCCTTAGAATACATTTAAGAGGCAGGTCCATAAACAGAAACACTAATATAGAGAAATAGGCTTTGATATCAGTTTCAGTATTTTTGGAAAGCACTTTTTTTTCACAATGCACAATTGTGTATAAACATTCTTTATGAAGGGATCATCACTTGCTCAGTTAAATTCTGGCAAACAAAGAGCAGGTGAATTTCAGAGGAAATGACAGAGTACAAAATTTTCAATGACAGACTATCTGGTACTTGAAAACATGAGGTCTACACCTGAAAATAAATACAACTGAGACAATAATGAAGATTAAGGGGATTAGTTGCTGTGAGAGTCTTGGTTTTAATAGCAATAGTAGACACAGACCCTACAAAAGACTTAACTCAAATAAAACCATTCAAGACCAGGGTTTCAATGCTTTAATGAATGAGGTAATCTATGAAATGAGATAATATTTGAAATATCTGAAAAATGCATGTTATCGCAGCCAACATATTCATTTACTCCAAATAACAACCCCCCATTTTCAGAATATTAAATGATCACCTTCTGTATCTAAAACAATATATCATGGTTCATACAATCAAAAATAAAGCAAAGATCTAAGTTCTAAGTCTAGTCTACTCTGATCTAGAAAGAACAAGGTTGCCTACTTTTCGTTTAAGCTTCTATCTCTTAGCCTGTAGCACCATCAGCAACATAACAGTCAGAATGGAAACTTCATGCTTTTATTTGTTTTGGACAATATTTACTGAACTACAAAACAGTTTCAATTTTTATGTTAAATTAGTTCCCAATACTCTGCCAATACTTCCTTGACAAATAGTTCAAGAATAGTTTTATTACAAACAATGAGGAAAATATCTGTATATTAACAATGACAAGTATCAGAAATATATATAAGTATCAGAAAGTATTTTGACAAATTTTTCTTTTAAATATTAAACCTTAATATAGAGATTATTAAGAAAAAGCAGGATCATTTGTTGTCATGTTGCTATTATCTTTTCTTTTTTTGGGGGAAGAAAGCTTATAGAAGTAGCCCTAACTGCAAGCAAAGAACTCTGCAGCACTGGATTCAAGACTTTTTTGTAAGGTCAAATGAGAAAATGAACATTAAGAAGTAAATGAATCTGCAAACACTGCTTAGTCTTATTGTTATATCCCTAGTAAAAATAATTAAAAAACAAGAGTAAACTATTCTACTATCCTATAATATTATGGTTAAGAATTGGGAAGACTAATACTCTGGCTAGGTCAAAATGAAAAAAAAAAAACCCAACAGTAGTCTATCCTTAAGAATTAGATATTTTGTATCAAATTTTAACCTTTTAGGAAAAATGGGTTAAAAAAAAAAACCTAAGAAATTAAAGTAAAGGTAAAGAAAAATTTACAGAAGCAATTCTTCTTTCCTAAAGCATTATCCTGTTTATAATATCAAAAAGTAAATGTAACATAAACAGAGTAAAAAAAGCTCTATGAAATATTCAATTTCTTCTGCACTTTCCCTAGCTTTCTGTATTCCAAATGCTTAACTCTCTACCTGTGTACATCTATTCAACTATTTGCTCATCTTTTATTAAGTCAACTCACTGTGGAATTCATTATCTGGTAGCTGAACTCACAAAAGTGCAAAAGAGAAGAAAGGAAGCCCCACAGCCCAAATAAGAGCTAAAATTCCACTCTGTACTAGAAATTGTTACTTCCCCCAAAGAACTTGAAAAATGTCAAAAGAACTGCTTTAAGAGATAATGACTGAGCTTCTGTTGGGGGAAAAAAAAGTATGATAGATACCAAGAAGCTTAATGCTTTGAACACCTTACATACCTTGGCTAACATAGCAAGATGTTGATTCTGAACAATAGCTGTACGATAGGTTGCTAGTCCTCCTTCTTCTAGGCTAGGAAATAGGTAGTACAGATGGACACTGGGGAAAAAAAATGTATACATACATACATATATATATATATATATATACACACACATATAAACACACATACAAATTATATATAAAAGAAATATATTTTATATATTTCATAAATTTCTAGTTGTTGCTTTCACTCACAAGGACTTATACATATTTGGATAAAACTTTTTGGAGAAAAATGTTTTAAGAATATGTCTCATACTGTTTATTAAACTAAAAACAACAGACTCACTGATAAACACATAAAAAAGGATCATTTGCATTAAAAGGTTCTCTGGAGTCACAAATGTTAAAGAAAATCATAGGCCTGAAAAATCCAAAGCACCCTATTTAGAGGGACAACTCTATTTGTGATAGCTCCACTGTTAGAAAAGCAAGACCTCAGAAATACCTCCACTGTAATGTACCTATAGAACTATTCCAAAGTCCTACATAAAAACAGAAGCAGGACTAGGCTTTGCGATTGGCTGGAATAGAAAATGGAAGGATGGAGGTGAGGAGACCCAAACTTTGTACTATTATAAATTTTTGTGTTCTCTAAATTTCTAAACCATTTTCCAAGTCCTTATCTTCAACTTTTGCCTACTAGGATTTGGTGGAACAGATGAAACTTCTGCATATCTTGGAGAAGCAGAGGCATAGGTGAAGAGAGCTAAGGATGAGCCAAAGAGCAATAGAGGATAATTCTTTAAAGGCTACGATATTCATTTTTTTTTTTTTGGAGGGGCTCAATGATTTTAATAGTGCTGTAAATCCCAGGGAAGAAACTTTTCTACCACCACAGTAAGATCTGTACTGTAACTTGTCTTAGAATAGTGGTTCTTAAAATATAATCTCCAAACAACTGGGAATCCCTAAAACCCTTTTAAGGGTTTCCATGAGGTCAAAACTATTTCCATAATAATAACTGATTTTTTTGTATTGGTTTCTAATTTAGTAAATATCAATGAATATAAACAACATGAACAAAATGTTCTTGGGGAGGAGAGGGAAAAGAGATAGAAAAAGATTGCTAATAAAATCAAGAGTATAAAGGGGTTCTAAACCAAAAAGTGTCTTAAAAGAACTGTCTGGGGCAGTGAGAGGATAAATAACTTCTCCAGGATCACACAGCCATTATATGTCAGAAGAAGAACTTAAACCCAGGTCTTTGACTCTAAAAGCTATCTCTTTCTCATAAAGTACTTAAATATCTATGAATTTCAGAAAATGAAAAGGGCCCTCTCTCCCCATAAAAATTTATAAAATATCTTACAGAAATAAAATTGTGTTTTTATATTCAAATATAAAGGTTTTTTAAAATAAAATAATCTTAAAAAGCTCCATTTATAACTATTATTCAAAATTCTTAAGTAGAAGTAAACTTTGAAATATCCCCATCATATATGGTACAAATGCTATATTATGTATAGTGAAATGCAATTTTTTAAAACTTAAAATAATTGATAAACATCAATGATAAATGCAAAGGACAGCCACCAAGGGGTAGCACCATAGATTGAGTACCAGGCTCGGATTCAGGAATATTTCTCTTCCTAAATTCAAATCTGGCTTCAGACTCTTCCTGGCTCTGTGACCCTGAGCAAGTCACTCACTTAATCCTGTTTACTTCAATTTCCTCTTCTATAAAATGAAATGGAGAAAGAAATGGCAAAGAACTCCAATATCTTTGCCAAAAAAAAAAAACCCAAAAACCAGAAAAAAAAAAATTCCAACATGGGATTACAAAGGATCGGACACAGCTGAAATGAGTGAACAACAATTTATCATCAATAGTATTTGTGTATGTGATATGCTACTATACTGTTAAGCAATTAAAATAGCTCTTCAGTTGTAGCTAATTTTTTTTGTTTTTTTCCCCCCAAACTAAGCATTTTTATATTTTCAAGTCATCAGAATAAGGCTTAAAAAAAAAAAAAAAAAAAGGCAAGTAGCACTTTGCCATTCATAATTGCTTATCCATATTTCCCTAACAACTGGGAGGATGGAAGTTGATGATAAGTGGAAAACAAATAAACAAACAAAAAACATTTAAAGATATCTCATCTGCTATAAATTAAATCTAAGTTTGAAGACACTTGATTCAAGACAAACCAGATAATAGACACAGACTTTTTCTTATAATTTTGATGTGTGATAGTAGGAACTAAGGCAATCAGCAGGAGAGATGCTTTTTTAGCTTCACTAAGGATAGAAAAGACTGAACTGTCAAAACTTGCTTATTTTACTTCATTAAATTAATTGCAAAGAAGATAATGTATGAGATGAAGTGCCTGGAAACAGAACTAATGGGGAAAAAATAGAAAAGGACAATCACTCACCTAGTTAGAAATTCAACAACTGCATCACCCAGGAATTCCAAACGTTCATTGTGGTTAATCCTGTACAGAGAGGATCATTTAAAGTAGCATGTATGTGCACATCTATGTAAAAGTGTATATGTGAACATTTAAAGCAAAGAAACACTGGGTTTAGTTCTTAAATTAAAAAATACTCTTACTTGACTATTTCTCAAAGATGCAATACCATTAATCCATTATTTTCAGCACTGAGGCCTAAAACACACTTCTTTTTGAAGATGGCATTAGGAATACAGTAACAGTATTTTGACGTAGTGACGGTTTAATTTCATCTTCTCAATACCTGCAACTTAAACTGTTTTCCTTACTTTTAAGCATCCTTAGGAAACAGGACTTAAAGACTTTATCAACTTAAAACAGATGATGTGGCACAATGGAAAGAAGATTTTTCTTGTATAGTCTAAGGCCATGAACTCATACCTTTACAATTTTAATCTCCCTAGGTCTTTATAAAATGAGAAGTTGGCTTAGATGATCTGTAAGGTACCTTTCAACTCTAAATTTAAGATTCTGTGACTCAACTGAAATAAATCTAAGTGACTATAAAGATATACTTTGATCCATTAGGTGTGCTAAGAATGATTATGAAAATGTCCTCAGAAGGATTGTAGTAGTCATTTTCCACTTAAATACATTCCTGGAAACATAAAGTAGACCATCTTTTCATGCATGAAAATAATGCTAGCCACAGAATGGTTCCTTGATAAGGAGTTGACCGCAAATGAAACATAGAAATGACCAACAATGGGATATTAGAAAATACTTGTTATTTGTAATATCATTGTAATATATCATTGTAATCATTACATTGTAATAATTTAATAATAAAATTTATTTTAAAGTTCTATTAAATAGGCACAAATATATTATCTATGTTAAATAAGAAACTTGATCACTATTCAGTATGTGTACAAAGTATATTAAAGATCCTAATTCTACCACATCATATATTTGACTAAAAAAAAAGCAATAGTAGCTAAACTTGGGCTTTTTGAGGGCAGGAACGATTTCATTTTTGCCTTTATAATACCAGCATTTAGCACAGTCCCTGACACAAAACAGACTCTTACATGCTTATTAACTGCTTATATTTCAGAAATACTTTATAGCAACAAAGAATTTTCAAAGACATCATCTTATTTGATCCTAACTTACCCTACAAAGTAAAAGGAATAAGAAAGCTATTATTCTTCTTATTTTATAGGTGAGAAAACTAAAATTCAAAGAGATCAAAAGGATGATTCCAAGATCAGAAAGTTAGGAAATGGAAGCACTAGGAGGGAACATAGGACTTACCTAGTGCTCTTTTTACTTTAGCAGGACAACTTTATAAATAATATGCCATGAAATTAATTTCACTGTCAATAATTCTGCTTTTCTACTTAGAATTTGGATGTGCTTGAGGAATAATTTAGAATACTCTGCTCTTCAAAGGCAGTGTGGAATCTGGCCTCGGAATCATCTATGTGACCTTCAGCAAGTTACTTAACAGTTCAAAGATTCAATTTCTTTATTTCTAAAAAGAGGAAGTGAAATTATAGATGGCTATTAAAGTCCCTTACACCTAGGATCCTATAGAATCTAAACTTACTTTCCTGTGCATAAATTTCCTTATATTAAGAAGTATCTAGAAATTACCACCGATTTTGATTGTTCCACTTAGAATTAGGAAATGCCTTCCCCTTTAAATTAGTTGTTGACACTATAAATGTACCTACCTTCTGAAACAGTGAAAGATAAAAGATGGGATAGATACAGAAGATTGTTTATTAAAGTAGCTTCTTAGTTATAATTCTAATTTTTCAGACTCTCTAGTCTTAGCGGATGAATTAGACAGATAGTGAAAAAATCTTGAGATTGCCAACAGTGGAAGTAGGCTAAGGCTTCAGAAGGTGCCTATTTAAAAGGTGGCATTTCATAGGAAAATTACAGGGAAGTCTGCTCATTTAGAGTTCAGCTCCTTTTACTATAAACTTGGCTGGCCCCTGCCTTAACATCTCTCTTCAACCTCCCTGCCTTGACCCATCTTTTTGGAGTATGTATGACTGCCTGCTCCTTACGCTGCCTGTTTGACTTCACTTCAAAGAAGAGTTAAGCCTGACATCTTTCCCAGATGCAAATCTATCTTTACTTTGACTTAATTATAAACTCCTATAGGTCAGAAATTATGTTTTATATTTCTTTTATACTCTCCACACTGGCTAAGACTGCAAGTACTTATAAGCCCGCAATTACTACTGTTGAATGAATGGAAACTCAAGGTGACTAGTAAATGTAGGGATAATAGTTGTTTTTTTCTCTTACTCCACATTTTTCATATGTAGTAAACGCATCACTCCCAATTTTTTAATTTAAGGAAAAGATTTTTTTAACAGGAAAAATTTGTTAAATCTCATTCTGATGGTTTTAAGACCTTGTTTTAGAACATTTTAAGCTAGTCTAAGAAAAGAAGATACCTAAAAATATCTTGGGGTGGGGGAGTCTCAAAATTCATAAAAATGCCTTAGAAACATCTTATCAGAAATTCTTCTAAGTTGCTTACAATCTGTCTTTATTCTATTAGATAAAACAGAACCAACATGTTCTAAGGTAGAATGGAAAGACTACTCATGAAAAATAAATCAAAAGAGTAATGCAAACATTTAAAAAGGCAATAAAGAAAAATGACAGCCCATAAAACTATCTAAATGATTACACTAAAATCTAAAATCTGAAAAGATTGACTTATTATAAAAACAAAGGAATGTACTTTTTTTTTTTAAAGAAAAGAAAATGCTGTTTCTTAAAAAACTAACAAAATTTTAATACTCCAAATTATAGGGAGAAAAGGTTTAGAAATCAAGAAAAACAGTAATACTTTAATCACTTATCATGTAATTATCATGTAATTTTATTCAACAAGTCACAAAATCCCCTAGAGCAGGGGTCCTCAAACTTTTTAAATAGGGGGCCAGTTCACTGTCCCTTAGACTGTTGGAGGGCCGGACTATAGTAAAAATAAAAACTTTGTTTTGTGGGCCTTTAAATAAAGAAACTTCATAGCCCTGGGTGAGGGGGATAATAGTTCTCAGCTGCTGTATCTGGCCCGAGGCCATAGTTTGAGGACCCCTGCCCTAGAGAATAAAAGTAACTTGGAACTACACAATATTTTAAATAAAACTGTATTTAGTCAATGAGACTTATTGTGATCTGTTTTTGTAAAATTTGGGAGTGAGATTTTATGCAGGATTTTAACTACAAATATAGTTACTGAAATACAATCAGTATTCTTAGTTGTATTATATTTTAGTAAATGTGAAAACTGCCAGGGATCAAGAATTTTTCCCTTTATTAGAATTCACTCTACTGTATCATTGTTACAGCTAAACTTACAAATACATAACAGTAGTGAATAAGTTATCACAAACTTTATGATTCTGTTGAACAATTTTTAAACTTAGATTTTTTTTTTTTAAATTAACTTTTGGAATTCTTAATCTTTGTTTGAAAATGTGCTGATATTTCCTCTGCTCTCCCATCTCACGTCCACAGCTAATAATTTTTAAAAATCACTTCCTTTCAATGTTCTAATAAGTTTCTGTTGACAAGTTCACATATTTCTCATAGTAAACAAACTATTATATTTTGAAAAATAGGGTTAATATAGAAGATATTAAGACAAGCAATATTAACAGTAACATTTACAGGGTCACTCTGCTATTTGCCAAAGAATGGAATTTAGTATTAAGGCCAATCTACTTTAGAATTCATTCGTGGATATTTAAAGTATTGAAACACAGAAACCAAATAATTAGAGATTCAGAATTGTAAGGGACCTTAGAGATCATCTAGTTCAACTTTCCATGCAATGCAAGAATTCTTTCATTGTTTTTAACAAATAAGTACACAGAAATCATCTCTATAATGTGATACACTCTCTACCCTGTAATAATTCTGAGCAATGAGTCCATTACTTATTAGCCCAGCCATTGTTTTATGAACATAAATATTTTAATCTGCCTGAATTTTATAAATTCTGTTTCCTTAATGTGTTAAAAAAAAAAATACACATTCAATGGGCATTGGCATCATCATCCTTTTTGGAAAAAAAAATTACAGCTAAATTATACTAATGAATAGCTAATTTCTTCATGTCACTCCCATTAGACACTCTCAATATTATCAGTAGTGTCTCAGTCAATACGAAATAAAACAAATATATGTATTGTCTTTTTTACATCATCTTTCCAAAAGTCTTACTGGTATGTAGATTACTTTTATGATTAAATTTTTTAAAGCCCCAAGAGACTTTTTTTAGAATGAATTTTCATCTTAATTTACAAGTTAAAAATAAAAATTTAACTGAGGCAGATGTGGTCAGCTTCCCTCAATAGACTTTAAAATTGGTGGATAGGATCATTATTTGGTAGATGAAATTCTAGATGATACATTGGAGGAGAATTGATTTATGCTATCCCAACAGCTAATCAGACCAACCCACTGTAAATCTTTAAAGTCCTCAACAAATTTTTTTTTCAATTCTTTGGGATCTCAAATGAGATTCAGAAACTAGAGTTGATATAGTCAAAACATTTAGATTATTATTATCATTCCCCTCACTCACCTGGTTTTTCCTATTCTTAATCAATAATGTTATTTTGGAGTGTTACCATGAAGTTAAATACCAACTAAAACTTTTCTTGCTTTATCAGTATAAAGGAAAAAACCCTCATAGCAAGGGCCCCCCTCCTATTTTTCTTAAGTGCCAGTATACAGTAGTGCCCTATTTATAATTTTGCAACATTTACTTTAAGACCTCTGAATACTTCTATGCTATTTAATCCAATTTTATAATAGGAAGTTCAGTAATAAAAAGGAGAAGGAGTGAATTATTTAAAGAGAATTCATCATTACTGAAAAATAATACAGTAGGTAACCAACCGCCTCAAGACTCTTAACACCCATCAGACTTCCTCTGAATGAAGAATATACACTGTGGAGTGTGGCTTTGCTGTGGACTGCTGAGGAACAGCAGAAGACAGACCAGCCTGGTACTTAGCCATTGAGCTGAAGGTCTTTCTGAGAAAAGGCTTTGAGCTAAATCCTGCAAATAATAGCAATGGCCACAAATCAAAGAACAGTTAGAAAAGACTACTTGTTGTCTTGGATGTATCACCTTTAAATGAAAAGAAATGATAAAGTAATAATCTTTGGATTATAGTACTTATACTGCATGCAGCTGTAACTGTTTGCTTTGAAGATATGAGAAACACGAAGAACCTGACATTTGTGCAATGCTAGAAAAGGTATAGCTGAAAAAGCAAGTTAGATTTGGGAAACATCAAAAAGCATTAAATGAGCGCCAATTGCATGCATGTCACTGTGGTAATTGCTTAGCAAATTTTTAATATTATTAAATTATCAGTAACTAAAACATAAACTGGTCACATAGAGGTTTTTGATCATAACAAGTTTGGAAGAATCATGGCTCACGATGTCCCAGCGATTAGGAATAAGGACTCTGTAATTGGATAATAATTTTCTCATCTCAGATATTCTGGTACATACAGTAGGAAGTTGTTTGAAAACTTTTAATTTCAAGCTTTAAAAGGAGGTTTTGGTTTGTTGTATACCTCTGGAAGATGGGGGACTAGGACAAGCCAAGTACAGAACAATGCAACACATGAGGAAAAGAGGGACAGAGGGTGGGAGGAAGAAATCACATTACCTAGTAAACAGATTGTTACTGCACTTTGCCAGCTGAAACACTTATCATCCTAGCTGTGTAAATGTCCCTTTGTCTCACCCCAACTTTCTTTTTGTCCATGCAATCATTCCTAGATTCCTATAAGCACTTCTCTTAAATAACCATTCTCTATAGCATTTGCTGAATACTTTTGGAAAACACATAAACACACACACACATACACATACACACGCACACACGGGCACGCATGAAAGAGAAAGAGAGAGAGAGAGAGAGAGAGAGAGAGAGAGAGATGTCTATGGCAATTTTCCTCTCCTTTCCCTCAAAAAAATAAAAAACAAAACAAAACACATTGTCCTTCATTTACAAATATGATACACTGTACTACTGAGCTCCTCACGGGATATCATTTTCCAGTGGTGGTGACAGATTTGCGCTGATCCATCCATACTCTCCTCACCTGATCTTCCTTGCACTCAAGGGCACACATTTGTGAGACGGCTTGCTGGAGTTCGGGTTCAGTCTGTGGCTGTGGAACAGAATGATTCTAACTGGCCCCCATAGGTATTGAATGAATGACCTTAGTTGGCCTCATTAGTATGTGTTCTAACCAACTGAGCTAATCAGCCACATACCACATAACCTGAATCCATATAGTATTCCACAACATTAGAGAAGGGAGACAGATGCTTACAAAGATAGCTATTACATATGTGACTAGAGCTGAAGATCCAAAGTGAAAGAAAACAACTGGGGGAAGGGAGTGTGGAAGAGGGGAATCAAATTTTACAAGAAAAGTTATACTAAGCTAAAATGTTATTTGTTTTCTTATATTCCAAGAAAGAAAAACAATAAAGAAAATCTTTATATTGATAAAATAGTTCTTTTTGTAGGTGTTTTAAGAGTACTCTGTAAAAAAAGCTAGACTAACTCTTCAGAGTACTCTTCTAGAAAGTACATATAGAAAAGCATCTTTTAAAATAATACAAGCAGGAAACCAAAAAACAAGGTTTTTGTTTTGTTTAGTTTTGTTTTACCTGGAAGGAGTAGGGTCATCTTGACCAAGGCGTGACATGATATTTATTAAGGTGTTAATTCCTATTTTCAAAATAAAGAACAGAGAAAATACAAACACACATGCAAACACTGTTTGAGAAACAAACAAAAAAATTTCCACCATCTATTTTGTACCAACTTAATTTTATGATGCTTCATAGTTCTAAAACTTGATAAGATTATGAATAAATGAATACAGTGGTTTACACTTATTTCTTTGTAAAATACAAAAAAGATCTTTCCAAAAGAAAGAACAATCAAATGAAATTCATTTGTGAGAGGAAACATTTTTAAAAAAAAAAAAGCCCTTATTACAATACTTGTTCCAAAAGAATGTTATTATTTTATGAGGAACCAAAGACACTAAAAATGATTTTTTAAAAATTACAAAGTAGAACACTGCAGCCTGAGTTATAATAATCCAAGACCTCTACCTTTCCCAAGATCTTTTACACAACAATAGAGAGTAAAAATTGAAATAATAAACAGTAGAAGAAAAGAACAACTTGAAAATAATCCAAGCAAACCTTTTTTCCTCATGTGCATGTGATGGACTTTTCTGTCTCCATATTTGGGTTGACGTATCCCACAATTGGATAAAGAGTTACGAGCATGATCAGGATTCATTCCAAAGTTTAGGTGATGACTGGGATGAGTCATTGCTAGCTAAAATTTAGATAAAACAAATTCAATTTTATAGTCTCGGAATCACTTGTCTATGCTTCCAATTCTTCACCCCTGAAGAGTGAAGGATTCTTGGCATAGTTATAACTGCTTTTTCACACTACAAACCCTGACATTTCTATTTCTTTTACCCAGTCCAAATTTGCACATATTTATCAGAGTACACAGAGGGCAAATCTTACAGTAAGACACAGCAGTTAATCTATTTGGCATCATTTCAGGGATAATATAAAGAACTTTCCTTTTTGAAAAACACCTCTATTCAACTTACCTGAAATTCTAAAATTAGAAATTCATTTTTTAATGAGTCATATATATTCATATGGTACTTTATAGGTTTATAAAATACTTTCTGCAAAAAACCTTGGTGAGTTAGCAATATATTGTTTCCATTTTACAGATGAGGACACCAAACATGTAAATTTACTTGCCCACATTCACACAGTTAGAAAATATCAGGGCCAGCATTGAAACCCAGACATGGGCTTGAAGTTCAGGAATCTTTTAATTATAGAGAGCTTTCTTTCAAATGCCAAATGGCTCTAAGTGATAACATTAAGTTTTTCCAGTCAGTCTTTATACCTTAGTAAGAATGACTTTCAGATCTTTTCAAGACAGCAGGAACAACAACACTAAATAAAAGGGATAATAAATGATAAAAAGAGTGATTGCGATCAAACACAGATGAACATCAATTATTTAACACTACGGCCTTCAATGGATTCTAGCTAGGAATGAAAGTGTTGTACAGTACCAAAAAGAAGTATAAGACATAAAGAAAGAAAAAGAGTCAAGACTCTTTTTTTTCTTTCATGGATTACTTTACTAATCTGGCAAAGATATGTACTTCAGAGAATAATATTTTTCAATAACTGAAATAATGCTAAATTTCAATTAAGAGGAGATAAAAAAATTACAGTACAAATGTCTTCCCGCTAAAGTTCATAAAGCATCTGAAATCTTAACCTTAGGCTAAGAAACTCTGTTCTAAAGATCTATTCTACCACATGAGAATATACACTATATTCATGAAATGAGAAATACCTTATTTTCTAGATAAGGATCAAAAGAAATGGCTTTTTTACCTGTAGCAGACAACGATCTTGGAAAGTATATCCTATCAACTTGTCAAGATGCATCAAGCACTGGTGATAACGAATGTGATGAGTCAAAACTGGAAGCATCATTGCATGCTAGGAAAAATATGTAAAATTTTTAAAATGCAATTAGTATAATTTGGTAAAAGGAAAAATTTTCTTACCAAGAACTTTGAATAAAGGGAGAAAAGAATCAATTAAAGAGAACTTATAGGTGATCACCAACAGAGAAAACACCTGTTTCAAACTCTAACACAGAGTAGTTACACTTAACAATTTCAATGATAATTTTTTTTTAAGTATCCAAAAGAAATTCTATAGGGTAGGAAGAGACATAAAAGATGGAATGAACAGTAGAAGAGAAGGATTGGAACAAGGGGAATAAAAGGTTTAGGGAAAGGAGGGTTGTAATTTACCCTACAAAGTAGATGCTGTTACAAAACACTCCCAAAGGGAAAAAAGCATTTATCTGAAGATGAGAACAGGTATCCTAGGGTAAATTTAGTTTAGGGAACAAGGGTAGAGTTTTATGGCACTATCTCCACTCAACTTTGATTCTCTCATAAAAACTCATTTCTCTCATTAATTTTCAATCTTTCCCAACCTATCAGTTCCTTCCTTATGGCTTTCAAGCACAGCTTCACATATTAAAACAAAATAAAAGCACAAAAAAATCTTCACTAGATCCTACTGTCCCTTTAAGCTACTGTCCTATATATCTCTTCACTTTCTCAGCCAGATCCCTAGAGAAAGCTGTTTATATTTCTTCTCTTGCTTCCTTAGCCTTTCAAAATTAACTTTCAACTTCATCATTCAAATTAAACTACTCTCTGCAAAGTCACTAATCATATATTAAAAGACAAAGAAGTGGTCCAAAATATTAAATACTTTTTTTTTTTTTTTGGTGCAGCAATTAGAGTTAAGTGACTTGTCTAAGGGAACACAGCTTGTAAGTGTTAAGTATCTGAGGCAGAATTTGAACTCAGGTCCTTTTGACTTCAGGGCCAGTGTTCTATCCACTGTTCCATCTAGCTGTCCCTACAATATTAAATATTAATACATTACTATAAGTACAGAAAGGGGAGCTAGGTGGCGTAGTGGATAAGAATACAGAGCCCGGAGTCTAGAAAATTCATCTTTCTGAGTTCAAATCTGGCCTTAGATATTTACTATCTATGTGACTCTAGGCAAGTCACTTAATTCTGTTTGCCTCAGTTTCCTTATGTGTAAAATGAGGAGAAGGAAACAGCAAACTAGTATCTTTGCCAAGAAAATCCCAAAGTCATAAAGAATTAGACATGACTGAAAACAAAGACAGAATGACATGAACGACAAAGTACAGAGACAAGGCAAGCTATTGACATAATAGTAACTATGATTCTCTCCTATGTGTCCTAAGCCTCTAGAATTATCTCACCTCTGTGAATAAGAAAACATATTACCACTAATAAGGCTCTATACCTGAATGGCAACCAAATAGTTCTTCTTTCTAGAATGTATCATCTTTATGCAAATTTCATGTGGCTGGATAGTTGGTTATTTTTGAGGGGGGGGGAGAGGGAGTCCTTTGCAGGCTGTTTTTTGTGGTAGCTATTTTTAAACCACAGAACAGTACTACTTTTTTGGGGGGAAGGGGGAAAAGGGAGGGAAGAAAGAAAGGAATTTACACATGACAAATCTATATATTTCCTGACTTTCATTTGTACACAAGAATTATTTCCCAACAGTATTAAATGTCATACTTACTCTATTCCTTAATATGTATCACAAGAATGCAGAAGACAGTTCCTAAGAGTTGTCTCTTAGGAACTGTTCTGAGAGTTCTGAACAAAGTTTTGCAGTTGGAAAAACTATCATAAAATGTTTACTGAATTTGGCCATCAATAATAAATATCTTTTTAGGATTTAAAATGAGGTTGGTGGTATCCTAGCCATTCAATCAATATTTAATGAATTCTTTCTTTGTGTCAACACTGAATCAGAGGATTTAAAAAGACAGGCATAATCCAAGCCAAGTTTTATAGAAGCTAATAATAATCTGCTGATTCAAGAAACTACATTATCCGAAAATAAACCAGAACATTTAAAGGAAATGCCTGAGCTTATCTATTGAAATATATTTCTAAGCAGAATTATTCCTATAATTATGAAATATTATATTATCAAAATCAAAATTATTAGAATGTAGGCTTTTCTTTGTAAAAACACAGAATTTTTAATAACACAATGGGAAATGTAAGAAGAAAGTTTCTTTTAAAAAGTTAACAAAAATGATAAGCCTTTAACTTAACTTTAAAAGAAAATAAAGATGAATTCATAACCAACCGAGGAAAGTAAAAGCAAAACAAAATATACAAATAATAATTAATGCCTATATTGCATAAAACAATAAAAATTTAAGGAAGTACTCTTAATTTCTTTCTTTTATTATGGGGGAGAGAAATGGGAGAACAGGGAGGTATTATTAGTCCTAAAATTCAAACCAAGAAAAAAGATAAAATATTTTATCAATAATGAATGTTGATGCTAAAATTTTAAATCAGATTTTAGCACAAAAACAACAGAAATTGAGCAACGTATCAAAAAAAAGTATGATCATCAAATTAGATTAATAGCAAGGATGTAAGGATAGTTACAATTAATTGGTATTATTAGATGTCAAAACTACATAATTATATAAATTGACTCAAGAAAGTATTTAAAAGAAAACAATGTTCATCTTTTGCTAGAAATCTTACAAATAAGAGATATAGGACTATTTTAATAAAATTATATAATACTGATATGCAAAACAGTATACATATATCAGTAAGTCAAATTAAATATTTACTAAAAATGCCAAGCAGTATACTAAACACTGGGGATAAAAAGAAAAGTAAAAAACAGTCCCTGTCCTGAAGGAGTCTATAAAGAAAAAAGGAAAAGGACAACTAGATACATACAAAATACACACACACAGAACAGACCCATTACAATCTCAAAGAAGATGACATTAGGAACTGGAAGAAGGCCTCCTGAAAAAAGTGGCCTTTGAGCATAGCCTTGAAGGAAGATAGAACAATTAAAAAGCAATGGGGAAGGGGAAAAACTGCCAACAAGAAGGCCTAGAGACAGGTGACAGTGTGTTGTGTTGGAGAAAGTACAAGTAAGTTTGTAGAGAGTTTGTGTAGGAAAATGAGGTTTAAAGCTGAAACAGATAGGGGACAAAAAGATGACTTTATATACTTTCATATACTTATTCCTAGAGGTAATGAAGAGGATTAGAGCTCACTGAGAAAAGATGGGGTGACAAAACATCTTAGTTTTAGAAAAATCCTCTTCGCAGATGAAAGAAGGATGAACTAGAACAAGGAGAGACTTGAGGTTGAGGAGAACAGTGAGAAAACAAGTATAGTAGTGTTCTGATCCAGGGTGATGAATATAAGTAAAGAGAAAGTAAATGTCTAGGAGCAGCTAGGTGGCACAGTGAGTAGAGCACCAGCCTTGAAGTCAGGAGGACCTGAGTTCAAATCTGGCCTCAGACACTTAACCCTAGCTGTGTGACCCTGGGCAAGTCACTTAAGCCCAATTGCCTCAGCCAAAAAAAAAAAAAAAAAAAAAAAAAAGGAATGTCTAATAGAGACCTGGGGAAGGTGGAAATGAATAGATTTGGCAGTTGACTAGATGTATGTGTGAAAGTGAGGAATTAAGAATGATACTAAGAATATGAAGTTAAGAGTTTGGGAGAATAGTGATGTCTTCTACAGTAATAAGGAAGTTTGAAGTAAAATATAAGGTTTAGGAGAAGAGACAATGAATTTGGATATGGACATGATGAGTCTAGAATGACTACAAGGATATCCAGTTTGAGATGTTCAGCAGGTAGGAAGCTCAGCAAAAAGACTAGGACTAGATATACAGACTGGAACACATCTTCATATAGACAACTGAACACAGGGAAGCTAATGAAATCAACAAATGAGATAGTACACAGTGAAAAGAGAAGGAGTAACAGAACAGAGGTTTGGGGACCATCCACGGTTAATGTACAAAGACATCAAAGTACTAACGAAAGTTAAGTAGAAGCAGAGAAAGTCATGAAAATTCAAAGAAGAGAATATTCAGAAGAATGAGGTGAACAATAGTCAAATGCTAAAGAGAGGTAAAAAGGATTATAATTAAGAAAAATGCTAATTTAAGTTATGAATGGTAACTCTGGAGATGATAGCTTTAGTTTAATAATTGGATGGGAAATACCAACTATCTTTGATATTGGACATACTGGGGAACATCCACGGTTAGTGTACAAAGACATCAAAGTACTAACAAATAAAGTTAAGTAGAAGCAGAGAAAGTCATGAAAATTCAGAGAAGAGAATATCCAGAAGAATGAGGTGAATGGCAGTCAAATGCTAAAGAGAGGTAAAAAGGATTATAATTAAGAAAAATGCTATTAATTTTGGCAATTTAAGTTATGAATGGTAACTCTGGAGATGATAGCTTTAGTTTAATAATTGGATGGGAAATATCAACTATCTTTGAATTAACATACATATAAAATCAAAGAGATGCCACAAAAAACAAGTGATAAAATCTGAAGTTCTCCAAATAATAGCAGATTATTAAGTACTGCAGGAAGACTGCTATAATTCCTAAGAAAAGTAAAAGTTAAAACAATGCTGTAATTTCATCTGACATCAAGGAACTTTGTAAAGACAAAAAAGCTAGAAATAATCAATGTTGTGGGAAGAGCAACACAAATATGTTAGTGGAATTATGACCTGGTCAAAGTATTCTGAAAAACAATTTGGAACTGTGGTAAAAATCTGAGTTAAATGTTCATAAATTCCACTAAAGGAGTCTAAAAAAGTCAAAAACAGAAAGGTTTAATATATAGACACATATATTCATGAAAAGAGATTTTTGAGCTAATAATATACCATACTAGAAACAATGTAGGTATCCACTGGGGAATGACTAAACAAACTTTAGTATAAGAACGTAATGGGATATTATTGTGCTAGCAATAACAAATATGAGAAAATAAGAAAAACTGGAAGACAGATTATCCATGGAAAAGATCCATGGTTAAAAAGGATAGCAATAATGGAACATAGTTTGTGTCTCTAAAAAAATCAAAGAGGTCCCCAACAAAGAAGGTAGTTCCAAGATAGAATACACAACACTAAAGACTAAAGTATACTAACCTGAGAGCTGATAAAAGAGTTTTGTGGTTTCTAACTCACAACAAAACAAACCAAAATGCTAGTTAAATGAAAATTTTTTCAACATAAGCTACTGGGGGTTTAAAAAAAAACAAAATCTGGTTCAGATATCAGAATGGTTCATTAAAACTTTGTATTTTGTGATCTCTATAAATCAGTCTTTCACAATGAAATAAAGAAATATGCTATTTTAAAAAATTTTCATTTAATGTCATTCTGTATTGCTGTCATCTTGTATTTTTTCAAAAGCTTTCATATGTATTCCCAAATGCAGCAACAATGAAAAGATTTTTTTAAGTGCCAAGGAAAGTATTTTTCTTACCACTTCCAAGAAACTTTCCTGTATTTTCCTCATCTAGAAGTAATTATTTATTTTCCCCCTAATCTTGCATGTCTCTCTGGAATGGACTGTTCATTTTAATCTTTAATTTATTTGTTCTTGTTATCACCCTATATACTATTTGAGAACAGGGATTATGATATTTTACATTTTTCAATTCCCAATGCTGAGCAAAAAAATCTTGCAAGTATGGATTTAACAGAATTTTTTTTTTAACTGAACTAAAATAAAGCTTATCAAAAAATGGGAAACCATGCGTGTAGCACAGATTTCCATCAATCCGAAATCAACAAATCCAAAAAACCACCAGCTCTCAGCATGACATTTTTAGAACTCAGGACCAGGTAAGGGAAGAGATGTGAACCTAATTTCAATTTCAAAAGCATAATTACCTGGCAAACATCAGAGCGGATACCAGTTTTCCAGAATCCTTGGCTACTCAGTTCCACAGTCACCTCTCTTCTCATTGTATTCTTCTGTCTAATTTTCTGCAGAGCTTCCTAGAAAAGAATAACTAATTATAATAGCAATTCAATCAGGCATTTACAAAAAAATGGATTCATTTAAAACTACATTTAATCCAAATACAGAACACTAAAGACTAAGTCACTCTTGTCTAGTAAAAGCTTAAGACAAACATAAGCCAAAACCTGTTCAATCAAAACTTTTCTTTTGAAGAATGAAAAATAAATGTAGGGTTAGCATATTAGACTAATAAAATACTTTGTTAATACTCTTTTTTAAACATTTTGAAACAATCAAGATTCTTTTCTGGAGCTAAATATCTAAATGAAGTGATAAGCATCCTTCTTGGATTCACTAAGCAGACAACAAAACCAGTAATTTTTGAGAAAAGTAGTTAGCCATTGAAGAGAGCTACAATTTCAAAAACAATTGGCTCCACCAGACCACATTCTTCTAATAGTACAAGATTCCTTCTGTAAACAATCTGAAAACTAAATGATTACTCCATAACTCCCAATAAAATGATGAAATCTAAAGGATCTTTTCTTGTCAGAACATGAAATGAACCTGAACAATTTCACAAGGCAAAAACCTTTTTACTTTAATACATTCAGGGACTTTTTTTTTTTTTAGTTGTAAAAAACTGTACCAAAGACGAAATCTACTTCTTTGCAGAAAGTATTTGTTCTTAAAATTGAAACACAGACAATAAATCAGTACTATCTATTTAGAAGTTAAGAAAAAAAAAAGTTTCACCTATTGGGGCAATAAATAAATCTATTCTGATGGACTGTCAGGTACTGGAGACTGCCTCCTGCAATTTAAGATAAGGAGCAAGTCGGGTAAATAAAGCACTGTTACAGGAAATCACTTTCATGTAGAAAACTTGTCTGGGTACTTAAAATACCAAATAAGCAAATTTTTTTTTCTTAGAAAAAAAAATATTCTATACACCAAGATAAAATCAAAATGGGTTCATAATTTAGATGTAAAGGGTAATATTATAAGCAAATTAGGAGAGCAAAGGATAGTTTACCTGTAAAATTTCTGGAGAAGGGAGGAATTTAAGAGATAGAAAACATTATGGAAACGTAAAATGGATAATTTTGATTATATTAAATTAAGAAGTTTCTGCACAAAAAACTCAACGTAGCCAAAATTAGAAGGGAAGCAAAAAGATGAGAAACAATTTTTTATAGCCACTGTTTCTGATCACAGGCCTTATTTCTAAAACATTTAGACACCCGAACTAAATTTATAAAAATATAAGTCATATATTTAACATGAATAGGACTGCTTGCCGTCTGGGGGAAAGGGTGGAGGGAGGGAGGGGAAAAGTTGGAATAGAAGTGAGTGCAAGAGATAATGTTGTAAAAATTACCCAGGCATGGGTTCTCTCAATAAAAAGTTATAATTAAAAAAAAAAATGCAAGTCATTCGTCAATTGATAAATGGTCAAAGAATATGAACAGGCAATTCTGAGATGAAAAAATCCAAGCCATAAAATTGAGTAAATGCATATCGATTAAGCATCTGAATAAGTTAGGATATTTGAATGTAATGGAATACTATTATGCTATAAGAAATGATGAACAGCTGACACAGCAAAGCCTAGAAAAGTTTACATGAATTGAGCTGAGTGAAGTATGCAGAACCAGAAGAACATGGCACACAGTAACAAAATTGTGTGATGATAAATTATGACAAACTTAGCTCTTTTCCGCAATACCGTGATTCAAGACAATTCCAACAGACTTGAGATGGAAAATGTCATCCACATGCAGAGAAAGAACTATGAAGACTGAATGTGAATGGAAGCACATTACTTTCACTATTTTTCCCTCTCTTGTGATATACTCCTTTTGTTTTGATTTTTCTTCCATGTTACTAATATGAAAATATACTTAAATTACTGTACATATATAACCTATATCAGATTGTTTGCTGTCTTGGAGAAGGTGAAGTAGAAAAGGTGAAAAAAAAAATGGAACTCAAATTCTTACAAAAGTGAATGTTGAAAACTCTTTACATGTAATTGGGGGAAAAAAAAAACAGTGAGTAAAGAAATCAAAGCCATCTATATTCATATGAAAAAATTCTCTGAAATCACTACTGATTAGAGAAATGCAAACTAAAGCAACTGAGGTTGACAGGTCACTCCTATCAGATAACAGAAAAAGAAAATGATAAATGTTGGAACAGATATGGGAAAACTAGGAAATTAAAGCACTGTTGGTGAAGTTGTAACTTGATCCATATATCTATATGGATCTGGAACTATAACCAAAAGACTATAAAACTGTGCATATCTTTTGATCCAGTAGTGTCACTACAGGTTCTGTATTCCAAAGAGGTCAGAAAAAAGAAGGGAAAAGAACTCATATGTACAAAACTGTTTGTAGCAACTTTTTTTTTGTGGTGAAAAAGAAAATAGAAATTGAGAAGATGCCCATCAACTGGGGAATGGCTGAATGAATTAGAATATATGAATGCAATAAACTACTATTGTGCTATAAAAAATAATGAACAGGCAGATTTCAGAAAAACCTGGAAAGACAAATATGAACTGATGCTGAGTGAAGTGAGCAGACCCAAGAGAATATTGTACAAAAAAAGATTCAAGACAATTCCAAATAAACTTGTGACAGAAAATGCCATTCCTATTCAGAGTAAGAACTATAGAGACTAAATGCAGACTGAAGCATGATATTATCACTTGTTTTGTTTTTCTTTCTACGGGCTTTCCCCTTTTGTTTTGATTTTCCTTTCAAAACATGATTAATATAGAAATATGTTTAAAATGATTGTACATGTATAACTTATATCAAATTGCTTGCTCTCTTGGGGATGGTAGGAAGAGAAAAAATTTGGACCTCAAAAAACTTACAAGTTATGAATGTTGACAACTATTTTCACATGTTATTGGAAAAAATAAAATACTATTAAGTGAAAAAAATTTTCCTTAAATTAAAAAAGAAAATATACCTCTCAATAATAGTAACCACATCAATGTCTTAATAGTAATTATGGGGAATAACCGTCACTCCTTCAGGAAGCAAAGTAAACTGAATAAAACCTAATGAAGGACAAAAATGGGATGGCATTAATCAGGGATGCTATTTTTTTTTCACCTTAAAAATGTTATACTGCAACAACTGACTAGTTCATCATTACTAATTTTACAGCCTTAACTTACCTCTCTCTGTGCCAACTTTTGCTTGTCAGCTTGTTTGACTTTGGGGCTATTTGCCAACAGGTGGCGGAGCTTAACATAGCTTTTCCACAGCTTCTGATACCTAAAGAAAGAGAGAGAAAGATCACTTGGTCAGTATGTCAGAACTTATGCACTCAAAGTAAGGGGTTAAGAGCTGGAGGGGATAAAATCTAGCTCAAGAATATGAAGTAACCTCTGCAAGGTCAATGATAGTTACTAATAGTTTTTTTTTTTGGTTACAATGATAGTTCACTCTGGCAGGCTATACATTTATTCCAAAAAGGTAACAATGCTCAAAACATTTTCTGGAGTTTGCCTTTTGAAGTCTCACTCAGAATTTGAAGCACATTCTTCTGAATATTTTAAATGACAGCAAATATTTGTCCTTTGTTCTTTTCAAAATCACAGTGATCCATAAAATTGGTTAGCCTAATCTGATTTTTAAAAAGTGATAATGATTTTGAAACTGAAAGAAAATTTATTTAAAGGATTGAGATTTTATTATGTGATACTTAAACTGGCACTATAGATAATTTCAAAGGAAATTTTAAAATATTTTGAGCTATGGAAGTATTAATAGAATAATGACAGCCTAACAAACTTACTGCTTTAAAGAGGAAAACACTCATGAATGGATCAATTATGTTCATTATAAAATCAATATGATGAGTTTTTAATAAATAATACTAACTACTCTGAAATACTCAACTACTCTAGTATAACTTAAAGTCTCAAAAGTAATAGTGCAGCCCAATTATACTTATGGCATAGTAATCTGGCTAAATCGTTTTTTAACTGAAAATAATGCTCAAAAATCTTTTTCATGACAATAATAGATTCATGAACAGGTCATTATGGAGTAGTCAAATATTTATTAAAATTGATCCTCACTAAATGAAACTGCCAAAACATATTGAGAGTCAAAGGAACACATGGTTTTTATAAGTTATGTCAATTGTCACCTATTTAGGTGTCCATGAAAATTAAGTTCCATTTCACTATGGTTTTGCTGACAAAAGAATATTGTTCTTGAAAATATTTTTAAAAGAATATTTTTCTGCTTTTATTTCTCTTAACTAAAGATGTTCCTCTTGACAAAAAGCCTCTATTATCAACTAATTTCTCATGGTGTAGAGAGGACTAATGCTGAGGGAAGATTGGGCAAAATACTTTAAAACAACAAAATTTCTCTGTTCTCCTCCAGACTAATATTCCATTTAAAATTTTTAATCTCTCCAAAACCTTATTCCTTTTCTAATTAAGACCACCATGCTCTTGCAGTGTTTGATAATATCTATCCATCAAATACTGCTACAACTATTTTCACAACTAATGACACACGTGCCACAATTGCTAAGACCAGAGTCTTCTACTCTCTCAAAGATAAAATGTCTACTTTAGTCCATGCTATTGCCAAGTACAAAGCAGCAGCAAGATCAGTGAAGATTAACCTTGCCCAGAATATCAACATAAGTAGCAGGTTCTCTAGTTCCCAATTACATGTTCTGAACTAAATACTTTATACCTCAAGGACTAAATTTTAATTACAAGTTAGATACAATTCAGATTTCTCTATGATATAAATGCCACATCTAATTATTTATACCTATCCTTCTCTCCCACTGTCTGGTAGGGGAAAGAGCCAACCATACCAAGCATACCATAACAGGCGGATTTCATATTTTTTTCAAAAATTTGAAATAAAAAAAGTGTGGACATTTTATTCTACTGTAAAGTTTACAAAGAATTTTATGTCAGTTCTTTCATTTGAGTCTCACAAGAACCCTGTAAAGATACAGGTCTTATCTTCATTTTGCAGATGATGAAAATGAATCTCAGAAATTAAGTGACTTGTCCAAAGACAAAAACAAAGAATGCAAAGGTTTTTTTTTTACTCCAAATCTATTTTATCTATATCTTGCTGCTTCTCCAATGTAAATTGAAAGACATGCAGAAAATGACAAAAGGTACATTCTTCTCCCTTCCCCCAAATAAGTTAAATAAATTTTAATGGATCTTAAGGTCACCCTGCCCAAAAATTGATTCTCAAGTTATTTTGGTACGATTAGTAAAGAGATTTTACTTTAAGAATATTATTAATTTTAATTATAGTGATGGGTTCTATAATTTCAAAAATTTTGAGTACTAAATTAAAAAAATTAAAATGCTATACACACCTTAATTTCAAACAAAGAAAAAGTTTTCTAATCCTATATAAACTATGAAATTAGAATAATATTGACAGAATTCTATAAAAAAATACCATAACTAAGCCAGGAGTTCCAAAGATGTTAGAATAAAATTTAAAACAGCTCAACATATAGAAAACAAACTTATTCTGGTGATATAACAACACATCAATCAACAAGCACATATTAGGAGCTTACTATGTGGAAAGCACAAGGGATACAAACAAGACAAAAAACTAGTCCCTGCCCTCAGAGAGCTTACACTCTAACTGAAGAGACAACATGTAAATACAGAGGTATAGACAAGATACATACAGAGTAGATGGAAGGTAACCTTAGAGTGGTAGACTCTAGCAGCTGTGATGACCGGGAACAGTCTCCTGGAGAAGGTGGCATTTGAGCTGAGTCTTGAAAGAAGCTAGGGATTCTAAGAGGTAGAGGTGAGGATGGAGAGCATTCCAGGCATGGGGGACAGACAGTGCAAAGGCACAAAATGGGAAATGAAGTGTCATGTGCGAAGAACAGCAAGTAGACCAGCGTAGGTGGGACTGTGGATTGCATGGAAGGGAGTAAAGTGTAACAAGGCTGGAAATGTTGGAAGGGGCCAGATTGCAAAGAGTTTTGACTGATAAATAAAAAATGAAACTGTAAATGTAGAATAAGGTCTATTTAAGACAGCTTTTAAAAAAGGAGAGGGAAAGGGGCAAAGCATAGATACAAAAGTCTCTCTTTGGTGGAAAATGAAAAGACTAAGACAAACATTGAGAAGGATATCTTACTGAGGGTCTCCTGCATAACTCAACTGGGCAGGGCGTATCCCAAAGTGGACAATAATTGGAAAAGTAATCACGTCAGGGTTGAATTGTTCCCGATCCAGTTGATCAATGCGTACTGAGCTAGGTTTCTAGAGAGAAAAATCAAACTTTTTACTTTGGTAACAAGTCTCACTTATCAATCATGACAGAAAGATAAGAACTGAAAATGAATCAATCTTTTTCCTAAAAATTCCTGACTTATTAAAATAATGTTATTCAAAATGTAATTCACATAGCTCTCTATAAGTAGTAGGTCAGTACTATTTGATATAATGAATGAATCCTTCTAAATATGAAAGTTTCAAAAGGGCAGCAGTCAGACATAATTTTTCTTAACTTCTTCAGGAACTAATAAAAAGTAAGTACATTTCAGAAAACAAGATATGCTGACTCATCTGCTTTAATTTTACTTTAGTTACTGGGGATATATTTCCAGATTACATAGAAGTGGGAGCATACACAAAAAAAAAAATTAGTTCTAAGACTTCTTATTCTACGTCCCACTTATAAATTAGGTGTTATAGGTGAAAAGTAGCAAGTTCAATTTGTTAAATTGTATTGATTTCAATATGTTAAAAAAAATTCAACATCCTCCAGTGTCAAATAATCAATAGAAAGTATGAAACATGATGATTTTTTTTTTAGCACAGCTCTAATTCCCTACAACTTAAAATCCTGTTATGTTACTAATTTCATATTATTGATGGAAAATGTTAGGAAAAAACAGAAAAGCATTTAAAATTTCTAAAAGTCCCATTACTTTCTTTTACACTAAAAATTGGGGAATACGGTGGCAAAACATTTTAAGTTGTGAATGTATTTAGATAACCAAACATACCATTCCAGGATTGTTAACAATCATCCCTTTACATTCCTCTGCATATTTCTGCCATTCAAGTTCTTCCCACTGAAGCATATTTGCAATCTCCTCTTCAGGCACTAAAGCTTTGTTACATCTCAACAAATAGAGTAGAATCTGGTGCATTGATAGCACTTCCTTTCCTCCATCTTGTGAGAGAGATTAGTAAAGAAAGAAGATAAGGGCAAGAGGAATTTTTATAACACTATAGCCTTAAATGGCATTTTTTAAAAACATGCCAAAATGTTTTTTATAGGCAATATACATTTTAAATTGTTTATCCAGGAAGAAACACATTAATTTCATTGATGAATATTACTCATAAACAATTTGTTTTACTAAAATAGCAACAAGATTATAAACAGTTAGAAACTTTTATTTGTTAAGCTTTGAATAATAAAAACAAATTTTCTTCACAAGACTAATTTTGAAGGAACAGCTTAGAAAGCCACATGTCTCACTTCTCAATTATAGGTTATAATATACAAACTTGTTCTTTTTATTACAATAGTTACAAACTCTTTGGAATTTATAGTACTTTCCAAAAAAATGCAAGGATTTTATGGGACATTTATGGATATAGCCAATTAGTTATTGTTATGTTATGGACTAATTCTTGGTGCTAATTTGCTGCACCTGTCACAATGAACCAAGTGGCTTTATACTAATATAACTGTGTAATCATTCTATGAACTAAACACAAGGGAAAATCAAATATTTATTTGTACAGAAATATAAATCACCAAAATCAACTACTGGAATTTCATAAGGAGTGAGAGTAGTGATGATGACATGGTTACACCAGCAATTTCAAAAAAACATTTTAATGGCTGAATGGAGGATAGACTGGAATGGATAATGATGCCAGCTTGTTGGCAGACTATTTCAGTAATCCAGGCATGTGGAATGAAGGTCTATGACAACAGTGGCAATGTGAAAAGAGAGAAGGGGACATTTGTGAGCAATGATGAAAAGGATATTTAGAGACTAGTATACTGAACAATGTAATCAAATAAGGCACAGTTCTCTCCCCCTCTTCCCCACTGAAAACGAATTATGGACATAAAGAAAATACTAGTTAACTAGTATGTATCATTTTGAACAATGGCAATATTGTTGAAAAAACAATACTTAGTCTTCCAAAGGTTACTGTTTTCAAAGAAAACATCTAAATATAAAAAGTCTAAGATATTTGTAATTCAAAATTCTTTATTCCAGGGATTTTTTTATTTTCAAAAAATGCATGAATAATTTATCAACACTGACCCTTGCAAAACTTTGTGTTTCAATTTCCCCTCACTTTCTTCCATTCCCCTCCCCTAGATGATAAGTAATCCAATATACAAACATGGCAAAAAATATATGTTAAATCCCATATATATTTGTATATTATCTTGCTCCATGAGAAAAATCAAATAAAAAAGGAAAAAAAATGAGAAAGAAAATAAAATGCAAACAAACAATAACAAAAAGAATGAAAATGCTTTGTTGTGATTCACACTGTTCCCATGGTTCTCTCTCTGGGTGTAGATGGCTTTTTTCATCACTGCACAAGTGGAACTAGTTTGAATCATCTCAATGTTGAAGAGAGCCATGTCTATCAGAATTGATCGTTGTATAGTCTTGATGTTGCTGTGTATAATGATCTTCTGGTTCTGCTCATTTCACTTAGCATCAGTTCCTGTAAGTCTCTCCAGGCCTCTCTGAAATCATCCCGCTCATTGTTTCTTACAGAACAGTAATATTCCATAACATCTATATACCTTAATTTATTTAGCTATTCTCCAACTGATGGGCATCACTAGTTTCCAGTTTCTTGGCACTACAAAAAGAGCTGCTACAAACATTTCTGACATGTAGGTCCAGGGTTCTTTCTTAACAATACTTTTTATATACTCTATTTATTACAGTATATATAGAGTATTATATACTCTATTTACTAGATTAACTTTTAAATCAGTAAAAGACTAAATCCAAAAGTTGGAGAACTAAAACACACTACCTCCCTCTATCTTTCTAAAAACAGTTAATAATGCTTTTAAGGCCCTGCTCTTTAAGTCAATGTCAAAGGCAGTAACTATTGTAGAGATGAAATCAAACAACTGTTACTCAAGAAGCTGTGTAATCCAGAACCATAGAGACAGAAAACCAAGAAAATAAAGTTCTCCCCAAAATCCCTGGCAAAATCAATTGGCTTAATATATTTTCCTCAATGGAAATAATACTAAAGAAAATGTCATCTGACTTACAAATGATGTTTCCCCATGTGTTGTCTTTCCTTCCCTATTAGAAAGTGAGCTCCCTGAAAGCAAGGCCCATCTTGTTTTTTCCATTTTTATGCCTAGTACTTGACATACAGCTTTTCATTCATAAAACAGATGTCTTTCGTTCATGCATTCATCCAGTAAAGAATTTGTAAAAGAAAAATTAAAATGGAGCAAGATTAAGTGAAAAAATTGATAATATTTCTAACAGGATGACAGCAAATAATCTAGAAACACTGTAGCCATAGCTAGATATGTATAAAGCAGAGTCCAGAGTCCTCCCCAGTGAATACTGTTCTCAGAAAATAGCACCAACCTCTTTCTGTCTCTCTATATCTCAGCCCAGTACAAATAGCTTTCTAATGCACTGTTTGTGGATTGTGAACTGATCCAGCCATTCTGAAGAACAATCTGGCTATACAATTGTACACACTCTTTGATCCAGCAGTGCCACTAATGAGGCTGCATCCCAATAGGATTATAAAAGTAAAAGGATCCACATGTGTAAAAATGTTTCTAGTGACTCTTTTTGTAATGACAAGGAATTGGAAAGTGAGAGCATTTCCATCAATTGGGGAATGGCTGAATAAGTTGTGGTGTTTGAATGTAATGGAATACTACTGTTCTATAAGAAATGATGAAGACATGACTGGTTTCAAAATAGTTTGGAAAGACTTACATAAAATGATGTTAAGTGAAGTGAGCAGAACCAGGACATTGTACACAGTTACAGCAAAATTGTGTGGTGATTAGCCCTTCTCATCAATATAGTGATCCCAGACAATTCTAATGGACTTTGGATGGAAACTGCCATTCACAAGTTAAAATCATTTGCATCCAGAGAAAGAAACTATGGAGGCTGAATGTGGATCAAAGAAAGCTATTTTCACCTTTTTTTTTTTTTTGGTTGTTATTTTCTCATGGTTTTTCCCTTTTGTTCTGATTTTTCTTTCCCAACACAACTCATTATGTTAACCATTGATTGTATATGTACAATCTCTATCTGTTTGCATGCTGTCTTGGGAAGTAAAGGAAGAAGGAGGGGAAAAAAAAAAGAAACTCAAAATCTTATATGAATGAAAGTTGAAAACTATCTTTACTTATAATTGGAAAAATAAATTATCATTAAAATAATAACAATAAAAATAAAAGAATAACTGAAGACTTAGGAAGAACAGTGAATTCTGTCTCTTTAAAAGTTCATTGTCCCAGATGAAAACCAAAAGGACAAACCTCTCTTAATCCAAAAAGTTACATATTTGATAGACTATGAGAAATGTAATTAGAAATAGCTTTAAATAATATTTCTTGAGGCTGACAATGTTGTTGAATATCAGACAATTTTTGCTAGTTTACCTGTAAAATATATATATAAAGAAGAGTTGGCCCTCTAGCTTATCAAATAATCAAAATGTTGTCTCATGTATATATACATAGTGATATCATAAAAATTGTTGGTACCAATATATAGTCTTGGTTTCACAGAAAGAACACACAACTAAATAGTAGTTAGGTAATCTAACTCATAATCTTAGCTCCTTCATTAAGATGCTACTCAAGACATCCATTTTATGAGCCTGTTTTCTCACTTATTAAACAAATTAGATTTGATAAACCTCTTAAGATCTCTTATAGTTTTTTTTTTATTTTCCTAAAAAATACTGCCTCAATCTGTAACATAAGATTGTTTATTAAAAAATAACTAAACTTATCAAACCAAACCAAAGAACAATTTTGCTCTCATCATAGATATGAATTCTACATGCACAATTATATTACATTCTAGGTCCTGCTCATTATATTTGGGTACTTGTTTAGATAAGGGAACATAAACTGAGCTATGTATTTTTTATTTTAGTTCCCAATTAGAGAAAAAAAGCTTAAATGCTCAATATAATATAGGACAAAATCCCAGAATTTCAGAGTTGGAAGGAATCTCAGAAGTCATTTAATAACCTAACACACATCTCCTCTACAACATCCCCAAGAGTGATCATCCAGTCCTTCAAACCTGAATACTTCCAGTGTACTAGCTCCACATGAAAACTCACTCTAATTTTCTTTTTTTTATGTAAGGAAAAGTGATCACACATTTTTCTCAGTCAGAAACATTTTCCTTACTTATTAAATCTACCTCTTTGGAACTTCTACTTATAGCTATTAGTTTTTTTCCCTTTGAAGCTAGTAAAAAATAAGTCACTTCTATGCAACAGCCCTTCAAAAATTAAAAACTGCTATTTTATTCCACCTTCTTTTACGTCAAGGGTTCTTAACTCGGGAGTATGTGAATGCTTCTTCAAATATATACATTTTGATTACTATATTTCAATATATTTGGTTTCTTGTGTAATCCTATGTACAGTATTCTATGCATTAAAAAAAATTTTCTAGAAGAGAGTCTAAGGATTCATCAAATTAAAAGCTTAAAAACTCAAATCATGTTCATATGACAATTTCCAATTTTTCTCATTATTCATTCTTATCTGGATCTTATCATGAGCCTCTGGAAGGGCTCATATTTTTCAGTGTCTTTCTTAAATGCAATATCTTCTGAAATTCACAGAAACAAAAATTAAAACCACCCCGATGTATCATAACCATTTCAAGTAAGCAGGAAGGGGGGGAAATGGAAAATTCCATAGTTGAAAAGTCATCCAATCATTCCAGAAAACAACTTGGAATTCTTGGAATTGGGGAAGAGAGGGTGGCTGAACAAATTATGATATATGAATGTAATGAAATATTATTATTTCACAAGAATTGGCCAATATGAAAAATTCAAAGGGAAAGATTTGTAAAAGGTGATGCAAAGTGGGGAAAAAAATGCAAACTTTTACACAATGACTATAACAATGCAAATAAAGTCAACAATGAGAAATTACAAAATCCTGTTCAAATGCAGTCATGTTAGTATCATATTTCATAGTTAAAAGAACATAGCCCTCCTAAGTAGATACTAGACTTTTAAACTGTTTGAGAGAAATGTACATAGTAGGGGATATGAGTATTTATTGCAAAATATGATGTCACAACATACATAGAAATTTTAAAAATTTAAAAACAAAATGTGAGGACAGACTCCAAGATGACAGGTATGGTCACAGATCAAAGCAAAGAACACAGTGGCTATCATCTTCTAAAGACTGTTCAAGCACAATTATTATTACATTGTTGTATAACATCACAAATACTATATAGAATGATTAATTTTAATTAATTTGTCAACATATTTACCTGGTAGAAATCTTACAAAACGTGGCATGAAATGAAATCTTGGACAGCACGAACTATTATTTTCAAATGAAGGGCCTAAAACAATTGTAAGAGGAAAAAAAAGTCTTAAAAAATACTCTAAAGTTACTCAATTCCTAGGTTTTATAATACCAAAGAGCAACACAAGAAAATATGTGTGTATGTATGTACATCTTCCCCCGCCTCCCCCCACCCGATCCCAGAGAAAAAAGATGGCAGTGGTCAACAGAACCATCTGCTGGAAGTCATTTTTGGTTTTCTACCCTTAATTATGGCATTGTTTTTATAAACTGAAGAATTAAAAGGTTGATGTTTTTTTTTGGGGGGTGGGGGGGAGGCGCGAGCATAAAATTTTACCAATTTAAAATATTAACTCACAGGACTATCATTAGTGAAAGTGAAAGTAGTCAATCTTAAAAAATCAGCAGAAAGCACCTTGAGGCTAGATAGGTACTGACATACAGTATTATGTAAAACAAACTTAAGAATCTTCTGGTATCTAACCAATAGTCTGATCACAGAGATGAAATCAATTCCTACTAGGTATTTTAAGCAACAAAAGCATTTTTACTCAACTTTTTTCTTTAAATTTTCACAACAAAACTTGGCTTTAAAATCTTCTATAGACTATTGGCTTTTAAATACAAGCATTATCCTTTTTATTGCATCTGTATTTTGATTTCCTTAGCAGATAGTTACATGGCTCAGTAAATAGAACACTGGACTCAGGAATTAAAAACTACTTCCAAATCTGGCTTTCATGTACTAAATAGCTCTGTGACCCTTATCATGCCAATGAATTTGTCTCTACCAGAGTTTCATCAATTGCAAAATGAAGTAATAGTAATTTCTATTTCACAGAATTAAGGATGGAATGATTTAATATGTGTAAAGCATTTGGCAATCCTTAAAACTGGTAGATAAATGCTCACTATTATTATGATCTTTCATAAATTTTATATTTGCCCCAGAATTGTGATCTGCAGAAGAGGTACATTCTAAGTGTCTTTTGCTAAAGTACCATACCTGTAAGATTCCAATCATAGAGCTCCAAAATATCTCTGAACAGGTACAAGGAAAAGAGCTCAAGGCCCTTCACACAAAAATTCTGAAAAACAATAATTATTTTAGTGTTGTGTTCTACAGACCACAAAGACTTATCCTAATGTTTCATGATAGGGTAGCAGTGACTACAGGTTCTCAGAAGCTCGACAAGCAGCTTAGATTCCAGCAGTGTACAGCAAACTGGAAAGGGTGGAAGTTTGGGTCTGGTAACAAATTGTATGTTCAGAGGTTCATAAAAATGCGATCAAATTTTGGCAAGATGAACAATGTAAAACTATCAACTAAGCCCTAAAAGGGTGGCAACCAGCATTACAAATATCTTTTAAGTATTAAAATTAAGTATTTTAAGTATTAAGTATTAAAGTAAAAAAAATTTAAGTATTAAAAAAACATTTTAATATTAAGTATTAAAAGTATAAAAAATTAAAATTTCTGGAATACTGGAATAAAGAATCTGTGAAAAGTAAAAACAAACAAAAACGTTTGTCATTTCAAAATAATTTTAAACCATGATTTCTATACTTGCTCAATATAAGTAGCTCAACATTATTAATATTAATAATGACATTATAGGACAGGATTTAATCATAGAGCACTGAACTTCAATGTGAGAAAGTCTGGGTTCAAGCCCTAACTATGATGTGCATCACTTGTGTGATACTGTATAAGTCTTTCAACCCTCCCAGTGATTCAAGAAAACTCTCAAGGATTCACATAATTTTTTTTAAAATTTCAAGTCTTTTGCTGATACAAGTCTTAGCACAATTTCAAGCTTTAATACTTTAAATGTTGGTAAGCAGTGATGACGACAGACAGGAAAAAAGTACAATACAGCAAGAAAAGAAAACTGAAACACTGATCTTGTTTAACGAGAATGTTCTTCCTACAGCCATGTGATGAAGTTTCTCTTTTCTAATTTTCTAATCTATTCAGAAGACCAGTAACAGAATCTATTATTTCTTATATATGAACTGAATTAGAAATAGATTTAAAGTTACTGTTAGCTTATAAAACATGAAAAACAATGTATTCAAAAAGAGATGAAGGGGTTTAACAATGGTCCACATTTTAAACTTTTAACTTCTACCTGCTTCGACTGTCTTTGTGAAAACATAATGCTACAAGATTATGTAAACGTTCCAATACAGAATATTTCAATACTTTATAAAAAGGAAATTCTGAATGAAAAACTGTCCCATAGCTATCTGTTAAATAATTGTCTTTCTTACCTCAGGCATCATCTCTTCAATGAAATGAATTGTGTAGTCTATGTTAAATCTAATTACTTTACACAGGGGAATCTGTAATAACAATAAAAGAAGTTTAGTTCTTATTTTTCTCTATGTTCTTCTACCTAATTTAAAAGGTAAATAAATAGGCATATATGAAGTATATGTGTTTATAATTCTATCAATTAATAATTGAAGGCATATACCGTAAAGTCCTATACTAGACAGGTTTTAAAGCTAATGAACAGGAACTAGATTATTCTCCACATAAATAAGTATGCTGGCAATGATTTATTAACAAAAATAAGGGGGAAAAAGTGCTAAAAATAAATCATTAAAAACAAAATCTATCACTTCAAAGTCACTACCACCAGAAGTACTGCATAACAAATTTCCTCAATCTCTCCAAGTCTCCCACCATTACCCATTGCTCCCAATATTTTTCTTGTTTACTTCAGAGAAATGGTAAAATAAAGATGGTACTTCTTATAAACTTTGGTGTTCTTAAGTAGATAAATGGAATAAAATTCAATTAAACTGTCTATAAAGATGAAAAAGTAGAATTAATTTCTACAGGCTACTCCAGATTAACTCTAAGCTGAAAGAATGTAGGATGAGTTTTGATCTGTTCTAATAAAAAATTGTCACCTCATAACATTTGGGAGGAAATCTGAAGAAAGTGGTCATATCAAGAACTTGTATCCTTATTATATTACTGTACTATTTGAATAAACACCAAATGATCCCTTGGATGAAAATAAAAATAGTGGAAAAGCAATTCTATATCTGCAGACTTCCTAAAATTATAGTTGTTAGGGAAATCATGATAATTCATGTCTCATGCTTTTCATAACTATGAAGTTGATAAATGGCAAAATAGTCTGCCAGTGCCATCTACTGGAGAAAGAATCTTATTTAAGGAGAATAACCTGTCATTAATAAATTAATTTTATAGCAACTTCTACATTAACAAAGAAGGATTTTCATCTTTTTTTCCCAAAAATTGTATGAAAACAAATCACAATTAAAGGTCACTGCCATTTTCAAGTCTTGCCTCCTCATCCTTCACATTTCACTTTCATGATCATCTGCAGACAATGGTATAAATTTTCTATTATTAAATTAAATAATTATTCTCAATTCACTTTTTGTTTTTATCTTGATATTTTCTTTTTTATCCAAAAATAGACCACTGTACTATAAATTATACTTTAACAAAGGGTACATGTACTTATCTTTTACACATACCACATTCTTTACTATTCCAAATCTGAATTTCTCTTGGAATCTTAAAAGTAGAGGTTAGAATAACTACTTTAGGTTATTTCATCCTGGCCCATTAAGTAAATTTTATATCAGGTTCAAAAAGTGGCTACCAGCAAACATTAGTTCAAGAAATAGAGATCCATAACAATTTCTTGAATAAAGATTGCTGTATGGAAAGCAAAACCTGAGGAATTAAAAATTCTGAAATCTATTCACTATTCACTATTCATTTTACTCTCTTTCAAAAATTTAAATAAAAAAAAAAAGCTACCTACACTCAAACCTGTAGAGTCAGGGCATATACCCTTTCAAACCATAACTTATCCAGAAAGTTTTAGATTAAAATTATAATAAAGCCAAAAGTACTCGGGTTTAAACAATGGATCTAGTCTAATCAAAATCTAGTTCCAGACAACACTGAAACTGAATTTGAATTCACCATAACTATCGTATCTTCTACTCAATTCATATTCCTCCATCAAAAATTTTCAAAAGGATAACTGCACTAAAGATTAACCTTGATGAACTCCTTTTCAACTCAGATCTATAATGTTATTATCAAAGAGGGCTAATGAACTAGATAAAACCTCTAAAAAAAAAATCCAGTTTTTTTTTATAATTTTTTTTAGCAGATAATGGGGGTAAAATTTCCTTTCATTACTTAGAAAGTTCAATAATTTTTTTTCAACACATGATAATTCTTAAGTATGTTTACAAAGTTAATACTAGCATATTAATTTTTACATTTATAATACACATAACTTCTTGAAATGGATACTTTAGACCAAAAACATGACTGTAAAATAAAATAATCATCCTTGTATCAAGTGAAATCTTCATAATTACCTTAAGAATCGAAGAAAGCAGAAATAGACAATTTTTTACACTGTGTTGGGACACTACATTTTGGTTCTTTGTCTACCCAATAAGACAACAGTTTCAAATACACAAATCAGGAAAGAATGCCACTTGAAAGTGATTTTGAGCCAAAACATGTAGAAAGGTAGAATTGGTATATTCCATTTTCTTTTCTAAAATACATGAGCAGTCATATATAAAAGGTCAAATGAAAGTGTAAAATAAATTATTCAATTGCGTAGGTTGTCACGTTTCCACAACAGTGTTATTTCAACTGAAATTCAGAAATTCATTTTAAACAGTATCAAATGTGATCTAAGAAGTAATGAAAAGAGTGACTGATTCTGTACCTCAGAAAAAACTTCTCACAGAAGGTCAGATCTTAGGCCACAGGAAAAACCTAGTTTTGCTAAAATTAATTCAAATTTGAGGAATTCTAAAGCATTTCATTTTCTTTTGCTCTGTTCAAAGATAAATTCTCACACTTTATTAAAAACTTGCAAATTAAAAACAAAACAAAACTCAGAATAGCTTTAAAATGTTGATCAATATAGGTATTTCTTTTCAATCTTTCATTTTGAAAAATCTGGCACTCCTCAAATATCTGTACAAGTACACAATATTTTGAGTCTCATTTAACAATATTATATGATAACAGGGAATTTTAAGAAAAAAGAATATGTACTCACATTGGTCAGAGGAGCATGTGCAAACATAGAAAATCCTTCAAAAATATATTCATGATCATCATATTCTATAACAGTTGGTCTATCAGTCTAAGAAGCAAAAATATTAAAATATCACACATTGACTATGCAAAATTTGCTAGCATATACTGTTCCAGAATTCTTTCTCAATGAAAGCTCAAGTCCACTGAATTCAACAAACATTTACTAATCAATCAACAAGAATTTATTAAACAATTATTATAAAGTGGAAAAGATGCTAAGGACTAGGAATACAAAATAAAAAAAGCAAAAACAGACCCCTCCTAAAATACTTCACATTATATTAGAAGAGAGTATACGCAAATATATATATATATATATATATATATATATATATATATATATATATATATATGTATGTGTGTGTGTGTGTGTGAATAAATAAAATAACCTAATCACACACACACACACACACAAATCTTAAGGACAAGGCATTAGCATTAGGTAAGATGAACTGGGAAAGACCTCTTCAAGAAGATGAAATTTTATTGGACACCTGAAGGAAGCCACGGTAGCTAGGAAGCTGAGAAGAGGAAGGAGTACAATTCAAGCATAGGGGTTGCAGTGAAAAATATATGAAATCAGGAAATGGAGTGTCTTGTGTGAGATACAAGTAGGCTGGTATAAAGTGGAAAGAGTGAATGATGAAGTTTGGAAGAGAAGGGTTTGGTGAGGAAAAATGAGTTTAATTTTAGACATGCTGAGTTTAATTGTCAAAATTGTCAGCACTGGAACAAACTAATAGTAGAATAAGAAATTCTTTTTTTCTTTTAATAGTATTTTCCACCAATTAATTGTTGAGACAATTTTTAGCTTTTGTTTTTACAAGATTTTGAATTCCAAATTTTTTTCTTCCCTTTCTCTCTTCCTAAAATGGTAGGCAATTTGATTTAGGTTAGTCATGTACTACCATGTAAAACATATTTCTATCCTAGTTACAGATATGAAAGAAGATCAAAAGGGAGGAAAAAACTTCAAAAGAATAAAGGAAGTTTAAAAAAGTATACTTTGATATGCATTCAGAGTCCATCAGTTTTTTCCTTCATGAGGCTGTTGCACATGTTTTGGATCAATGGCGTGCCGAGTAGAGTGAAGTCATTCATACTTGATTATCATTCAATGTTGCTGATACTGTGTACAATGTTTTCCAGGTCCTGGCATCGGTTTGTATATTTTTTCAGGTTTTCTAAAATCTATCTGTTCATCATTTTTTATTGTACAACAGTATTCCATTACATTCATTTACCACAAGCTGTTCAGCCATTTGCCCACTGATGGATATCCCCTCAGTTTTCAATATTTTGCCAACATGAAAAGGGCTGCTATAAATATTTTTGTACCTATAGGTCCTTCCCCCTCTTTTTATGATTTCTTTGGGATATAGACCTAGCAGTGGTATTGTTGATCAAAGGGGACACACAATTTGGTTGACTTTTTCCAAATTGCTCTCCAGAACGTCTGGATCATTAGAACTAAAAAGGAGCCCCATGTAAGCCACGATTCTGAAGGCAGGAGGTAGACTAGGTCTAGGAAACTCTTAATTGGATAGGGATTCCAGATAAGACTAGAGAACTGTAGCAGTTCTTTGAGTTAGCTGTTTCTTAAAACCCTGCCCAAATAGGTGGGACAATTCAGGATATTTGATGTTTCAGCAAGAAAAAACAGGGTGAGGACTACAATTCAAACAAGGTCAGAAACAGAACAGAGGAACTTCAGACAAAACAGTTTAATTTTCTAGGCTACCTACATTGTCTATGGAACAAGTTCTGGATAACCAAGATGCAAAAAGAGATACAATTAGAGGTCAAAAGAAAAGTTAGAATTTTAATAAAAAACAACAACAAAAAAAGACTTGAAAATTATCTGTACAGTGTTCATAATTGAATTCACAGATGTTAATGAGTTCACAAAGAAAAGGAGTACAGATGGTAAAGATAAAAGATCCCTGGATAGAGCTTTTAAGAACTACCGTGGTTAAGTAACATGATGTACATTTATGATCCAGCAAAGGAGACAGGTAGTCAGGTAGTAGGAGAAAGAAGAGAGAGAAGCGTCAAGAAAAGCCAGAGAGAAAAGAGTATCAAGAACACAATTATGATTAACAGTTTCTAGGCTAAAAATAAGTTGATAAGGATGATTATTATTGAGAAAAAGGCTTTAGATTTGGCAATTAAGAGATCACTGGTAATTTTGGAGAGAGCACTTTCAGCTGAATGAGGTCTTCACAGAGGTAAAAGAAGAGCTAACAGGAATAAAAATGGAAATATCAATTACACATAGCTTTGTTCACAGCCACAAAAGGAAGACTGAAAGAAATTGTAGCTAGTCACTAAAGATGAATACTTCACAAGAAGTTTTTTTTTTTTTTTTTTTTTTTTGTTTTGGCAGATGGGTGAGATGTGGGCAGGTTTGTATAAAACAGGGACACATACAGAAGATAAAGAGAAAACAAAGATTAGAGAGTGTGAAAAATGTGTCCTGGAATCCTGCATAAGTGGTCCCCTTCCTAATCCCTTCTCTGTTTATGAGCAAATTATAGAAAAATCACTTTACATAGAGCTCTGCAGAATGATTTACTTAAAGTGAAAACTGCCTGTATATAATTACCTGGTTAGAAATCTAAGGAAGAACTTTAAGAGTTCATGAACAAGGAAGTGGAACACTTGTGGGTGACTGAAAAATCAAAAACATGGCAATTTTTAGATGTAGCTGAGGAGGTATGGAGAAGTAGGTCATGGGAAATGAGTAAATTCAGGAATTGGGAAGTAAGAGTATTTTGAAGGAGTAGCAACATGTATGTTTCAGTTCCTAAGTATGAGAATTACTGTTGGGAGAAAAGCATGAGCCAGGACATGAACTCAGTGAGGAAGGAAAGTGTTCTAGAGGTCAGTGGATAACAGTTACCAAAGTCCTGACTGGGTGATAAATATTGACTGAATGAACTTCAAAGAAGAAAACGGTACTTAGTGATGATGGCAGAAAAATCCAGGAAGACTAAAAGAGCAAGAAGAGTTCCAACCTTCCTGTTTAGACCAGTGAATTGAGGGCAATGAAAGAAAGTAGAACCAGTGCTAAAAAAAAAAAAAAAAAAAAAAAAGGATAACCAGAGTGACTGTGTCATCAGGAAAAAGAGCCAGAGTGCAAGATAGGAGGAGTAATAAAGGAAAAGGTTTAAGATAATAGAAAATTTCTTAACTATGGAGCAATTATTTTAGAGAGTCTAATGGAAAAGCATATATAAATTTGGAGTTAAGACTGTAGGGGAGATTAAGGATAAATGGTCAGGTTGTAACCATAAGAGGAATAAGGGAATTAGCGTGGGGGATAGGAAATGGAATTTGTGCAATATAGTTGGAAATTAAGAATCACTAGAATGAAGAAAATTAGATTATGCTAAACATCCACTGTCTGCAAGATATTTTGTCATACACTAAAAGTAGTGAGGGAAAAGGAGTGTAAGAAACATATGGGAGTAAGTATGATAAGATATAAACTATGCCAACACAAAGAAAGTATTATTTTTAAAAAAAAGTATCAAGTTAAAAAGTAGGATGTTATGGTAACTATGAATCAAGACTAGAGAATAAAGGGACCTAAGTTCAAATCCCACATCTATTACTAGGTGCATGGCTAGTTTTCACTTAACTTTTGAGTCTCCCTTGAGTCAAGAGAACTTGAATTCAAATCTGGCTTCACACACTTGGCACTTACTAGCTGTGTGACCCTGGGCATGTCATTTAATCCCAAAAGCCTCACCAAAAAAAAAAAAAAAAAAAAAGAATACTAGCAAAGACTCCTAGCCAAGTTATCTGAATGGAATTAGACAGATAAGCTCCCTTATACCCACTCTAGCAAAAACCAAAACAAACTGAAAATCACCAGATGAATAATGATCCAAGAAATAGAATTGTTGTTGTTAATTATTTTTTAATCATATCTAATGCTATGTGACCCCATTTAGGGTTTTCTTGGCAAACACACTGGAGTGGTTTGTGACTTCTTCTCCTGCTCATTTTAGAGATAAGGAAACCCAGACAAACAGGGTTAAATGACTCGCTTAGGATCATACAGCTAGAAAGTGTCAGAGGCCAGATTTTAACCCAGAAAGATAAATTTTCCTGATTCCAAGTCCAGAACTCTACCCACTAAGACACCTAGATGCCATATATATTATAATATTATAATTACTTATAATATTATATGTACAAATTATAATATAGTTTATTACAGTACTAGAAGCCAACTGGAAATCTGTGGGCGACAGGAAAGGGGATCACCAATTAAATTAAACAAATGCATTGTTGTCAATGCAAACAAAGAAATTGCAACCCCAGTCCTGACCAAAGGTGTGTGCAACCTACAGTCATATCTGATACAGAGATGTCTAGCAGTCAAATGAAAATGTGAAAATAAAACTCAAGGAAGACTGCTGCCAAATGTATGGATCTCAAAGTCAGAGACAAAGAGCAAGTAAATGAAACATTCATCAAAAGACAATGTAGACAGAGAAGATCAAGAACAAAGCTTGGAGAGATACCCAAAGTACAGGGTAGAAGAAAAAGATAAACAAGTAAAAGAGACTGAAAAAATGAATCTACACAGACAGAATTCAGAGAAATATGTCAGAAATCAAAGGCAAAGAAAGGATCAAATACAACTTTTTAAAAAATGCCTACTTTGCAAAGTAAAATAACTGGTTAAGCCCTGGAAACAGTTAAAAAGGAAATATACTCTGCCTTTATTTTCACATTTATACAAAATAATTTGTGGAGGGACAGTAACTGGCATTGGCAGTGGGTAAGGAGGAAGGGATACATCAAGGAAGACTACATGGAGAAAATGGTATATGAGCTGAACCTAGAAAACGTAGTACATTCTGATATTAAGAGAAAGCTTTTGTGAAATGTATGGAGGTAAAAAATAAAAGGAAATTTAATTAACTGAAAGCAACTATAGTCAGTTCTGAAACAAAAGATGGCAATTACCTACCTAGCCTTGATTTGAAAATGAGGTCTTAAAATATAGTATTATTCTGGGGCAATTCACTTAATCCATAATTGCCTGAGTGCAAAAAAAAAAAAAAAAATAGAGAGACAGACAGACAGAGAGAATGAGATTTATTTATCTAAGAAATGTGTGAGCAGAGTCAAAATGGCAGAGTAAAAGCAGGAACTTGCCCAACCTCTCCCACAAACTTCTCCCAATTCCTTTAAATAATTACTCTAAAAAAATTTTAGAGCCTCAAAACATCCAAAAAGATAGGGTGGAACATTTTCCAGCTGAAGACAACTTAGAAAAGACAATAGCAGAAAAGGTCTATGGAACCAGGGCACAGTTCCAATGCAAGAAGTGCAAGTGCAGTCCCAGCCTGGCCGTTGGCCCAAGCCCATACCAATAAAGAAGGAATGGGAGTAGTGACCTCTAAATCAATGTTGGCACTAGTGATCTCTAGCCCAGAGTCACTAAAGATAACTTGGAAGGTCAGCAGAAAACACCTATGGAATTAGGGTGGGAGCCAAATGCACAATCTGAGTGTCACTCAGCAGAGCCTGACCTCTAACCCAACCAAAGTCCATACCCCAGCTCTAGTCCCAGGGCCAGTGAAGCAGGACTCTGATGCTTTAGCATAGATGATCTTACAGTGGGGTGTGGGAACAGACTCAATAGTTCCAAGGCAAAAAAGAGTGTTTGTGGTCAGGTTCCTAAAAGGATTTCTGAAAACAGCTGCACAAACCTTCCATCCTGGAAACAGAGCCCTACTTTAACAGAGTTAAAAGATAAATAATAAGCTAGGAAAATGAACAGACAACAAAAAGTTTCTGATCATAAAAAATTACTATGATAAAAGTCAAAATTCCTTCATAACAAAGCCTCCATGAAAAATAAGAATTGATCTCAAGCTATGGAAGAGTTCAAAAGGGATTGTGAAAATAAGTAAGAGAGATAAAGAAAAAATAGGACAAGAATTGAGTGTGCTGCAAAAGAAAATTTTAAAAAGCTAATGAGAAGAGTGCCTTAAAAACAAAAGTGGTCAATTGGGAAAGGAGGTACAAAAGCTCACTGAGGAAAATAATTCCTTAAAAATTAGAATTAAGCATATGGAAGCTAATGACTATGACAAATTAAGATAAAATAAAGCAAAACCAAAAAAAATGAAAAGAAATAGAAAAAAATGTGAAATATCTCACTGGAAAAACTGACCTGGAAAATAGATCCAGAAGAAATAATTTTAAAATGACTAATCTAACTGAAAGTCAGGATCAAAAAAAAGGGCCTGGACATCATCTTTCAAGAAATTATCAAAGAACACTGCCCTGATATTCTAGAACCAGAGACAAAATAGAAATTGAAAGAGTTCACCAATCACTTCCTGAAAGAGATTACAAAATGAAAATTTCCAGGAATATTATGGCCAAATTCCAGAACTCCAAAGTAAAGGAAAAAATACTGCAAGCATCCAGAAAGAAGCAATTTAAGTATAGTGGAGCCACAAACAGGATAGATAACACAAGATTTAGCAGTTTTTACCTAAAAGGCCTGGGTTTGGAATATGATATTCCAGAGCAATGGAGCTAAGATTATAACCAAGAATCATTTACCCATCAAAACTGAGTATAATCCTTCAGAGGAAAAGATGGTCATTCAATGAAATAGATTTTCAAACACTTGTGATGAAAAGACCAGAATTGAATAGAACATTTGATTTTCAAATACAGGACTCCGGAGAAGCATAAGAAGGTAATCAGCAAAGTGATATCGTAAGGAATGAAATAAGGTTTATCTGCTTACACTCCTACATAGGAGGATGATACTTGTAATTCAATAGAATATTTTCATTATTATGGCAGTTATAAGGAGTATATAGATAGTATACACATACATATAGGTATGAGTTGAATATGAAGGAATAATCTTTTTTAAAAAATGACGAAATTCAGAAAAACTGATCTAGAAAATAAATCCAAGAGAGACAATCTAAGAATTATTGGACTGCCTATCAACTACAGCAGAAAAAAGAGCTTAAACAAAATTTTCAACAAATCATCAAGAAAACTGTCATAATATCCTAAAACTAGAGGTTTTTTCACCAGTCATCTCCTGAAAGAGACCCCAAAATGAAAACTCTAAAGTATGTGGTAGGCTAATTTTTAGAATTATCAAATCAAGGAGAAAATACTGCAAGCAGCCATAAAAATACAATTCAAATATTGAGGAGCCACAATCATGATTGCCCAGGAAGTAGGAGCTTCTACTTTAAAGAACTGACAGGCCTGAAATAGGATATTCTGAAAGGTAATAGAATTTGGTTTAAAGGCAAGAATCAACTATCCAACAAAATTAAGCAATTTTTCTGGGGAAAAAATGGAAATTCCATGAAGTAGGTGAATTTCATTTATTTCTGATGACTACACCAGAGCTGAACAGAAAATCTAATCATCAAATAGAAAAATCAAGAGAAGCATAAAAAGGTAAAAAAGAAAGAAAAAAAAAAAACAACCGTTTTTTTTAAAGTTAAAAAATTTACATCCCTATGTGACAAATAATATGTTTAAACTTTTGAGTAAAATTAAATGTTGGAGGGTATACTTAGAGGGTACAGGTATAATTTGATATTAGTATAATGATATAAAAATGAAACAAGGGGTAGAAAAGGGATTGTACTGAAAGAAGAGCAAAGAGGAGGTAAAATGGGGTAAATTACAACAACGGAAGAGGGGAAAAAAGACCTATTACAATTGAAGGAAAGAAGGGAAGGGATAAGCACTGTGTGAACCTTAATCAATGAGATTAATCTAATGAAGATTTGGCTCAAAGAGAAAATATCAGACATATCTCACCCTTCTGGGAAGTAGGAAGAGAAAGGGGAGAAGGAAATGGGGAGGCTAATAGAAAGAAAAACAGAAGTAGAAGGGGAAAGACATAAGAAAGGAGAAAGGGGCTATAAAGGGGAGGGTAGTTTGAGGGAGGTCGGGTTCAGAAGCAAAACACTTATTTTTCTTGAGGGTTTTTTTAATTAGGGTAGGAGATCTATGTTTTCTTTCACAACATGACTTGTATGGAAATGTTTTGCATAACTTCATAAGTGGTTTCTTAATTGTGGGTGGGGATAAGAGAGAACCTGGAACTCAAAAATTTAAAAACAAATGTAAAAGAAAATTTTGTTTTGAATGTAATTGGGGGAAAAATAGTAAATAAATAAATGAATGAGTGAATAAAATAGAGCATAAATTTATGCATATCCTTTGATCTAACAATATCACTACTAGGCATAAATACCAAAACAGATTCCTTTTGAAAGGAAAAGGAACCATATGTCCAAAAAAATATTTATAGCAGCTCTCTTTTTAGGGCAAAAAATTGAAAATCGAGAGGAGGCCCATCAATTGGGGAATGGCTCAATAAAGTGTGGTATGAGTGTATGGAATATTGTTCTATGGGAAATGATGAGTAAAATGCTCTCAGAAAAAAGAAAAAAACTTGTAAAATCCTCCATGAACTCGAGCAAAGTGAAATGTATTATGTACAAAGTAATAACAATGTTCTAGGATGACCAGTTGTAAATGCCATTTTCAACATTACAATGATCCACAACTATGCTGAAGGATTTATGATAAAAAATCCCATCCATATCCAGAAAAGAAACTGAATGTAGATTGAACCTCTCTCTTTCTCTCTCTACTTTATTCTTCTTGAGGGTTTTTTTTAATTAGGATGAAAGATCTATATTTTCTTTCACAACATGACTTTTTATGGAAATGATTTGCATAACTTCACATATGATTTCTTAACTGGGGGTAGGGATAAGGAAAAAACCCAAGAATTTGTTTTAAAAACATGTAGAAAACTTTGTTTTAAATGTAACTGGAGCAAAAATACTAAATACATCCAAAAGAAAAAAAAGAAATCTGTGAAAAATAAGTTGTTCCTATACCCCTTTACATTTTCACTTATTGAAGACAACTAATTATCCAGGGTAATAATCACCAATTGGTGGCTAGGTGGTACAATGGTTAGAACACCAAGCCTAAAGTCAGGAAACCCCTGAGTGCAAATGCATCCACAGACACTTACTAGCTGTGTGACCCCGGGCAAATCATATGATCCCAATTGCTTCCAAAAAAACAATACCAAAAAAACAAGTATTAACTTCTATATTATGGCCAAAATGCAATAAATCTTCTCTCAATGTGGAGAAATTATACGCAGCTCACTGATTTCCAAAACAGGTCTATCATATGTATTACATGCATATGTACATTAACAGTTTGTCAAGCTCCATTTTGAAGTTACAAAAAAATAGCTTAATTGCTGAGATTATAGAGATCACATAAATCATAAAAAGGATTTTTGAGAGACAAACTCCTTTCTTTTTAAAATCACATAAAGTACAGAAGAAAGCAAAGTGTGAGAATTACAGAAATGGATTCTGTTATTAAATGGTTAGAACTTGTTTAAATACTTACTAAAAAGTTTGTAGGAGGCGAAACTGTAATTCGATAGTGGTATAGTCTGCCAGCATTGTTGGTCATAGGACGACAGGGTTTGATGGGCTTGAAAGGGAGAAAAGAAAAGTATTTTTATATAAGTATTAAGAGTTAACTTCTAAGAAAGGGGGAGGATAGTTTATTTGTTTTCCTTTGGATAAAAGTAAGGAAAGTTTTGACATGTCTAAGTGACTGGTAATCTTAGACAAATTAAACTCTCTGGAACTCATTTTCTTCCATTCTCTGATACTGTTATCCTTGATACAGGCTCACATCACTGCATACCTGGGTTATTTGCTGACTGATCTCTATGTCTCAAGTTTTTTTTTTTGTTTCAATTATTCCTCCATTCACCTGCCAAAATAATCTTCATAAAGGACAGCTCTGTATTGCCCACTCAACAAATTCCAGTGGCTGCCTATTAACAACATTTTCTATGCCTTTTAATAACCTTTATAACTTGGTCTCTTCCTACCATTCCAATGTTCCAAAATCTTACTTTCTGAATGAGTGAAACTGGCTGTTCCTGCCTCATCATATTCCCTTTCTTGACTCCAAATATTTACACCAGTTAAACCCAGTTCTCTTTTCATTTTCATTTCCAGGCCTCCCTGACTTCCTTCAAATCTTCGCTAAAGTACTTGCTGGCAAGAAATATTTCTAGTCCTCCTTATCTCAGAGCTTTCCATGTCAAATCCCCAATTTATCTTGTACATTTTTGATCACACATAAATATTTTCTGGCTTACTCTCCAGGCAGACTATAAGCTCCTCAAAAACAGGAACATTCTTTGCTTTTCTTTTGAGTTCATAGCTAGCATTTTATATAGTGCCTGGCACAAAGAAAGTGCTTAATAGATGCTAGCTGACTAATTATTTCTTGTGTAAAATGAAATGGCTGGTCTACATAAATTTTAAGGTTTTTATCACCTTTTAAAAGTTTTGATATGATTCAATTAATAATAATACAAAAAGCCAAAATTTAATCTCTGGTTTAAGTTTCCTTGTAATAAAGAAAATGAAAAAACAAAGTGTGCTACCAGAAAAAAAGCAAATGAAGATGTTGGCCTTGATACCCTACGGTTTCTGTGAGTGCTAACTCCATGACTTTATAATTCTAAGAATCCTAAGAATCATCATAAATTTTACTAAGAGCATATAGGCAGAAAAAGAGACCAGAATCAAAGGTCTGATTTGACACTAGAAGTAGAAAACAATAAAGTGGTGGAGGCATGTGTGTGTGCATACATTATATGTAAACAACCCTTACCTCCAACACATATACATAGTGCAAAAATCAGAAGAAAAATAAGACAAAAGAGAAGAAATATAAACCAAAATTATGGAGAAAAAAAATCCAATAACCATCATGGCTATACGTACCATGAATGAAATCAATTAATTTTTTAGAAATTCTTCATGAATTATATTTAATTCTACTTGCTCTAAGAAATCAACGGCTGATTACTGTCAGCTGACTTTTTAGTGGCAAAGAGATGGAAACTAAAGGAGTAGCCACCAATTGGGGAAATGACTGAATAAACCATAGTTTATGAATTATTATGAATATAAAGGAATTAGTGCATCATAAAAAAATCATCAAAAGGATGATTTGCCCCATAAAGTGAACAGAACTAGGATAACAATATGTTCAATAACAGTATTATAAAAACTCAAAGACTTAAGAACTCTGATCAATGCAGTCATATGGTCCCAGTGGACCAATGATAGAACACGCACCCTATCTCTTGACTGAGAGACAATGGACTAGGGGAACAGAATGATATGGCTATTTTTGTACAAGGTCAATGTGGAAATTTGCTTTTACTCTATACATTTATTATAAGGTTTTGGTCTGTCTTTTAAGTTTTTTTTTCCCAAAAAAGAGAGAAGAAATAGTCAGGAGCTTTTTTTTGTTTGTTTGTTAATTGGAAAACAAATTAAAAAGGAAAAGAAATTAATACCTCAAAGCCATAGCTAAGGTTTTTTTTCCCCCTATAAACATTAACTATAAAGGAAATTTGTTTGATTAAAACAATTCTGACACTTGCAGTTATAAGAGAACAATTAAATAATAAAATATTAAATATAATGTTTCGAATTTTCCAAAGTACTCATCTTCAAAGTGAAAAACTCAGTTATCTTGAGGAATATTCTACCTCAAGTTTTCTTTGAATTTGTCAGTACCAAAAAAAATTTCTTTAAAGATGATGGTTATTTTAAAAATATGTATATGACTTTAATGGAGAGGAAAAATATTGGTTTCTGCCTGACCACCCACTGGCCCAGTTTTTAAAGTCTAACATTCCAAACCAGTCACCTCTTCACCCGGGTAGATGCTGTGCCGGATTCCTGTGCGCCTTGCTTTAGCACTGCATTTACAAAGAGGGCCATCATTCATCTGTCAGAGAAAGAAAGTAATTGAATTTTTATTGGAAAAGAAAAAAAAAACTATGCAAGATGATGTCTCAGAAATAGTTTCAGCTTTCATGTCATCAGTACTTTAAGCCCCTAAGAGCCTGTCAGGGACAGAAGATAAAGTGGATGCTCTAAAACCCGTAAAACTGCAATGTATCCATATGTAGTCAGATTAAAGAAACCAAATAGCAACATTAGCTCTCAGTATTATTTGGGCAACCAAGAAGAAAATACCAATGTCAGTATACTTATTTGTCCCCATTTTACTCTAAACCTGTCTATATATTTCCACAACTAATTTTTAGGAAAAATGGACTTTCCCACAAAGAATATAATTTCAACTTAAGAAAACAACTAGTGATCTGAATATTTTTAAATCTGAATCACTCTCAACCAATATTAGGAATACACCTTTCAGAACCAGAAAACTTTGAATGTATCACAAGTTTTGAACTTGTGTTTTACCCTGCAATTTTATTTGGCACTTAGTTTAACATTGAACCAGGTCACTTGTATACTAAATGTTTCTAAGATGTCTACAACTTGAAAATTACATCTACACTATATAATCTCTGTCCCCGGAGATGTTTATAATTTGTCTAAACAGACAAAAAACAACCATGTGGAAAAGTAATCAATTATTAACTAAAAATTATTTTCCAAAGGAAAGTTATGGACATATAGGTATGATTTCTTCTATTTCTAAATATATAAATCTACAAACCAGATTTCTTCAAGAATTCTTTCTTTAAAAGTGGCTATCTAACTTCTGCTTTTGGGCATGTCACTGATAAGATGTTAAATAACAACTGGCAATGAAGGAAACTCACCAACTTCCAAGGTAATCTGTTTCATTTTTAGATAGATTTAAATGTTAGGAATTGTTCCTTATGCCAGAAACTAAATTTAAATCAATCTCTTTCACTCATATATCTGCTCACTGTTTCTGATCTTGCTCTTTTCTTTCCATCTCAAAAATTTATAATGATCCTAAATCTAGTCGTTCTTCAAAGATAGTCTTTTAAATACATAAAGTTAGTTATAAAGCACTTTCCTACCCACTTAAGTGTTCTTCTCTTCTAAAGGCAAACATCCCTTGCTCCTTCAAACTATTCTCCTATTCAGTTCAGTTGTTTTTCAGTCCTATCCAATCCCACGTGACCCCATTTAGGATTTTCTCTACAAAGATACTGTAGTGGTTCTCCTTTTCTTCTCCAGGTCATTTTGCAGATAAAATGAGGCGGACACGATTAAGTGATTTGTCCAGGGACACAAGTTAGGAAGTATCCAAAACCAAATTTCAACTCAGGAAGATGAATTTTTCAGGACCTCACTATATTTAATCCACCACTTAGCTGTCCTTTCCTTCTAAAGCCTTTCTACTTTATCCTCCTCACATTCTTTTGAATATACCTATGTCTTTCCTAAACTGTGGGACTCAGAACTGAACTCAGTACCAAAATAGGTGTGATGAAGGTAGAGTAAAACAGTATGACATCTGCACTATTTCTGGACAACATTTCTCTTAATGTTAACTAGTAGTTCATCACATCATGACAGAGTGATGATTTATACTTAATTTACAATAATCCAAAATATTACTTTTAATATCTCTCGATCTCATGCTTATTAAGATGACATATAAACCTTTATACTTGTCCCTTTTTAACATGTTCTCTTATTTTATATGCCCTACCTCTGTAGTCCAAAACATTTGCCACTCCTCCATGGCTCATGGCATTTGCTACTTTGGCAAAAATGCCTTCTCTGTTTTCAGGCATGTCACTGATAAAAACATTAAAGGACAAGTACAGATTCCTAGAGTTCTCTACAATGAATTTCCACCAAGCTAATTATAAATTCAATTGTTATTGGCTTTTTGTTGTAATAATCAAACTAGTTCCAAACCTGTCTAATCATACCATCACTTAGCACACACTTCTACTTCTTGTCCCTAAAGAAAGCGTGACTTAGTCAAATAACGGTAAAATTTAAATAAACTGTATCTCCTTATAAATGGATTTCTTTTATGTCCATTTTACTAAAAATATAAATTAGGTTATCCTGGCATGTTTTTCTGCTGAAGCCAGAATATCTTTTAGTTATTACTTCCTTCCTAAGTCTTCAGAAACTATCCTGTTAATAACAGTTCTAGAATTTTAACAAGTATAGAAGTCAAATTTCATTAGCCTATAACTTGCAAAAGACTTCTCTTCCTGAAATCAAGCCATTTATTTATCTCTAGTCCTTTAGACATTTTCTCAATTTCCAAATTCTTCAAAGCTCTCTAATCACACTTTAGTAATAAATTGCCAGATGTTTCCAAACAGTAAGATGTAATTTTTCTTTGCTTACTGACTTTAATACAGATGGTAGCTATTTGCACAATTCTTTACCTAATCTGACTTCTACAATCTGATGTACAAGTTTCTACTATCTTTCCAATCCATAAATTATCCTCTATAGAAGAGAAAGCAAGCAAATGTGACTGTCACCTAGTCATCTCATCATTGTACATTACCTTCATTCCATCCACTTCAAGTAGTGGTCCTCTCCCTTCTTCAATTATCCTTTTGCTCCCAACCTAACTAAGAATGTTCTTGTCTTTGGTTTTCACCACATTCAGCTCCTTCTGGACTTCAATGTTCCTAATAGAATCCTTACAATACCTTTATATTTATCCTGAGTTACTTGACCTCGTTTTTATCTTCTATGTCTTTTAAAAAATTCTCAGTTGGGGAGAATCTTCTGGCAAGATGAATAAGTAAGAAATTGGCTCTTTGCTCAGCTTGCTTCCCTTCATCACTTCAAAATAATAAATGTCAAATAAAATAACAAAATGTAGTGAAAAAGATAAAAAAATATTAGAAGGAAATGCCCAAAGGAGGAGGAGGGGGAAGGAACATTAAAGATAATAGAAAAATAAATGAAGATAACATAAAGTAATGCTTTCTCTTCTATGAGCAGAAATCTTCAGAAGAAAACTCAATAATTATTATAACCCAAATACTAGATTCCTTGGTTGAAAAATTCAAAGAATTAAAGGAAGAAATAAAAGTACCTAAGAAGCACATTCCTCTTCCCCCAAACAAAATGTAACAAAAAGATTGGATACCATATTTTGGGAAATCACAAACAAGTTAAACTGAACAACTTGGTAATAGAGAACATTATTCACAGAATCAAAGCAACAGAAAGGATCTTGAAGGTAGGTAGGTAGGTAGGTATCAAACTCAAGACAAAGTATTTATAGGCAAACAGAAGAAAATTTATCTAATGAAATACTCTTGTCCAAAGTGTCTTTAGGGACAATTTAATGGATTGCAATGAACCATAGCTCAGAACTTACACATCCAGTCTCAGAAAATCATAACTCTACAATGTTTAGTTTTGAGTCAAACTTGGAAGGCAAAATGAGAGACAAATTTTAAATAACAACATATGGCATACTGAAAGTAGAATTCTGCCCCACTGCTGTGCATACCTTCTTCCAAGGATGTTTATCCAAAATGTGCAAAAGAGAACAGTCACCAATCACACCAAAGCCCTTTAGAATAATAGTTTAAAAATAATCATACGAACCTGTCCAGGGTCATTATACCAGAGTTCTTCATGAAGTCGATCAGGGTGGGCTTTTTTGCGTTTGATTTCAGCAATTACATCAAAAACATCAGAGTCTGAACTGCTGGAGCAGCTGCTATCGTCATCAGAATCACAGTCAGATTCACTAGAGCTGTCTAATTTAATGGAAGGTGACCACAAAGGAGAAAAGATTTTTTTTTTTAATGTTCAAGATTTCCAAATGACTCAAACATGCAAACTTTAGGTGTTTAAACAAAACTTTAGATTTTAAGGTAAAATCCAATAAATATTACTAAATCCTCACCAATAATATACAAAGCACTATTAGGTATTGCAATAGGTAATACCTGGTCTTATTTTTCTCTAGTTCCTAGTCTTGTGGAACCTGAAAACTAATTGTAGAAACAATATTCATATGCACAAAGGCTAAATATGATAAAAGAATTAATGATTAAGTGGCACAGTTTACTCATTTAATATGAAAATATGGTATAGAATTTTTTTAAAAAAGAATATCTGATCTGGGCTCAAAAAACCTAGATTCCAATCTTAGAAATATACTGAGACTACAGAATACAAGCCTTAAAGGGAACATGACAGCTGCCTTCAAATATCTGAAAAGTTACAGTGTAATCTTGATTAGTGTGAATAATGATTCTACTGAATATTTTAATATTCTAATAGAATATTCCAATAATCTACATATTTCTACTGGGGTAGAATTGACTATAATTTTCAAGAGTGTGGATCTGAAAACATAAAACCATTTCACGAAATTCCTTATTCACACTATTATAATTATAATTATTATTTTATAATAGGATCTGATTCTACTTCATGAAAGAAATATGAGACATGCTTGTTGCTATATAATGAGCACAATTTTGTGCAGGCTGATCTTGTTTCAACACAATAGAATATTTTAACAATTTAACCTGTATATCAAAATACTATACATATTCTATCAAATGCCAAGGGACCATCTTAACACTGATATTATACAAAAGCTTACTATTTTTATTATTGCTATAAATATAAGTCAATCAGTAAGTGTTTATTAAGTGCCTATTCTATGAATGGCACTGTACAAAGTAGAGAAGGATATAAATAAAAATAACAAAATAATCCTTAGTTAGAATAAGTTTTTATTTTAATGGAGGAGAGAAGAATAACATAAAAATATACTCCACATAAATATCAAGTAAACGACTACAAATATATCCAAAAGAATTATATACAAGATACACTGGGAAGGAATGCACTAGCTGTATTAAGAACAGACATTAAAAACTTACAAAGCAATTAACATCTCATCTCAGACTTTATTAGAATTACAGATATTAACCTATAATAATCTACCATAATCTTTATGCAGCACACAATACCAGTATTACACCCATTTTACATTTAAAGAAACTGAGAATCAGAGAGGTTAAAGTTGCACATGGGCACACAGCCAATATATTATGGGCAATATTTATACCCAGTTCTACCTTGACTCGAAAATAATCTCTAAAGGCAACATTCTTTATCCTGTTTACAAATGCTAATATCATTATAGGATGCTTGATATTCCCCTTATTGCCATTTTTTTAAAAAAGGGAAAAAGCAGGTATGTATATTATATGGGTTAGTATAACTGCTCTTAAAACCAAACCAGAATCTCTAGCAAACAAAGGAAGTCATATATTTAGAAAAAACTTCAAGCTTTAAGTTCAAAGTACATCAAAAATTACTTTAAAGTATTTCCTCTGTAATCATTTTCAAGTCCTTTGAAATTGTGTTTCTGACCTTAATGTAAAGAAACTGTCCTTTCAAAGGACATTTAATAATTTTAATCAATGAAATACTTAAATTGAACAGACTTTTCTGAATCTTTATCCCTTCATGTCGTCTGACAATATTGACAGTCCCTTTCTCCTGAACATCCTTTCATTCTTTGGCTTCAGGAACACCACTCTTTACTGATTCTCTGGCTTCTCTGACCATTGCTTTTCAGTCTTCTTTGCTGGATCCCTCATTTTTTTTTTTTTTTTTTTTTTGGCCCATGAAGAGGAGAAGATATTCCCCAGGACTCAGTCCCGGACTTCATTCTTCTCCTCTACATTCATTCTCATTGTCTCTCATTCTGTCTCTCTCTCTCTCTTGCTTGATTTTTTTATTAACTCCCATGAATTGAACCTTTCCCAAGCAAATGACTTGCAAATCTATAAATCTAGCCCATATCTTTTACTTAAACATTAATCCTACATTACTGTTGAACAGCACTACCTAGACATATCTTAAGTATTCAAAGTCAATGTATCTAAAACAGAATTTATTAACTTTTCTTCTACACCTGTCCCACCTCTAAACTTCTCTATTTCTGATGAAGCCACCATTATGTTACCAGGCATAAGATTCCCAACCTCAAAGGCATCCTCTACTCTTTCTTTCTCTTCACCCTTCCTAGCCAATGCCCATTTTAACCATTCTAGCTCCACAAATATATTCTCTTTCTCTATACTTACATGGCAATCATCCTTCTTAAGGCCCTCATCACCAATCATTTGGATTACTTCAATAAGCTCCAAACTGCTCTTCCTGCTTCCCATCTCATTTCTGTCCAATCCTTAAGTCATACAAGGACCAGGTCATAATCACAAGACAAATAAAATATTACTCCCCTGTTCAAAAACCTTCAATGGCTTCCTAATGCCTCTAGGACAGAATACAAACTCTTAACCTTGACATTTAAGGTCCTTTACAATTTGATTCCAAATCACATATCTTAGCAACTTTCCTTTTTGTACTTGAAATTTCAGAAAATGTGACTAATAAACTTCATATTCCATCATTTCCAAGGCTTTATTTCTGAGAACCTTCCCTCTGTACTGAACAACAATTCATCTCTTCTATGAAGTCATCCCTCACTACAGCAGTTGTTAGTGTTCTTTTTATCCTTTCAGTGTTTTCTGTACTAGTTTCTTTCTCTCAATAAACTGTGAAAAAAAAAAAAGAGATCATTTTATTCTGGACTTAATATTCCATAAGAGGCACCTAGAGTTTGTTAAATTTGGATTTGGATTAAATTTTGTACCATTTCTAATAGTGTTGCTGTGAAGAAAGTACACACTATGGCATGTGATTTATTATTTCTTTTTAAAAAATGTTTTTTAAGAAATGAAATAGTCTGTTTTAGAATTAAATAGATACTTTTGAAAATTCAGATACTAATCCTTCCCAAAGACTTACCTAAATCCTCATCTAGTTTGGTCTTGGGTGGCTCCCATGGAGGCCTCACAGCTTTTGCTTTTGCTTGCCTCTTCCCTAATTCTTCTTCAAATTTTTCGTATAAATCTCGAAGCCTACTAGTCCCAACAATGGTAGAATCTCCCTTAAAGGAAAGTATACACCAAAAATAAATAATAGTATTAACAAACTAATGTATATAATATAGCAAGTCTATTGTTTGAAACAAAATATCAGTTTCTACTTTGTAAATTTAAAAACAAAATCTTCTTTCTGACAGCCTATTGCTAATATTCCTAGGGTGAGAGAAATAGGCAAAATACCAATCCTGTTAAGTTCTCAACCACTGATAATGAAGAAAAAAATCAAACTAAGAGGGATAAAGCTCAAAGTATAAACTTTAATCTTGTCATTCTCCCATTTCCCCTTAGGATTTTAGAAGTTGACATACACTAAAAACATTATAGAAAAATCCATGGAATTATCAAGAAACCAAAATGGAAAGGAAAAAAAAAGTACTTCTTATTAAGTTATTTCCCTAGATTTTGAATTTGGGCTTTCACAAGAAAGGTTTTAAAAACAATAGATGAAGAGAAAGACTTGGGTTGAATTGGGGAGGGATTTGGGTGAGGCTGGGGGTGGGTGAGCTGAGAAGGGAGCACTTTGGATTTAAAACTAGGGATTTAATTTAGGAAAAAGAAATGTGGAAACAGTTGGGGGAACTTGAGAAGAAGCTGAAAGAAAACAATTTTTCTGAAAGAAGAAAAAGATCTATAAAATCACAGGAAATAATGAAGAAAAAAAAAGGGTTGAAGGCAAAATCACACTTCTAGACTTCAAATTATATTTTAAAGCAGAAGGCATAAAACCCCATTATATTAATTAAAAAAAAAAAAAAACCAGAAAGACCAAATGGAAAAAAAAAAAAAAACAAAAAAGAGAGAATCAAAAAAATACAATTCATTATTAAAAGCAAAAAATACTCCATGTCTCTAAGGAGTTTATAATCTAATCTAATGAGGAAGACAACATGTAAACAAATACAAATCAAGGTTTCATAACAGGATAAACAAGAAATAATTAACAGAAAGAAAACACTGAGATTATGAGGGGTTAAGGTAGGTATAAGGTGAGATTTTATCTGGGATTTAAAGAAAATTAGAGGGGTCAGTAGTAGGAGGAAAGGCATGCAAAAGTTTCAAGGATAGGAGTGTTAACCAAAAACAATATCGATAAGACACTGTAGCAATTAGATTTATTACAAGAGAAACAAACACGCATATGGAACATTTTGCCAGGGCAAAGAGTTTACAAGCCATTCAGAAGTCAATAAATGTTGACAGTACAACAAAGAAAGGAGAAGAAAATAGAAATCTCCTCTTAAAAGAAGAGTGGCAAAGACAGAGGAAAGGAACAGTAAATATGGGGGAAAGAGAAACAAGGAGATGGCAAAAGTGGCATGGTAGACCATGAAGATATGATAGTCTACTTATCAAGAAGGGTGTAAGCTGAGCAAGTTGTTTCTCAACCTAGTACTAACTGACTGGCACCTGTCTTGACTTCCAAGGACACAACAGGGAGTCCAGCTTAGTGTATAAAGAACAAATTATATCAGCTGGGGGGATGAAGGGGGGGGTGCGGGGGGCGGTGTCCTTGACACATTCAAGACTTCCAGCATACTCTGGGTCCAATGTTTCTGGAAAATATGACAATTCAAAAAGAGAAGTTCGGGGGATCCCTTACTATTACTTAAATGTGAAGAGAGAATACTTGGAGCAGAAAAATAAAATGTTTTGTTCATGCAACAACCAGGACACCATTGTCATTAGTCTGAAGAGGATAGTAAAAAGTCTAGGTTATGAAGGGATTTGAATGCTGAATACAACAGGAAGCTACAGGAGTTTGTTTATTTGTTTTGGGGGACAAAGATAACATGAATGGACCTGTGCTTTAGGAAAAACACTTGAAAATAGATTGGAATAGGGAGAGAGCAGAGGCAGGCAGACCCACCAGCAAACTACTTTGGTAATCTAGGTGTGAGATGATAACGGATTAATTGAGAGATATTGCAAAGGTGAAATTTGCATGTCTTTCCAACAGCTTAGATATATGAGGGGTATAAGAGATAACTGAAAATTATCTTGGAAAAAAACATTTTATTTAATAATATTCAATAATTTTATTTAATAAATTCTTATTTAATAAAACTTCTGGGAAAACTGGAAAGCAAGCTGGCACTTAGACCAACAATTTATAACTTATTCCCTAATAAATTCTAAATGGATGTGACTATAATTAAATATCATATTATGAAAAAATTATAAGAGCAGATACGTTACAGCTAAAATTAGAATAGTCTTAACCAAAGAAGAAATAGAGGAAATTATAAAAAATAAAAAAAGGTTAGATTACATTAACTAAATAGCATATGCAAAAACATATTAACATACCTTATATAAGGGAAGTTACTGACTGGGGAAAAAAAATTTTGTAGCAAATTTCTTCCCATAAAATTTTGGTATTCAAAATATATATACCAAAATATTTATAGAATAACTTTTTTTGTGACAAATAATTAGAAATCAAGTGGATGTCAATCAGTTATGGAATGGTTAAACAAAATGTGATACATAAATATATTGGAATACTACTGTTATAAAAAATGGTGTTGTGATGAATAAAGAAAAGCTTGGAAAGATTTACATGAAAATACAAGAAAACAAGAAACGGTAAAAAGAAAACAAAATCCCAATAAATTCAACAATATAAATGGAAAGAACTATATATCAAAAAAATCAAGTAATTGTATAACTATATAAATTTTAAAAAATCAAACATTAATCAAAATGAAGAGAAAAGGGAGAACATCCCCAACCCATTCCTTTGTGGAAGTGAAAGATCCAAAGTGCTACAATTCTTTTTTAAGAAATATTTAAGAAAGGGAAAGGAACCTAAGAATAGGTTATAAAAACAAAAAGCATTAAAAAAAAATTTTTTTTAAATATATGCCAATATGAAGAAATTCAGGAACCAGTCACATTATGGGAGGTAAAGAACAATAAAGATGGAAAAAACAGCAATGGAGATCGCTTAAAAAAAAAAAAAAAAAGCATGTTAAGGACAAAAAATTGTAAAGGATTGAGAAGTGAGTGAGAGGAGAAATTAAGGCAGCAAGTATAGATAGTTGTTTTGTTTTGTTTTTTCCCTTCTAAAAGTCTGATTTTAAGAGAGGGAGAGATAAAGATTCCTTGAGATGGTAAAGCCTAAAAAGAAATTTTAAGAATGGGAGAAAAGTAAAATTAAAGAAATTAGTAAGAAAAGATTAAAGACTGAAGAGAGATATTGCAAATTTCTGAACAAAACAGGACAGGATAGAATCAAATGTAGATGTAGAGGAGTTGACTAAGAGAGGAAAAAGTCACTTTTTTTTTTTGGGGGGGGGGGGAAGAGGTCCTAAGACTGAGGAATAGGAGAAGGCAGATGATACCTGAGATTTTGAGATGAAGAAAAAAGGAAAACTGCTAGAGGAATTCGTTCGTTCTTAATTTTTTATCCATGATCTAGTTCTAAGAGACAATTCTTTCTTTCTCAAATTCCCACTTGGGCAATTGCTTTATACTTATTCTTACATAAGAAGTTATTAAGAAAAGATAGTAAGTTAATGAATGTAAAACCTAATTCTAAATTCTAAAGTTTGTCTCTGAGAAAATGGCTTTTTATAGTCATCATAAATTCAAATCTAAACAAATATAACACAATAAATGTTTATGATGTGTAAAAAAGTTCCCACTCCACTTCAGACATACCACTTGATCCATGGGATCATTAGAATAGTAGCTTTCTGAATGAGTACAACGAATCCAGACTGGTTTAAGCAGGTCCTCTTCTTCCTCTTCATTTTTGTCAGGCATGATATCTTCTGGCTCTTTGTCCTTGATTGAGGTATAGCTCTTTTCTTTGCCAGAATTCTGGTTGTCAAGCCATCGATCTCTGTCATCTTCCCATCGAGTTCTCTTCTTCTCTCTACTTGGTGATCGGCTTCATTAAGAAAAGGAAAAAAAAAAATGTTTTGCAGTCAAAATTAACAGCATTCTGTACATTTTAAAAAGAACTATATTCTTAATCTCAGCCTTACAAACAAAGGTTCATGATTATTCAACAGTGAAAATTTTGCCCCATAACTGCTATCACTCCTTACACTTGCATTAGAAGCTAAGCTACAAATCCTCACTAGACATTTCTCTTCATTTGAGAGTTATTTGGTAACTACCACTGATTAATACCATTTCAGTAAAGGATAAGGGGCTTTCAAAGAGGGAATAAATGCCTTACTTTATAGAATTTTCATACCAAATATACATATGAAAAGTTTTAAGACCAATATATTCTGACAGTTAAAGATCTCCAAAGTTAATAGTCAGTTTTTCTAGTCTTCAAAAACAACTCTGTATAGAGTTTACATTTGGATCTAATATTGGGTTATATTATTTTATAATATCTCAAATCCATAATGAATACAATTAATTTTCCTAGCAAAGCCAACCCCTTTAAGTCTTACCTGCTAGTTCGCTTGTACTCTTTTTTGTAGGATCTGTCTGGAGATGGGGATCTTCGGCTTTCCCGGTGCCTGTGCCTGTCCCTGTCCCTGTCCCGTTCTCGCTCTCTTAAAGGGTTTAATACACAATGCTGTTTTTGATAGAAAAGCTCAAAATCCCCATCCCATTTGTAGTTATCAATGTGTTTTCATATGAAAAGATCTCCCCATCCCATTTGTAGTTATCAATGTGTTTTCATATGAAAAGATCTCCCTACAGCAATTTTTCTAATTTTGCTCACCAGAGAAATTTGCTGTTTTTCCTGTTAATGCCTCAAAAAGATAAAGCAATTTTTCACTCAACAAAAAAGTAAATCTCTTTTACAGTGTTTATTGGAGATGAAAATTAATTACCAACCCTCACAAATAAGCCACAAAAAAAAATCTAATAATAAATAAAATTTGATCACAGTCAATTTTTCTCAAGATCTTCCATTCACTTCCTTATCACTCTAATCTATCAGGTAAAATTAACATACTTCCCATTGCTGCATGGAAACACACCATTCTATCAAACTATAAGTAACCTGAAATGTAAGATTAAGAAATATACAAGTTGAAGGTCTATTAAAATTTATCCACAATAAAAAATATGGAATTAAATTAGCATTAAATCAACTGATAACTGAAATCCTATGATGTTAAAGTGAATATATAAATTTCAACTATCCCCTAAATGAATATCCAGAAGCAAATTTTCAAAATGAAATTTATTATCATCAGAGGCTATGAAACCAAAGAAAATAACCAAATGATTCTGGAAAGTAAAATTAGGGCTGAGAAGTCATGGTACCATTAATATAGAAAGTAAAGACCTTAAAAAACAAATAAGATTTTATCAAGAAAGTAGTCAGTTTTTGGTTTCTAATTAAGAATTCTGTGACTATGTAATATGTTTCATTTTATAAAATTTAGAACTCACAAAACAGAAGAATAAATGGTCAATGTTTTGATAGTAAAAGGATTGTTTGTTTTATAAAAGTTTGTTACTGAGGAAATCTTTTCAATATTATGCACCTCTAATGAATTTAATTTATGGAAATCTGTTTTACACATAACTTTTCAATAATGCCCATTGAACAAGAGTACATTGATATATATATATATATATGTTTGATATATATGTGTACATAGATATACTTATATACTATGTACACATACACACATACATACATATATACATATATACATATATGTGTGTGTGTGTATATATATATATATTTTTTTTTTTTTGGCTGGGGCAATTAGGGTTATGTGACTCTCTCAGCCAGGGTCACACAGCTAGGAAGTGTTAAGAGTCTGAGGCCAGATTTAAACTCAAGTCCTCCTATCTTTAGGACTGGTGCTCAATCTACTGCGCCACCTAGCTGCCTCCATTGATATATTTTAAAAAGATTTTTCTAGTTAAAAGTAATGTCCACCAAAATAGAATAGCACAAGTTAGAAGCTCTTGAATTTGATATGACCCCAAAATTATAGTTCAATTAAATTCTTCTGTTGGATTACTTTTATATTAAATATAATAAAATATTATTGCTGAAAAGAAAATTTCATTAATTTTTCCATAAGACATTTCAAAATTGTCATATTGAAATTATTAAAAAAAAGATCTAATAAAATTTTAAATTAAAATATGTATTGAGAACACTCAAAGAATATCCTTAACTAGGATGATAAAGGGCCCTGAAAATATGAGACTATGTTATACATGGATTGATTAAAGGAATTGAGCATATCTGGCTTAAAGAATAAAGACTAGGAAGGATATAATTACTATCTTCATATATTTAAAGGGCTAACTTTTGAAAAGTTATGAGTATGTGAAGTGTCTGAGACGAAAGGGCTCAACTTAAAAGGACAGAAGGTACAAAGGGATAAATTTAGATTTGGAGTAGTGAAAATTTTTCCCAATTTAATTAAGCTATCTAAAAGCAGAATGAATCATTTTGGTAGGGTGGATATCCATTTTGGGGAAATGTTAACAGACTGGAATTCTTGTTTGGTGCAGCTTACACTGGTTTGTTTTTAGGTCCTTTTCAAAGATTCTGCAACACTATTCAGACTGATAAATCAGAAAGTAGTCTGATATGTTTAGTATAAACATCATAAGCAATGTTTTAGATACTTTTTCAAAATCTGTCATTAGTAGGGTATGATGAATTTATAGACACAGCATAAATTTCTACACTAATCTTTTTAAAATGAAGTTCACTTTAAAAAATGTTCAGGCCTTAACGGAAGGGGGGGAAGTATTATCTGTAAATAAAGGTGATATTAAAAAAAAAAGATTAATAATTTTTTGATTAGTTAAGCCCATTTTGAGCTTACTACTACACTGAACAAAATGGGCAGAGTTTGGGAATGGATTATTTTGTGCTATACTTTCAAATCTACTAAATTAAAGACAGAAAAAGAGGTCATGTAAAATTTGAGTTTAATTCATTAAAATACAATCTTATTTCTATATCTGCAAAGTTTTATTGTAGTCTAAAACTGATTTTTATAAGTTACACACTAGAGTTTTGGATTAAAGAGAAGTATAAGGTAACAGATTTTCATTTAGCTTATAATATCCTTCCTATCCAGATATTCCAAGCATAACTTAGTTGTCCAAGACAAAGTACAAAACAAAAATATTCTAAGAGCTGAAAACTGATAAAATGGCTTTTTAAAGTTCAACTAACAGCTTTATAAAGTAAAAGGAAAACGTTACCCAAAGAATTCAAAGTCTCATGTAAATGTTTTCCCCATTACAACACAAAGTCACTTAAAAATCTGGAAAACATAATTCATGGTCTCTCTAAAACAAAGTGGAGTAAAACAAGGTGGAAATGAACAGACATCTCTATTCTCATTGGTTCTTGCTGAATAAAAAAATTTTAAAAGATGCTTACTCATTTTCACTTTTCTCCAAACACCTTTCAAAATGCAAAACTAAATGAAATCCTCTATCTCCTTACAAAAGTTTTAAGAGGCAGTGTCTAATTAAGTGATGCCTGTGGCATTTTTAGGTGCTCCTTTACTATTGATAGGGCCCCACAGACTGCATGAAGCCAGCATATATTGTGACCCTTACATATACATGCAATTTCCATAAAGAGGAAATAGAGAACCTCTTTTCTTTCACTGGTGGTGTTCATTCTCTTAGGGACAGAGAATGATTATTATCCTTTAATATGCTCAATCTTAAATTGAGAGAGTAGTGAAATGCTTATATAGAAACAAATTTTAAAAGGTGAATGGGAAAACATTGGAGAGACCCACAAAAGAATGTACCTTTGTGAAATACTGAGGATATAAAGTATATTTTTCAGTGTGATAAATGCTATAGGAAAATGAATTTAAACAACGAAAGAGAGGAGAAAGAGAATAAAGAATGAAAGCATTAGCATGACAATGAGAGTAAGCATTGACCCATACCAACATATTGATAAAGCACAGATAATGGAATCATTTTCTACTTACTGTTTTCTCCCTCTAAAACTTTTGTTTTTCTTGTGTTTATAGATATTTGATCTTATGAAAAAGAAAAACAGTAAGTCTGGAACATAGTAGCTTGAAGAACAAGAATTTCTCCATTTTAAATAAGAAAAATCCATTAACATCACAAAAAATTTTTAACATATTCGACACAGGCAACTTGCTTTTCAATTTGGATCACTCATCACATTTACTCTAAAACAAATAAAAATACTCTGCCAAGGAACATGCAATAAACTCCCATTTATCCAGAATGGTTTGCAATGAAAGGAAGTATGCTAGTTTTAATTAAATAATTTGGTTCACTGAAAAATATATCAGCCATCATACTACCAATTTCCAAAGAATGAACCAATACATACTTAATCCTAAAATTATATTAATACAAATGAATCTTTCTTTGATAAGTCAAAGCACTTAAAATCTTACATTACCTAGAGGTTATTATCAGGTATATCAATGATCACTTTACAGTATTATAAGAGCAAAAGGTTACTGTTGAAATGAGATCTGAATGAATTATAACTATCTCAGGTCCTGTATATTATGTTATTTGCTTAAATAAATCAATCCCTGCAATCAGTTGACTTTTTATTTGAAAAAAAAAATCCATGTTTTAATTTTATGGTTTACGTTATGGATAAAAGGTAATTTGATGTCTGTAAGTCTTTGCCAAATATATTTTAAAAACTTCAGACACACTGCTTACCTGCTATGCTCATAACTCCGGTGACGAGGTGGAGTCCTTCCTCTATCATAATCTGATCTATGGCGGCTACTTTCTTGTCTCCTCCTGTCTGGACTTCGGGTTCTGTCTCGCCGATCTCCATGACTATCTGACCGATGTCGGTCGCCATGTCCATGACTATGTTCTCGATGCCGATGGTCATCATAATGCTTACTCCTTTCTGGGGACCTTCTTTCACTCGAAGGCTTTTCTACCTGATACTGAGTTGGGTGCCTAAAATGGCTACTGCTGTTATTGTTACTGCTGGTCTGAAAAGAACTAGAGTTATTCTGGTAACTACTAAAATTAGGAGGTGGGAAAGACTGCTGTGAATAGGTTGTGGGATAAACTGATGGGTAATTAACTTGTGGTGGTATGACTGGGGGTGGTGGCGGCAGGGAAGGAGGTGGCATCATATAGGGAAAAGTAGTTTGTGTAGCAGGTGTTCCAGGTACTGAAGTGTTAGTAGGAGTAGGCACAGGAGGAGGAACGGGAGGAAAACAAGGTGGTACTGGAAAAGTTGGCCTCACCTGATGGTTGGGGAGAGGGGGCCTGAGGGGACACTGGGTAACAGGAGTCTGTGCTGTTGGAGGCACAGGTGGGGGGTAGGGTACAAAATCAGGCCTGGGTGGCAAGTAGCTTGCAGTTGGAGGACTTGTGAAAGTGGTTGGGGGGACAACTGGTTGTTCATACTGGTACTGTCCAGTAGGCTGCTGAGGATGAAGCTGTCTCAAATTCTGAGGCCGGAAGGTTTGAGTTGAAGCTCTTCCACCAGATCCTCCTCGTCCACGGGAATTGCCTCGTCCAGGGTGGAATGACATTCTTTGACTGGAATTTTAAAATGAGGAGTAAGAATAAAATAAATCTCATGATATAAAAACTTGTTTCACAATAATGTAGTCATGCAAATATCAGATGATAAATAGGACTAGTAAAACTACTGAAATGTCCACTGCCTTCCTTTCTATTCATTCTCTAAAATCCAGTCTTGAGTGCCTCTCACTAATAAAGCCAGACTACAGCATTGAGCTTTCCTAGTCTAATCACAATTTTGGACTCCTCAATCTTAACTGCTAGAATGTGTTTTCTTCTTCCTTCCTGGAAATTCAACACCTTCTAATAAAAAAATATTTTCCTCCCAGTATAAATACAGACACACAGAGTTACAGAGGCTTTGAGGAATTCAAATTCAAATTCCTTGGTGCTCCCAAAAAGCAGATGAGGCTGCAGCTTATTTTTAGACACTAAGAATATGTTATTCAAGTCTCACCTCAAACAACTGATTAAGTCTCCCTAATGCCTTTGATGTGTAAATCTAAGAATTGAAGGTGAAAAAAGAGTCAACTCCAGATTCTGAAGACAGTTTTGTGTATAGGGACAGAGATGGGGGAGGGAACTGCTAGGTCAAAGAACAGAAAAAGTTGATTTGTCTGAAACCTGGACTAAAATAAGATAAAAAGAAAGCATGCCATAGCCAATTTGAAAGGATTTAAATGCTAAGTTTAAACATTTATCTATTATGCTAGACAATACAGAAATTACTTTAGATTTTATTATAGGGAGGTTATATTATTTCATAGAGAAGAAAAAGGCAGTGGAGGACAAAGCCATTTTAAGGAGAGTTTGGCAAAATATGCAACTAAATAGTCATCTCAGAGACAGATGAGACAGGTCTGTTTTAGTAGTTATTTAAGAAATTGAATTGGATTCCTCTCATATTATTACATGATATAGTTTCAGAAATGGCAGTCATACAAGCAGCTAAAATTAAGGGTATTAATATCAGAAGACACAAAATATCCATATGTGCAGTTAATATGAAAGTATACTTGGAAAAACTTAAGACAATTAGTGAAGAATCTGAGATAATTAACTGCTACTGTAAGGTAGCAAATACAAAATACATAGGGTTCATCAACATTTCTAAGACATACTAATAAAAGTCAGGAAGACAGGAGAAATTCTTGTCAAAATAACTAAAAAATGCATAAAATACTTGTGAATTAACTTACCAAGACAGAAGCAAGTTTTAAATTAATACAGTTATAAAACATTTAACAGAAAAAGTAATGATAACTAAATGGAGAACTAGCCACTAGTAGTTCATGAATGGACTACACCAATATAATAAAAGATAACAATACAATCTAAAGTGATTGAAGCATTTTAGTACTATACTAATCAAATCATCTAGGCGATACTTCTTAGCACTAGACAAAATAACAAAAATTCACTTGAAAGACTAAAAAATCTAGAATCTCAAAGGGAAATAAAGAAAAAAAGATATGCAAGAAAAAGGCCTATAGCATTGCCAGACTCAAAATATGTTATTAAGAAGTAATCAAAACTATTTGGTATAGATCAGTGAACATACAAGATAGACAAGAAAAATAGTAAATTGAAAATTACAGACTAATTTTTTATAAACCTGAAGAACATAATTATACTGAGGAAAAGAAGTCTTTTTGAGAAACACAGAAAAACTGCAATATTATATGGTAGAAATTGTGTGTGAGTGTGCATAGAGAGAGACAGAACCAGAGAGAGAGAGATCTGGTATAATAGTACAGAGATATATCTATACTACTTCACTTGATAATCTCATTAGTTCCCATGGAATTAATTATCTTGATGCTGATAATTCTAATATCTACCTGCTGACCTTTCTCTGCTGACTTATAATCCCTATCTCTATGTGCCTTTCAAACATTTAACTCAACATGTCCAAAAGTGAATTCATAATCTTTCTCCCAAACACTTCAGATTTGTAAAGTCTATTGTTGTCAAAGATACTACTATCCTCTTAGTCCCTCAGGCTCAAATACTAAATGTCATCCTGGACTCATCACTATCTCTTACCATGCCCATAGCCTTGGAAACATTTCTTAAATATACCCTCTTCTCTCTTCTGATACTGTTGTCACCACAGTATAGGCCCTCATCACCTTATTCCTGGACTGAGAGAAATGAGAAGTAATGATTCAGGAAGATTTAGTTTCCCAAAATCTTAGTCCCTGAAGGTCAAATTAAACTTCTGACTTAATCTAAGCCAAATCTCAAATCTCAAATTTCACTCAATCAGGCTTGATCACTTAGTCTAAAGAACCCAAGATGAGGGTGGCCTGAATATAGGGATAGTTTCTTGGTCCAAATGTAACAAGTCATTCTCAGCATTTCATTTTAATAAAATTCCCTTATGGTGTTAAATAGAGGTGATTGACACTTCTCTTCCAGGTATGTGTGTGTAAAAAGCTGGGCCTGTTGCCATAAGTCTTTGGGTAGGAGATGGTGAAATGACCTTCCCAAACTTTATTAATAACTCCCTGGCTTTAATAATAAAATGATTAAATTACCCAGAAACTATGTCTCAACCCTTTTTGTTACAGGATCATTGCAATCGACTGATGGTTGGTATGTCTGCCTAATCAATTAAATGTGACACAGATGAATATTTACCAACAGGACCAGAGTTCAAAGTCTTTTGTAACCTAAATCACCCCACCCCTTCAATTGTTCAATCTTCTTACACTTAAGAGATTTTCACATACTCTGGAATTCGGTGACAGAGTTCCTTAACTGTTTTCACATATTAGACAATCCATCTCTTGGCGCCAAGCATTTCATCTAGTCTTCTACTATAGAACCTCTTCAACTCTGCCTCCTGGGTATCCTAGCTTCTTTTAAGAACGAACTAAAATTCTATCTTCTATAGGAATCTTTTCACAATTCCTCTTAATTCTAGTGCTTTTCTTCTGTTAATTTATCCTATATATTGCTTATTTGTACATAATTGTTTGCTTGTTTTCTCTCCTCACTAGACTAGACCACTATTTTATCTTTCAAGAAAATCAACTCCAACATTTTTTTTTTAATTTAAGTTTTATGCCATTTTTAATTAATTATATTTAGTTTATTTATTCAGGGCAAGGGTGAGAAATGGTTGGTATTCTGGCTTTTCCACAATGAAAAGAACCCGGAATTTAGAATTAAAAGATTCCAGTTAAGAATTTTGACTAAGCCAATTACTTTTTCCACGATTTTTTTGGTTGATCTTCATATTCTCTATGGTCCAAGTTAGTTCTAAATCCTATACTACTATTGTGGTCTTCCATTTTTAACATTTACCAAGTCTGCCTCATCCTGTTATTTAATCATTTCATATGGATATATCTTTCCCCCCACAGAGATGGAGTACTTAAGGATATAAATTTTTTGTGCTGCTCTGACATTCTCCAAAATCATCTAGCAAATACTGAGCAACCAAGTAAAGTATTTGCTAAACTGAAATGAATCAAAACTCAAGACCCAAATTAATGGTGACTCATGAAATGGAGAGCTTCAAAAATATGAAATGCTTAGATACATGCTTCTGTGACCAATAGGCTCAGTAGATGAAAATAGCCTACTTCAATGGAGAAATAAGGACCCCTATATTTCTTTTTCTTTTTTTTTTTTTTTTTGGCTTTTTTGCTGAGGCATTTGGAGTTAAGTGACTTGCCTGGGGTCACACAGCTAGGAAGTGTTAAGTGTCTAAGGCCAAATTTGAACTCAGGTCCTCCTGACTTCAGGGCTATCCACTGTGTCACCTAGCTGCCCCGACCCCTATATTTTTTATGCTTTTTTTACCTCTAACTTGCTGCAAGGCTCTGAGAAAAATGACTTCACCTTCCTGTGCTTTAGTCTTCTTCCTGTGTAAAATAAGGACATAAATCAAACAGTGAAGTTATATATACTCAACTTAAAAATAAAATGTCATTTATTTTTTAAAAATTGGAGGAAAATGGATGCAAGTATCTTTCATAATTGTGACCGGGGGAAAATTCTTAACCAAACAAAATCATAAACGCTAAAATACATAAATTACATAAGACACATAATATTAAAAAGCTTTTGCACAAGAAAAATTAGTGAAGCTAGAACAAGAAAATAGTTGGCAAGGGTTATACATCAATGATATATTTAGTATATTAACTCAGGTCCCAAAGATCCAATGCCATCAATATACAGATGAATCCCATTTGTGTAGATATCGTTATTCTCTCTCTTGGGCTCTCCTCCTGCATCAGTAACTTCCATTTAGATATTTCAAACAAGATGTACACTCCATAAGTAAATCAAACTTATTGTGCCCAAAATACCTACTCTTCTTTCTACAATCTCTATTTCTGTTATGGGTAAAATCATACTTCTAAACACTCACTACATACCCACATTCTCACTTCATATATCCGAATCATTTGCTAAGTCCTTTCTCTGCTCTATAACATTTCCCATATTCATCCCCTTCCCTCTGGACTCATATGGCTAGCTCCCATCAAACTGTCAACATCTTTCACCTGAACTATTCCAATTAACTTCCTATTCATTAGTCTCTTGATGTCCCAGTCTCTAAATTTTACCCTATGGATACCAATGCAAGATTTCTTAAACATAAGTCTAACCAAGTCATCCTCTTGTTCAATAAAATCCTGAACTTCATGATGTCACTAGGAACAAATATAAACTCCTCAGTTTGTGTTTTAAATTTCAAAATTATAGTCAATCTTTACAGATTTGTAAAACATGAATTTAATAAAATACAAGATATAAACAAATGGTTTCCTTGCTGTCCTTTATAACAAGCCACCTTTTACTCTCTATACCTTGATCCAGGGTGTCCCCATCATGTCTGCAAAGTACTCCCTTCTATGCTTTTCTTATCAGAATTTCAAGCTTCCTTCAAAAGCCAGTTCAAAGCCTCCTACACTCAAGATTCCTCTGATTGAGGAATTGATTGGTAATGTCTTACCCCACCCTATATTTTTGCACCTATATATGCTTGTAGTTTTCTTATAACAGAACATAAACTCCTTGGAGAAAGAACTTCCATTTTTCTATTTGTATTCTCAGTGCTTAATATCCTGCCGGGCATAATAGAATGACACAATGAATAAATGTTTATGTTTTATTTGGAAAAAAGCAAATTTGACACTGGACCTTGATGGGATTAAATCCATGACCAGATTACGGCTTTGGATAAGTACATATACCTTTCAGTTAAAAGCAGTCCATAAACACTTATTAAGCTTCTGTATGCCAGGAATTGTGCTAAGGGTTAAAGATATAAAGAAAAATAAAAGACAATCCCTACTTAATGAGTTCACAATCTAATGAGAGTGACATAAAAATCATTATGTATAGATAGGGATTTTTACATAATAAGTTAGATAATCAACATGGGGAAGATACTAAAATTGAGGCGGATCTGAAAAGACTTCATGTAGGTGATGATGAGGTTGTGAAAATACAAAGGATATCATGATTCAGGAAGAAAGAATAACAGAGGCCAAAGATTGGTGAATTACATAGAAACATCTTGACACTATAATATGAATTTTTTAGTTTCTTCGAATAAAGTCTGTATACAAACAAGATAAATATCAAATAATATTATTTGAGGATGGGGTACTACAAACAGTATGTTATTTTTGAAATGGAATTGTACTCAAAAATCAATTTTCAGGAAATAGTTAAGAGAATCAGCTCATCATATCTAAGATCAAAATTAGCAAAACATAAGAATGAAAAGAAAATATGTGGTATACTTCGGGGGAAAAAAACAAACACCTTATTAAAAAAAAAAAATACAAAGCTCCTTCCTAATAGCCTCTGGAAACATACATACATACACACACACACACACACACACACACACACACACACACATGTATGCGCACAGATACACACACACCCCTAAAAACTGTACCAGACTAAATAATAATCAAGAAATCCAATGTCACAATTACATTGTGACATTTTTCATACTCTAACTATAGAAAGTCAGTTCTGAAACGCCATATAGGGCTTTCTCAATGATCTGACCCTCAAAAATTCAAAGTGGAAATTGGCACAGGAACCCAGGTGATCAAACTGAAACTAAAGAGGAAAGATCATGTTACCACAAAGAACCATTAGCAGAAAAAAGCTGTCATTAGCACACAGTCCAATTAAGAAACTACCTTTGAACATGCACAAAAATTTTGTAGCACTTCTTTTTGTGGTGGCAAAGAAGTGGAAATTGAGGGGATGTCCATCAATTGGGGAATGGCTGAATAAGTTCTGTTACATGAATGATATGGAAATACTACAGATGAGTATAATGAGAAGCAGATTTCAGAAAAATCTGGAAAGACTGTCATGACCAGATGCTGTATTAAGTAGTACCAGGAGAACACTGTACATGAATGCAGACTGAAGCATACTATTTTCACTGTTTTTTGTTTCTCATAGTTTTTCCTTTTTGTTCTGATTTTTCTTTTAAATTGGGGAAAAAATTAAAAATACATCAAAAAAAGTTAGCAAAATCATTGATAGCTCACAGAATAGAAGTTTTAGGGAAAGTCAAGACTTCCCTCTCTACCTTTAACCAATAGTTGCTAAATTTCTTTTGATTACATATTCCTCTAAGTAAAAGTTTTGAGGACACACTCCTTTCTCCTCTTTAAAAAACTACGATTGAAGAGATGAGTTAAGAATTATAATAAAATCTAGTACATACCCAAAAATCCAACCTAGAAGAGATAAAGTCCACACCAACAGTAAGCAGAGATTCAAAGGAGGGAAAAAGGGACTTTACATAGAAACTATATGAATACCTAGAAGAAATGAAGCAAGAAATTAAACAATAAAAGTTCAAGAAAAAAGAATTAGAAAAAAACAGCTTAGAAAAGAGTCATATATCTTACCCAAATAATATATGCATTGAAAATTAAAATAGATCAAACAGATATCAATGACTCCATGAAACAAGAAATACTATATCAAAATCAAGAATATTAGAAAATGTAAGGCATCTATGTAAAAAATAACTGAAAAACTTATCAAGGAGGAATAATTTAAGAATCACTATTATATCTGAAAATCAAGATAAAATATAAAAAAAGCTTGAATGTTTTAAGATAGAATGAATTAAAATTGTCCAGATTTATGAGGACCAGGGGGCAAAACAAAGACAATATAAAATCTAATAATTACCTCCTGAAAGAAAATCCAAAAGAAAAAAAAAAAATCTCAGGAATGTCAGTCAAAACCTAGCTCTTCCAGGATATATAAAAAAATCCTGCAAGCAACTAGGAAAAAGAGTTCAAACAAGAAATCACAAGCAGGATCACATAAGACATGAAAGCTTCTAGCATAAGACAGATTTTGGGAAAAAATGTTCCAAAATGCAAAAGTTTGCAATAATAGCTAACATTTATATAGCATCTATTATGTGACAGCACCATGTTAAGTGCTTTGTAATTACCACCTCATTTGATCTTCACAACAACCATGGGGTTTAGGTGCTATTATATTCCTATTTTATAGATGAGGAAACCAAGGCAAATAAGATGTTAGGTAACTTGTCCAGGGTCACACAGCTAAAAAGTACCTGAAGCCATATTTGAAATCAAGTATTTCTAACTCCAGATCCAGCACTCTATTTACTAAAACTATGAAATATAAACATGAGACTAAAGGCAAATAAAGATAAATGTATTTAAACAATCTAAAGCTGTATGATGACTTAGTGCTAACACTGTAATAAACAAAGAAAAAGCAAGTATCCCTTCAGAATTTTAATATCTTCCAAAGCTATTGAGAGAATTAATAAAGAAAAAGAGAAGACTTGGTTCTGTTCTGAGGACAGAAGAAATGGAGAAGAAAGGTGAGAACTGATTATATGATAAACATAATCTTATTTGAACTAAAGCTAGAACACAAACAATCCTTTCAGTGACCTATAATTAAATAACAACAAAATATGAGGCAAAGCATAGAATATGGAAATACACATCACTTTGAAAGAATAGAAGAATTCATTTTGAATATAGTGGATACTAAGTCCTCCATATGCTGTCACTAAAAGAAGACAATGTGATAATCCTAAAATATTACAAAACTTCCTAGATCTCCAATTGGATGAAAAATGTGTCTTACTCAGATTTTAACATGCTTTTAGATGAACATATCATAATGCGTGAACTGACAGTATTGTTCTCAGACAATGAATTATATAGAGTTGAACATGAGCTGGCCAATGGATTGGAATGCTTTGGGGGAAAATGAAAAGCTCCTTTACTTACCCCAAGCTTCTCATGGAAATGAAAATGTTACCTCTTTAATACCAACAATTTAAAGCTCTGCTATATGGTAATAAAACAAAGATCTTTTATCTGTATCTTTATCTTTAAGATATCTTCATCTATAAAAACTAAAAATGAGTATCACATAGAGGACAACAGAAAAAAATATAGAGAATAAGTTGGTTATAACATATAACCAGTAAGAACTCTGAAGAACAGGAGTAAAAGACACCATCAAGCTACTGTATGATAGGAAGAGAATATGGGTTATTCATGAGGCAAGGGATGATAGGTTGCCAGTGTTCCACTGATAGTCTTGTGATGTCAAGTGAAATGAAGACCTCCAACATTTTAAGGGATACCTTATGAAAAACTGTTTTTAATGGACATAGATAAAAGTCATATAAGACAAGCAAGAGACAGAGGGATTGTGGATACTCTTGAATGAATAAAGTTATGGATCCAGTGGAATTCCTCATCCAAAATTGATTTTTACATCAAATGTTCTCTCACTCCTACCTGAGTGACCCTGAGCAAATCACTTAACTCCAATTGCCTCAACCAAAAAAAAAAAAAAGAAAGAAGAATATTCTTTCAGTTCAGTATTATATTTTCAGCATCTTTTCCTTATCACCTCTCATTGGTTTCTACCACTTGCCCCAAAGCCTAAGATTTTACAATCACTATTCCCAAAAGGTCAAAATATGAGAAGCAAAATTTTTAAAGCTAAGAAATTTTAAGCTTGCAAAAAGAGGGTCATGATTAATCCTCATCTTTCCATACAGGGGACACTAAATAAAATCTTTTTTTAAAATATTTTATTTTATTTTATAATAACTTTATACTGACAGAATCCATGCCAGGGTAATTTTTTTTACAACATTATCCCTTGCATTCGTTTCTATTCCGATTTTTCCCCTCCCTTCCTCCACCCCCTCCCCTAGATGGCAAGCAGTCCTATATATGTTAGATATGTTGCAGTATATCCTAGATACAATATATGTGTGCAGAACCGAGCAGTTCTCTTGTTGCACAGGGAGAATTGGATTCAGAAGGTAAAAACAACTCGGAAAGAAAAACAAAAATGCAAATAGTTCACATTCGTTTCCCAGTGTTCTTTCTTTGAATGTAGCTGCTTCTGTCCATCATTTATCAATTGAAACTGAGTCTTTGTCAAAGAAATCCACTTCCATCAGAATACATCCTCATACAATATCGTTGTCGAAGTGTAAAGTGATCTCCTGGTTCTGCTCATTTCACTTAGCATCAGTTCATGTAAGTCTCTCCAAGCCCCTCTGTATTCATCCTGCTGGTCATTTCTTACAGAACAATAATATTCCATAACATTCATATACCACAATTTACCCAGCCATTCTCCAATTGATGGGCATCCATTCAATTTCCAGTTTCTAGCCACTACAAACAGGGCTGCCAAAAACATTTTGGCACCTACAGGTCCCTTTCCCTTCTTTAGTATTTCTTTAGGATATAAGCCCAATAGAAACACTGCTGGATCAAAGGGTATGCACAATTTGATAACTTTTTGGGCATAATTCCAGATTGCTCTCCAGAATGGTTGGGTTTGTTCACAGTTCCACCAACAATGCATCAGTGTCCCAGTTTTCCCGCATCCCCTCCAACATTCATCATTATTTTTTCCTGTCATCTTAGCCAATCTGACAGGTGTGTAGTGGTATCTCAGAGTTGTCTTAATTTGCATTTCTCTGATCAATAATGATTTGGAACACTCTTTCATATGAGTGGTAATAGTTTCAATTTCATCCTTTGAAAATTGTCTGTTCATATCCTTTGACCATTTATCAATTGGAGAATGGCTTGATTTCTTATAAATGAGTCAGTTCTCTATATATTTTGGAAATGAGGCCTTTATCAGAACCTTTAACTGTGAAGATGTTTTCCCAGTTTGTTGCTTCCCTTCTAATCTTGTTTGCATTAGTTTTGTTTGTACAAAGGCTTTTTAATTTGATATAATCAAAATTTTCTATTTTGTGATTGGTAATAGTCTCTAGTTCATCTTTGATCACAAATTTCTTTCTCCTCCACAAGTCTGAGAGATAAACTATCCTATGTTCCTCAAATTTAATTATAATCTCGTTCTTTATGCCTAGGTCATGGACCCATTTTGATCTTATCTTGGTATATGGTGTTAAGTGTGGGTCCCTTTTTCTTTTCTTTTCTTTTCTTTTTGGTATGCCCTAATCTAGCATCCTAATTTTACAGATGAGGAAACTAAATTCAAGAGGTCTCAATAGTAAACATTTTTTTAATGAATATACAGAGCATATCCCTGTACATATTGATTACATGCTTATCTATGAGCACAGTGTTACATAGTACATGCTTCTTCATAAACATAGTATTATAAATTACTGACACATGATTATCTATAATCATAGTAGTATAGTAGAAAGAACACTGGACTTAGAATCAGAAGACTTGGATTTGAGTACTATTTCAGCCAATGACATAAGCAAAAAAAAAAAAAAAAATCTGCTAGAGCTTCAGTTTCCTCAGTTGTAAAATGAAATAATATTTATACTACTGACCTTACAAAGTTGTCACAAGGAAAGTATTTTTATAACAGTATTTCCTGTATAAACAAATCAACAAACATTAATACCTACTATGTACCAGTTAAGTTGTTAGACTGAGTATTAAAAGACAAAAGTGAAAGTCTTTGACCTTAAGGAGAAAGCATACATTCTAACCAGGGGATATATAGAGCTAGATGGAAAGATTTAAAAAAAAAAAAAAAAACCATAAAATATATACAAGATAAATATGGCAGGAAGGCATTAGCAGCTGAGATCAGTACATGAATCATGTACCACTGAGATGAACCTTGAGGAAGCTGGCGATTCTTATTTTAAGAGATGGAGATGAGAAAGTCTATTCTAGATACTGGGGCCCAGAAAGGGCTTCAAGCACTGTGTATGATAAATAATTGGAAAGAATGTTTGGCTAAATGACAGTGAATGTGAAAAGAAATAGTTTATAATAATAAGGCAGAAAGGTAAGTTGGGATAAAGTTGTCAAAGACTTAATAATCCAAATAGTTTTTGATTTTATGGAGTCACTGGAATTTTATTCAGTAGAAGTGACATAGTTAGCCCTATACTTTAGGAAAAATAACTTGCAGCTGTGTAATGAATGGAAGAGGGAAGAGACTTGAGACCAAGGAGGAGTCTAGTTCAAGTCTAGTTGAGGCCTTGTGAGACAACAGGGGTAGGATAATTGGAGAAGAGTTTTGGAGTTCATGGTAGCAGATGAGCTGACAACTGTTGAGATTTGCAGAATAAAGGAGAATGAGGAGTCAGTTAAGAATGATATCATGGTTGCAATTCTAAGTGAGTAGAAGGATAATAGCATCAACAGAAAAAGAGAAGTTCAGAAAAGGCATTCATTTTGGAGAAAGGTTAAGTTAGTCAACAAGCATTTCAGTGTCTATTATATGAAGGCCCTGTAGTAGGCAATGGGGATCCAGATAGAAAGAAAGAATCACTCTCTATTCTCAAGAGTAATGGATGAATTCACTTTTCATCATGTTGATTTTGTTTGAAATGTCAACTAGGCAATTTGATAATGCAGGCATGCAGTTCAGGAGAGAAAATAAGACTGGCTCTGTAGATAATAGAAACAACAATCTAAATGTGAGAAAATGTTACTGCATGGAAATGCTTTCATAGTAATTTACTATGATGAAAGCTTAATAGATTTAACAAGAAGCTCAAAAAGTGCTGTCTATGGCACTTTGCAGATTGTAAAGCATTTTACATATATTATTTTATTTGATCCTCACCACAACCTAGAAAGGTAAAGTACTATTTCATCCCCATTTTATAGATAAGGAAACTTCCTTCTCCAAAAAGCCCATGACATCAGTGAGGTGATGCCATGACACCAAAGTGAATTGTATTTAAGTGAGGGAGAGTTGTGCAAGATCACCTGCCTTACTTTTCCCTCCAGAGGCATCTGGGTCCAGTGTCAAGAAAAGGAAACTAAAAATGAGTAGTATCATGTAATTTGCACATCCTTTACTCTTTTAAGGATCCGAATTCAGATCTTCTTGACTCCAATATTTCCATCCATTACATGACTACACTTCTTGGATGTTTTTAAGCTTAAAAATAATACGATCATGAAATTAAACTTTCAAAGATAGAATTAACTAATGCATGAAATGGAAAACTTAATTTAAAAACTAAAAAAAAAAAAAAAGGTAAAATCATCAAGTAGGAAAATTACCTACCCTGTCTCATCTCTGCTCCTAGCCACCCCCATAATAACCTATCTGAAAAGCAAGTCCAGCTCTTACAGACAGACCCCTTAAAGAATGGTAAGACTAGCAGAGGGATTATTTAAGTAAAATGCATGCACCAACAACAAAAAGCTGACTGCTTTTCGAGGACCAACCAAGCTACGTACAGATCACCAGCAGGCTTTCCATTGGGTGATGAATTCTTTGCCCATGGCAACCTAAGAATCAAAGAAGAGAAATCTGAAGTCCGCCCAGCTCCCCTTCCCCACCCCCACCGCGCTGCCAGTGCAGAAAGGCAGCCCGCTGGGGCACTTTCCCTTTCGGGTCCCCACGTCAGAGCAAGCCTGTCCTGGAATCGGGCGGGAGGTGGTTAAGGACCACTTAGGCCGAGAGAGGAGTAGGAGATGGCTCAAGGCCTCACTGTAGCAATAAGTGAGCCCGGACCCCAGCATCCCCCCGCCCTGCCTCCATGAGACGGCGGCTTTCCTATGGACAGGGGACAGCGCATCCCAGAACAGATACCCGCAAACCAGATTCCACCCACGGATTTCGCTTCTTACCTGCAAGAAGCTCCCGGGGAAGCTGGGTGGCGGAACACGAAGCGGGGGGCCCCGCAAAGGATAGTCGCCGCTACTGCAGCCGCCACCAGGAGGTAAAATAGGGAGGAGCCCTGAGGGCCGAAGCTGCGGCAGAGTAGTCCGCACCTCCGGAACAGGAAGCCAGGGTGTAAAGGGCAGGATTGCGGCGCGCGAGGCAGCTCTGCCGCGCATGCGCCCCAGATGCCCTCTGAAATTGGGAAAGGAGCATGTGCGTCAGGAAGAGCTAAATCTAGAAAATCCAATCAGCGCTCTGCGTCTCTCAAAAGGTGGAGCGATCCTTGCTAGATTGCCCCTAGCGTCTTCCTTCCATATCCGGGTCAAAGCTAATATTTCCACTGTCTTTTTCTTTGCTCTTTGGAGTATTTTCATCTTGTATATCTCCATGTAGTTTTTCTTTCACGTCCTTCCATGGAATATTAGCAAGCCTGAAGTTCTATCTCGGAACTCTGGAGATATTGAAGTTCTGAGCGCTAATAAAAATGACTTACTCCCCAGGCGAGCGGCCCTCGCTCCGGCTCTATCCGAAATTACCCGTGTGGGTGGTGGAAGATCACCAGGAGGTAAGACCTCGGTTCCCTGGTGTCGAGGTTGGGAATGGAAAAGCCAAAAGATTTTACCAAAGTGCAGGTCCAACCATGTCATGCCCCGGACACACTTTAGTGACTCCCTATTACCCACTTAGGATCAAATGCAAAATACTCTATTTGGCGTTCAAAGCCGGCCTCCTCTTGTCTCTCCAGGCTTCTTCCACCTCATTCCCGTTATGTACTCTTCCCCACGGTAACCCTCCCCCTGCCCCGGATTAGACTGTGAAGGGGACCCTCCGTCTCTCGGCTCCGGTTATGTTACATCCCTGGACGTCTCCCGGTGCTTGCGATGCGCCCCTTTCCGTGGCTTCCTTTAAGTCCTAATTAAAATCCTGCTTTGTACAGGAAGCCTATCTCTCAAATATTTGTTACTTGCCATATATATAGCTTGTATTTGTTCTGCATGTTCTCTTCCATTAGATTGTAGCATTTGTGTCTTTTTGTCTTTGCACAGTGCCTGGCACCTACTGTCCATTTAAGAAATATTAATTGATCTGTGGTATTTTTGTTTTTAAGGACTATTCACGTTATTTTTATTTGAGATTTGTAGGAATTCCTCATTAGGGTCTTCATGGAGTAACAAGAGTTAATAATGAATCAAACATTTATTAACATCTAATTGTGTACCAGGTACTGTGATAAGAGCTTCAGGTTCAAAGAAAGGCAAAACACAGTCTAGGTGCCTCCATTCCAATGGGGAGAAATACCATGCAAACAACTTAAGTACCAGCAAAAAACCAGACGAAATTATCTTGAAAATTGACTGGGTAATGCCGGTAGTTAGGCAAATAACAGAAAGATAGAGGTCAAAAATTTCAGTTTATTCCCTCAGAGTGAGACACACCTTCAAAATACATGTCAAAAGGAGACCTTGTTCCCTTCTGGTACAATCAATCAGTAAACATTTATTGTCAAGAAGAGAGATGTTTCACTATGTCAGAGACCAAAGTGAGGCCTAGGAGAATGAAGGTTGAAAAGATCCTTCAACTGAGAGATCATTAGTAATTGTGGAGCGAGCTGCTTGGATAAAATGCTATAGTCAGAAGCCAGGCTGTAGGGGATTAAGATTAAGAAGAGAATGAGTAAAGTGGAGACACCTATTGTAGATGGCCTTTTCATTCCAGTAGATAAAAGAAAAGGGACAAATTCCCTGCTCTGTGCTTGGACTTGGTCACAAGTTGAATGTGGGACTGTGATTCATTCATTCTTTTAAAAATGCAATTCACATATTAAAGTTGTTTTAAATAGTCATCACTTTAGACCTATAATTGGTGTTTTTAGGAAGCCTTGTTCTTAAGTTATCAGAGTTTATATATCCTGGAAAGATAGTTAATTCTAGAAGTGAGTTAATGGAGGGGAGGGGGGGAAGGGGAGGGGAGGAGGAGAAGGAAAGGGGGGGAGTCTATCCTAAATGCAGAATCATAGAATTTTAGAGCTAAAAAAAAAAAAGATCAATCATTTCAACATCTTTATTTTGTAAATGAGGAGCCTTCAGTCCCAAAGGAAATTAAGCAGGACTTGGTGGACTACATAGTGGTTATTGTTAAAGGAAGGACTGGAATGCAAGTATACTGACTGGAAATAGAAATTTGGACATTGTCATTGATCAATAATATTACATCCTCCTATTTAAAATTTAGCTCTTTATGCTATTAAGCTTTTTTCCCCCTCAAAAACAATTTAATGTATTTATCCTTCAATTTATCTCTTACAGGTTTTGCCTTTTATATACCGAGCTATTGGCTCAAAACATCTTCCTGCCAGAAACATAACTTTTGTTCATTTTGATTCACATCCCGACCTCCTTATTCCTGTGAATATGCCAGCAGATACTGTATTTGACAAGGAAGCTCTCTTCGGGTAATGCATATTCCACTTGTTATTTCTCATGTGTTTGAAACTTATTTCTATAGATATTCTGTAGAATTGTTTTGAAGTTTGACTTGTCTTGAATCAAATCAAATCACAGCATATGTTTTAGGGGTTTTTTGCTTTGAGTTAAACTCATAAGAATGAAGTAAAAAGTTGAGTAGATAACTTTGTGTGCTATTTGTAATGTGCCTATTTTGCTGAAAAATGGTCAGGGTCTTTTTTATTTGAGATATATTGTGTCTTTTGTTTTTATACCTCTGCATTTCCTGCCTATCCTCTATGAACCCTCCTATGTTAAAAAATAAATACATGCCAGCAAAACAAATAGATGTAAGACTGTATCTGATATTATGTGCCATATTTTACTTCAGCTTACCCCACTGCTCTACTAAGAAAATGAAGAGGTGTTTTGTTATCAGTTCTCTAGGGCTGAGATTGATCATTACAATTAATCAGAGTTCCTGATTGATTCAGTGACCAACCAGGATTCTGGAGAACCAGGGTTGAAGAATGCTACCCACTTCCTGACAGAAAGGTGATGGACTTAAAATGCAGAATAAGATAGTACATTTTGGATATGGTCATTGTGGATATTGATTTTACTTGACTATACAGATTTATTAAAAAGACTTTATTTTTCTCTTTTTGCTTTCTTAATGAGGTAGAGAAAATAAGTGCTTGTTTAAATTTTTTTAACAGTGCAATCTTTCCAACTTTTTTTCCTAGTGTTTTCATAATATATTTAAAATACTTTGTGATTCTTAAAGCACAGATAAATATGAACTGCTGTTATAATTTTATTTTTTTTTGTTTTTATTATAATTCTGTTTCTTTTACTCTACCTTAGTCTCTACGTGTCTTCCTGTGCTTTTCTAATTTTCTCCTGTTTGTCATTTTTCATCATCAGATTATATTGTTGTAATAATAAAACACAATTTGTTTGGCCCAAGAGATGGACATCCACTTTGTTTTGAACTTTAGAGATAAGAAGACATGACTTTTCCTCTATCTTTGCCCTTTTTGGGGTATATACCTGTTTGAACACGAGGTCTTAGGCATGGACAGTTTGACAAATTTTACATAAATTCAATTATTATTCTTGTCTTCTAAATTAAAGAATCTCAGATGGAAGACACCTCAAAGGCTGTGACTCCTAACCTGAAACCTAAATCTCCTTTATAATAGCTCCAAAATATGACAATATATTACAACAGGCTTGCATAGAGATGAAAAAAACTCATCATAGATAATATACATTAATACTTCATTGGATATATAAACTTAAGTGTAATGATATTCCCCTCTTGTTGCAAATTGAAATCAATCTGTTCCATCTCATGTCAATTGTCATCAAAGATCCCCCACAGAAAATTCATCCAATGTGCTTTGGTCCTTTAAGTTTTTTGTTCATACCAATAGAACACTGAATAACCATCTGGTTATCTTTCCCTCTTTCAATATGTCCACTCATTTCCTTTTCTGATTGTATATTTCCTAACTACGTCTTATATCACTGGGGTCAAACTCAAGATGCCTGTAGCTACATATTTATTTAGAAAACTACAAATTAACATTTTTTTTCTTTTATATTTGGTGTTGATATATTAAACTGTTGTTTATTTTCATATATTTATTTTACATTCTGCTACTTATCCAAGCTATTACTTGTCTCCATTTCTTTTATCTATGAGATTGTCCAAGGAAACCATTGTTATCTGCAAATAGGAATTATATTTGTCTTTTCTTTATGCTTATGATTTTTATTTCTTTCTCTTGTCTTACTGCTAGAGCTGGCATTGTAGGGACTGTGTCACATAACAGTGAGGAAAGGGGCATTCTTCTTTATGGTAAAGCTTCTAGAATTTGCTCTTTGCAAATAATGCTAACTTTTGGTCAGGTACACACATACACACATGGTCATTTAAATGTAGATCTTTTCCTCTATGTATTCTGTTTCATCTATTGATAAAATCAAATAATTTGTGATATTTTTGTTTTTGTCTAGACCTGTGATTTCATTGGTATTTTGAATTTCCTTTGAGAAAACTGCCCTCTCTCTTCCCCTCTCCATATATATAGAGTTCTACTTTTGTGTTTATTGTGTTCGAGAGTTTCCTCAGTGACTGTGAGATAAGTGACTTTCCTAAGGTCATTAAACCTATGTTACATGGTTCTTGACATAGGTCTTCACAACTCTAGTGCTCACCTTCTGTCCCCTGAGCCACATTACTCTGTTTTAAAAATAATTATTGTTTTCCTAATGTTGAATTGTCTTTACATCTTTGATAGAAATCCAGCTTCATTTGCTGAGATTTTATTCAAAATTTTTCTGTGACTATATTTATTTTTCTTTTTATTTCTACAAAAGGCCATTCATAGTTTCCCACCACCAAGCTCTTTTATTTTTCTTTTTTTATAGGGATATTCATCCTTAGGGTTAATACTGTAATTCTTTCATTTTCATTCCTTTCAGTAACAGTTTCCTATAGTTTGGAATTTTAAAGTAAACCAAGCAAATGTTGATAAATATGTGTGTTTTTATAACTAGTTCAAGCATATCAGCTATATAAAGAATACTTCCTAGATTAAAATAACTTTTTTTAATATTTATATACTTTAGAATTCAAATGTTTCTTATTTCCTTTCTAGGGAGTTGAGTATTGAGAACTGGATTATGCCTGTAGTTTATGCAGGTCATTTTTCTCATGTAATATGGCTCCATCCGTCATGGGCTCAGCAAATCAAGGAGGGCAAACATTGTTTTTTAGTGGGCAAAGACACCTCCACTACAACTATCAGGTAACTCACTTATCATTTTTGTAGGTATGAAAAGATTTGAATGTCTTTTGTGTCTTTTAGTTGTACCTAATTAGGATAATGATAATGACTCACAACTTTGTAAGCTAAGAATCCTGTGATATATGAACTAATATTTCCTTTCACAGATGAGAAAACTAGGCTTAGATAAGTATAGTGTCTTGCCTTGTGCTAAAAGAGCTAATAATTGTCAGGCCTGGTACTTAAATCCAGGTTTCTTTTTATGATCACACACAAATGTACTTATTAAATTCACACATGGATGAATGTGCATGTTATGTACATTGATATTTTGCCCTTAAGTTTAAGTGGACATTACAATCTTTTAAATTTCAACTTAGCTTTAAAATAGAAATCTGAATTCTAATCTTGGTTCATCTGACCAATAGCTTCATTAATTTACTTTAGTTCTTTGGCAAGCAGTGTCCCTATGCTGTTTGCTTAAAGTGTAAAACCTATCATAGTGTATATAACATACATTATTAGATCATTTTAAAAAATTATTTCATTTTACTTTCTAAATGTTTCATCATTTCATTCCACTGGTAACTCATATCTAGGACTTTTCAATTAAAAATTCATTTCTCTCACACTGTGAAAATAGTACAAATAATTCCCCATTTTTTAATGAAGAAATTTAGGCTGAAAGGAGTTAAATGTTAGAAGCCAGGTCTTCTGACTCCCATTCCATCATTCTTTTCCCAGTTCACTGCCATTATTAAATGTTTCTTGTTTGCTGATTTTTATTTTAATGTTTAAATTTTGGTAAATTTTTATTTTCAGGATAACAAAAACCACAAAAAAGAATCTGTTGCTACTTTTCCCTTTCTATGACTGCATACTGTTTTATCATCAACAATTGAATGGCCATATATGCTGTTTAGGTAAAATTAGGTCCTTATCTCACAGATCAGCTTTCTAAATAAAGGTATTTCTTTTTATTTCCATTTGTATTTAACTTTTTCAGTGATTTTCATCCAGTTACTAACATTGGCTGTAGTATTAAATTTTCTATCTTAGGATCACATATTTAGAATTGGAGGGACCCTTCAAAATCATTAATTATAAACAGTTTAAGGGTCTAAAGTGCATAAATCACATCTATTATAAGATATGTTATATAAAATTAGCATACATTAATATATACAGTACAATAAACTTTATTAATATCTTATATTACTATATCTTACTCTTGAAATGCATAACATAACTACATCATTACTAGGCAAAGCACTTTAAACCATTAAAATACTATTAACAATACAAAATATAAGTTGTACTGTTAGTATTTTAATTCCATAATAAAATTATTTTCAAGTTGTATGTAGGACACCTTATAGAATTTTGTAAAATGTGAATCTGACCTTTAGTAAATAGTAAAAGTAAATATGATTTTATGCCTAGAGCTAGATTTGAAGTGAGGGAGACTGACACTAACTTGAGTGTAATAGACAAATAACTTAACCTTTCTGAGCCTCGGAAGTTAGGACCACTTGTGCTTTGCTTCCTCAGATTGAATTGTCACACTAATAAAATCATAGGCCCTTGAACTATCAACATGATTTTCCATTCCTTTAAGCAGTTAAGCTAGGTATTCAGCAAAAGTGGGAGTGGGGAGAGGAGTAATATTAGCTGTTTTTTAAAAATTGCCAAATCCCTTAGCTAAAAGCGTCTCAGAAATTGTTTTACTCGAGTTTTTTGTCTTGCAGGTTCTGTTCCTTGTTGATCCTGAAGGCAAAATATATGTGAAGTATACTTAATGAAATATGGCTTAATTTTCTAAAAGAACATGAATTTCACTCCCATACAGAATGTTAGAGATAGAAGAGAACTTGAGATCTTATCTAATCAAAAGGTCACATAGATATCAAATGTCTAAGCTGGAGTTTCAATTCTGATCTTCTCATTCTTAACTCCTGTCTTCTTTCTTTTTTAATTTTCACTTTTTTCTAGTAAATTTATTTATTTTTAATATACATTACTTTATGAATCATGTTGGGAGAGAAAAATCAGAGCAAAAGGAAAAAGCCATGAGAGATAGAAACACACACACACACAGTGAACATAGCATGTGTTGATTTGCATTCAGTCTCCTTAGTTTTTTTGTGGATGCTGATGGCATTTTCTGTCCAAAGTCTATTAGGATTGCTTTGAATCACTGAAGCCTTTCTGTATTTGTGTACAATGTATTTCTGGTTCTGCTTGTTTCATTCAGCATCAGTTCATGTAAATCTTTCCTTCCTTTCTAAAATCAGCTTGTTCATCATTTTTTATAAAACAATAACATTCCATTATCTTCACATATCCCAGCTTATTCAGCCATTCCCCAGTTGATGAGCATCTATTCTTTTCCAATTCTTTCCTATCACAAAAGAGCTGCTACAAATGTTTTTGCCCATGAAGGTCCTTTTCCTCCTTTAAGATTTCCTTGGGATATAGACCCAGTAACAGTGCTCTTGGATCAAAGGATATGCACAGTTTTGTAGCCTTTTGGGCATAGTTCTAAATTGTTTTCCAGAATAGTAGAATTATTTCACAATTCCACTAACAATGCATTAGTGTCCCAGTTTTCCCACATCCCCTCCAACATTTAGTATCTTTTCCTGTCATCTTAACCAATCTTGAGAGGTATTAAGTGCTACCTCAAGAGTTGTTTTAATGTGCATTTCTCTAATCAATAGTGACTTAGAGCATTTTTTCATATAATTATAGATGGCTTTAGTTCCTGTCTTTTTTCAACTGTACAATTATATTTTAAAGTATTCTCTTTTAGGACACTTAAAATTATGCTAGTATAGTTTTCATTAGTGTAGAAATTTTATTTCCTATTTAGACTTTAAAGATGCTTTTATATATAATTTCTTATCAATAACTCAAAGATTTATATCCATCTTCTGTTCTTTTTTAATTTAATTTTTCAATCTTTAAAACTATGCTATAAAAAAAGGAGACCGGTCATTAAAGGGCCTAATTTAAAGTCCCCTCAAAGAAGAAAAAAGTAATGAAACGTAATGTTTTACTTGAATGAGGGTTGGTCTAGGGAAGCATCTGGTTATGCTGATTAGTTGGTACTTGTCTTGTTTTTTAAAAACTTAAGAATGTGCTGATAGTTCAGAGGTAAGACAACTGACTCATATACATGTAATTTAGTAAGGTAGCTTTCCATGTTAAGTATTATGAAAGTAAATTTTTTAAAGGTCCATGCTTGGTTTTTAAAAGCTTGAAAATACTCTAAATTTTGCTTTTATATTATGTTTTTAGATGCCTCCTGATCCTATCATGTACACTGAAAATTTTATCACATTTTCCCATTTTTCACTTTTGGAAATTGTTTTTCTGTAATTCAGGCTTACAAGTACAGATCATTACTTCTTAAGTGATGGTCTTTATGTCTCAGAAGACCAACTGGAGAACCCAAAGCCTTTAGAATTGGATGTAATTCTGGTAAATCCTTCCCAACTGGATATCAGTCAAGAGGAAACTGGAGCAGTGCCTTCTGCCAAGAGACTGAAGCTAGTTGCAGAAGAGTCACAAAGCACTTCATTGATGAACTGTTCTACCTCAGAAGCACTGTGTCCAAACTCAAAAGCAGAAAGGATGAAAAAGGATACAGGATCACAATTGGCTCCTCAAACTTCCACAACATCAGCAATTTCAAATTATTCTGAAATTCAAGACTGCCAAACTAGAGCCAGTGTTAGGGAGATTCTCCAGATTCTGAAGAAAGGAGATGCCTTTGTTTTAGATATTGACTTGGATTTTTTTTCAGTCAAGAATCCCTTCAAAGAAATGTTCTCTCAGGTAAATATATTAATGTGGATTACTAAAGACATACAGGATATAGGTTGAGAAACAGGTTTGCACTTTTCAGTGTCTTTCTAATCAGCTAAAGATATCTTAAAGTTCACATGTCATTGTCCATCATTAAACCAACCTAAGGAGAAACTAACAACTTAGAAGCAAGTGATTGTTAGGCTGTTTTTTTCAAATCACAGAAGCAGTACAGTATGAGTTCTAGTAAGATTAGAGTGCAAGAATCTGAGACAACTACATTACATTATCATGACAACAATAACATTGTTCAATTAAATGGGCTAATGTTCCATGTCTCTAATTTGCTATTTTAGACATATTTGTAGGCATCTACATCGAAAAAGTATTAAACTTAAAATGTGTGAAGCCATTAAATTTTAATGAGATTTTTAAGGATCACATATTTGTATCTCGTTTAGAATTTAAATTTAATGGAATTTTTTTTTTTTTAATCAGCTTGGATTTTCAGAAACCAAAAAATATTGATAAATGTCAGTGTTCCATTTTATTGCCTTTACACCATGGATAAAAATAGGAAGCAATTATGAGTCACTTAAATGACAGCACTCTCATGTAACATTAAAAGTTACTAAGATTTTATAATGTAAGCTGTATTCAGTGTTTGTCTAATGTTCATCTTCTTGATTTTTCCCCTTCTTGCTATAGAGCACAGTGCACCATGCCCTCTGGAACAAAAAAGAGACAAATTTCTATCTACAGCTCCCCATTTCTTTGCTAGAATGAGACGAATGTGTTCAAGTGGAGAATCATTCACTTGGAGCCAATAGCTTCCAGCTGTCAGATATTACTAAGTAGCAATCAGAGCTCCTTAAAAAGCTGTCATAATAAAGAATGCCTACACATGTATTCTAAGGCCCTTTCTGTTGCCCATATTCCCAGGTGGGATTATGGTGCCACATATGCTCTCCTGTATAAGTGATGCTGGCTAGCAGCATTGCACATGAGAACATAGGAGGACTTTTTTTCTCTCAAAGTCTTATATAAAACTGCAGTAGACTTCAAATTTGTGTGCAGGAGTTCACTGACTAAAATACATTTTATATTCTAGTCCTTTTTTTTTGCCAAGACTCCTTATGTGTACCCAGAATTTTGGCCTGGTATCTAGAAAGTCTCTTTATGATGAATAAGTATCTTGTTTATGATACATTGAAAAATTTATGAACAGTTAAAAATTTCAAAGGATTTTTATTATGTGCTTCATAGTTATGGTGCCTTTAATTACTCTAGACTTTGGGAAATATTTGTACATAACTAATTTATATTCATTGTTAAAATAGTAATCATTTGTAAAATATCCTTGAAAAGGATTGGATCATTTAGAGTAAAAATATGAAAATCACTTTTCATCTGATTTTTCCAGAATAACCTTTAAAGAATCATCAAAGGAGTTTTTCTTAGAGACAGCAACTATTAAACTGTTTTGCACTTCAATCTTTAAAACAATTAAGCAATTTTTTCATGGGAGCTTGTTTTGTCTTCCAGGAAGAATACAAACTCTTACAAGAACTATACAGTTTTAAAAAGCCAGATGCAGACTTGACAGAGGTATGCTAATATTATCGTTGGGAAGGGGTTAAAAAAGCCTGTAATATGTTATGAAATTAATAACTGACGGCTTGTTAAGGTGACAATTTCCTAGGAACTACTTCCTCTCTCCTGGGACTGTTCCTAGGAACATTCTTTTGCTATTCATTTAAACACTTCATACTTTTGTTGGAATTTAGGAATTATTTTCCTCTTTTCTTGTGGAATTGAAATTTTCATTGTAATGGAATTTTCTTTGAATTCTGAAATCATTTACAGTGTTTACATTCTATTATTAAAGGAGAGCTTGGTAGACTGTGTGGAAGGTCGAATTCATCAACTAGAAGATTTAGAAGCTGCATTTGCAGATTTGTGTGATGGTGATGAAGAAGAAACAGTACAAAGATGGGCTTCAAATCCTGGGTGAGAATCAAGGGTTGGGGGCATGATTTTTTGCTTCTGACATCTTTTGGAGAATTATTTTTTCTGTTGCTTATATTTGTAGATCATTAGCTTACTTTAAAAATAAACTTCTTAAAATTCTATAAAAGGTAGCATTGTTCCTCAGCTGCAGAAAAACTGTTTCTTGCTGAGGGAACTGCATCTTGAAAAATGGGAATGAGTCTATGAGTGGCTTTCACACTACTTTTTCTATAGGTTCTTCTCCCTTATATAATAGAGCAGGGTTTCTTCAGGGGTCTTCTGCTGCCAGAGTCCTTATTACTCAGGCATTTTATTAAGTCTACACATTCTAAGGTGTATTATCAGTGTAAGGGGAAAAGATTTTACCCCTTATTAGCATTGTTTCAAACTAGCATCACAAAAATATGGATTATTTTTATTTAAGCAACTTAGAAGAAAATTCAAAAATATAAGAATTATTACTGCTTTTTAAATGTTGCTATTTGTAGCTCTGTCACTGGCATCATTAGCTTCTTGAGTATATATTTTGTATTCTCAGTGAACTGAGAAATATATTCTTTCATGTTTTATGGGACTCCCAAAATATTGAATACTGTTGACTTGTTTGAGATTGAGATTTTTAACTTCTTTGTTGTAGTTATTATGTAATGTTTTATAATAGTTATCTCATTATGTATCCTCTTCACACACACACACACACACACACACACACACACACACACACACAAACATTTAGAACTTGGGAAGAGAGAATGCCATCCTTTACTCAGCCCCCAGGGTATTGCCAGTTTAGGCACGGGGAAGACTTAGTTGATTGAAAGTTCCAAGGCTCTAGTGAGTCAGGAAGACAAAGAAAGTGGATAGATGGGACAGCTGCATAATAGCTTCTGTGTTGGAAATTTGGAGAAATTGGTTCAGAAGGGCTGGCATTATAGATTTGACAATTACCTGCACAAGTTGGTTCACTGGACCCCATGGGACCTACTGGTTCACCAAGAAACTAAGAGTGAGAAGGCTTTAAAGGGGAGTGCCTACACTTAGTAGGGCTTAAGGAAGAGGATGGTCAAAGGCTCAGAGTTCAGTGTGACAGAAGCTGAGAAAGGGTTAGGAAAGTTGAGAAAAGAAAAGCCATCATTTGTAACAATGAATAGATTGTCAGTAATCTTGTAAAGAATAGTGTCAATCTAGTGATGGGATTTGGAGCCATATTATGAGAGATTGGGGGATAATTAGGAGGTGAGGAAAAGAATGGATATCTAACTGTAAGAATTTTATCTAGAAGTTTATATAAGACCAGTCTCTTTAAGAAGAAGCAGGGACAGATGTGGCCTTTTGTAGATAGCAGGGAAGAAACCTGTAGAGGAGAAAGAAGGAATAAAAGAGGAGAGGAAATGAGATCCAGGACATAAGGGTTGCTTTGCCATCAGACTAAAGCAAAAAAGAAAACAAGCAGGTGCTTATCCTTGAACTCAGGGTTCCTTTTTGAACCCTTGAGTTTGCATTCTTGCAAATACTACTTCTCATTTTCTTAAACAGATAGAAAAAGTTCCAGTGCTCGGTAACAGGTTCTATAATGGGCTAGAAGAAATATATCTTTTGCATCTTGAATTTTAAAACATAATTTCTTTTAGTTTGTATTTTAATTCAATATTTTTTAATTTTTTCAATTACATGTAAACATAATTTTCAGTATTCGTTTTTGTAAGATTTTGAGTTCCAGATTTTTCTTCTCCTTCCCTGATCTTCCCCAAGACAACAAGCAATCTGATATAGGTTATATATAAAACATAATTTCTATTATATATTAAAAGTGTGAGACCTGATGATCTCGTGTTTATATTTATTAGGCCTTTAGTTGCTTTTTTACTTGGAGAATGGGGGAGTAGTCTTGATACTTTCTTCAGCATAGCCTATAGAAAACCTAGTAAGACTGAGTGGTATTGATTATTATCCAGACCAAGTACCAAGTGCTATTTGACTGAGCCAGTTACCATCTTTGGACTTCATTTTCTGGTGTAAAATTAGGAGGATGAACTAAATGACATTTAAGAAACTTTCTAATTCTAAATTCTATGATCCTTTGAAATCTACATCAATTTCTATTAACTTGGTCTAAATGAAGCAGCCACGTGAATGGCATTCTTTTAAAAAGTGATAGTTTTTCCAAAAGAGCATATGCTATAGTGAGGCTCTTTGCACTCTGTCATGGACACATCATATACATCATACATTTGAATGTAAGTATGTATTTGAATATATTTTTCTATCTTGGATGCTACTTTTTAGACAATCAAAACATTGATAAATTGGAAAAATTTCAGTAGAACAAACCAGGATTGTGAAGGACCTTGAGTTCACATCATTTGAGGATCCAGTTGAAGAAATCAGGGATGTTTAGCCTGCAGTAAAGGTGATAATAATAACTGTCTTCAAGCATTTGAGAGATTATCCCATTGAAAAAGAGTTAACTTGTTTGACTTGAGCAGAAGTAGGAGCAAAGTGTAGAAATTGCAAAGAAGCAAACTTAGATTTGATAAAAGAATACTTTATTTCTTAGAACCATCCAGGAATGGAATGAGCTGCTTTTAGAAGAGCAAAGATTACTTCTCTCATGAGTACTGTCTTTTGCAGATATAGATTGGACAGTGATGGTGTCTCAAGCCTTTTTTTAATTACAAAGATCTTGTGATTTTTGATAGTATTATTGAATGCAGAAATTGGAGGTCTTAAAGAAGAGAAAAAAAAAGGATGCAAATTTGATATAATGTGATTGAAACTCCAAATATCATAATTGTTTCTAGGTAAAGTGAAGATATTTACCACTATTGTCGTTCTGCATTTTGCTTTTAGAGACTAGGAGGGGTACTAAATATATTCCAGCTAGATTAAACTAAATGGTTAAAATTTTCATTATGGTTTTTTACCCTTTGAGAATTTTTCTTAAGGAAAAAATAAAGCTGTCCCTGTTGAGAAAATTTTTTAGCATTTCACTGAGTAATTGTAAATTGTCATTTAAAAATATATTTTAGGAAACGTGTTTCTTTTTCCTTTTATCATATTTGTTGTGTATAAAAATTGTTTTTAAAGGTACAATGGAATGTTAGCTGAAAGGGATGAAAAGTATTAACTTCATTTTTCTACACATTCTACATAGTCAAAGTATTAAATAAAAAACACTTAAATTTAAAAATGAAAAGGTATTAATAGCTTTTTCATACTACAAGATATTATAAGATGGTCTTAATTTAAAACTATATGTAGAACTTATCTTTTTCTATTGTGATTTAGTAAGCTGCCTGTAGTGTTTGTTTATTCATGTTTTGTTTTTTTTTTTTTGGTGGGGGTTGTGTTTTTTAACAGAATGACATCCTTAATTCCACTTGTTCAGAGTTTGAAAAACCGGACAGAAACTCCAGACTATGAGATGGTAAATATCAATTGGGAAATATAAATTAGTCTTTTATAAAACATTTGGGGGTAGAAGGAAAAGATCTAGAAAGGGGAGATTGCCTCATTATCAAATAATTCACAGACTTCTTTGCCTTGGAAGTCTAGATGAATTACTATAAAATAAAAGTAAATTAAAAAGAAATAAAAATGTTGTTGAGAAATTTTAAAAATCTCTAATTCTGCTCTAGTAATCAGAAAAAAATGTTCTAATCAACATTTGGGTCTGTAATTTTTATATGATATGGAAGTATAATATATTTGGCTTTATGTATCCTCTCAATATGTTGGGGATGCCTATATCATGTTTTTATTTCCTTATAGAAAGTTTTTTATGTAATACAGAAAAAAAGGGGACTACTAGTAGGTATCCTTTTTCATAAGCCAGTATTCTAAGCCATGACATAAGAAAAAGAGATAGCCTTATTTGTAAATAGTTATCTTCCTCTTAAAACTGCCTCCTTAGTTTGAAATCCAACTCAAAATATGGTTTCATTAGCTATATTTGGACTAATGAAAGCCCCTACTTCTTAAAGTAGAAATTATTGCACACATAATCATAGAGCTTTATTGAGCTTTTAATAAAAGGTTTTGGGGTTTTTGTTTTTTGGTTTTTTGGGTTTGTTTGTTTTTTTTAGGATTTAGAAATTTGTTCTATGTCTTCATGTTCACATATTTTGGTAAAACTGAAGAAATTTGAAATCTTTTGGCATAGTGTGTAGAGCACTGGACCTGGAGTCAGGTAGTCCTGGGTTCAAGTTCTGTCTCAGACTTTTTACTAACTGGAAACCTAGGTTTATCACTTAATTTCTGCTTCAATTTTCTCATCTATAAAATGAAAGTTGAGCTTTAAATCTATTATCCTAAAAAATGAAAACGAACTGCTGTTGTCAAAATTCTTAGCACTTCTATGCAAGGACTTTAAAAAATATAAAACTTGAAAGTAGGCAGCTCTACCTTTCTCCTTTGCTTATTTGGGAAGTTCAGAGTCTAGAACATTGTATGTGCTCTAAAACTCAGTGTGTTAGTTTTGCTGAATTGCTTTTTTTCCCTCTTAGATAGCAAAGAAGGAAGACTTTTTTAGAAATGTATAAAAAGGAAAGTTTTAATGTAACAATGCTAAAAAAAAAAAGAGAGAGAGAGAGAGAGAGAGATTAAGGCTCTTTTATTTATTTTTTTAAACATTAGGTCCATCAAGCTGGTCTGACCTGTGATTATTCTGAGCTTCCTCACCATATCAGCACAGAACAAGAAATTGAATGTCTTATACAGTCTCTAAAATATTTACTAAAAAACTTACCGAAACCTACTCTTGTGACCATTGCCCGGTAAGACTTACTAAATTACTTTTTTCTTTTCCTAAAGTGCAAATTCATAGGATTGTTAACTGCTATTTTCTGTGTATATGTTCCCCATATTTAATTTTTTTCTCCTTTATTGAATTTTACTGTCTATATATTCTGGTTTCATTATCTAACAAATTTTGTTTAATGGTGGAGCAAAGCTAAGACATAGCAACATAGATTCCTTGATCCCTTTTTAGTCAGAAGATTTTTTTTTTCAGCATTGCTAGCAAACTATCTGCCCAAGTAATTCCATTCTTCTTCCCACCCAAAAGAAAAGCAAAATAAAAACCTTTGCCTCATACTAGTCTTTGCTACTCAAACCTCTGTTGTTCTCCACAGCTAGAGGAAGGCATGGGTTCATTCTCAAGTCAAGGTCAATCAGTGCTGAGACAGGTGTAAGAAGATCATTGTCAGAGAGATACTTTGATTTTTTCCACTTAATCCTTTAGTCTAGAGCTAAGCACTGGATTTTTTTTTTTTTAAGTTATGAAGTTAGTCATAACATAAAAGTCATAACTTTTTATGAAGAAAGCAACTTTTGCTTTCCTTTGCCTATTTTTTTCTCTTAATACTTTCTGGAACCTTCATAGTCTTCACCAGCTTTTCATCTTCAACTCAATACATAGACCACACTTTTAAAATCACTATTCTAAATATATATATATATATTTTTTGCCTTCTAGGTAGCATAGACCTGTAGCATATATATTAGAACTGACAAGAACACACATCTCAAAATAAAAAAATCTCAAAATAAAATACACATACCTTTCTTGGTAATGAATTTCAGGAAGGACTAATTTATTTTTTAAATTCTTACAGTCACAATACAGGCAGACTTTCATCACTGCAAAGTTCATTGAGTTTAAATAGTAAAGCTTAGTATTCTAATCTCTCTTCAGCTATATGTAATTTTATTCAAATTTTGATTACAGGTCAAGTTTGGATGACTACTGTCCTTCTGAGCAAGTTGATACTATTCAAGAAAAGGTCCTTAATGTACTTCATACTTTGTATGGGAATCTAGACATTCATTTGGAGTATTCAGCCAATTCACCACCAGCTTAAAAGGAAAAACAAATTCCTGTTACATTTAAAAAATGTGTTAGCAATTTTTCCTTAATTCTCCCATGAAGCTTCTTAAAATGAATATTTTCATTGCTTAGAAACTTAAAATTTAAATTTTTTCCAGTAATTTCCCCCCCCCCCCCCCGAGGCAGTTGGGGTTAAGTGACTTGTCCAGGGTCACACAGCTATAGGAAGTGTTAAGTGTCTAAGATCAGATTTGAACTCAGGTCCTCCTGACTTCAGGGCTGGTGCTCTATCTACTGTGCCACCTAGCTGCTCTCTGAAGTATTTAAATGCTATGTATTGATAATTACCTCATCAGAGGATTCTAATATCTAATCTTCAGTCTTCATCCATCAAGCTATTGAATAGCAAGTATGTCAGTGTATAGAGTAACTCTTTTTATCATATCTTTTTGTCTGTCCTTTCTCTGTCTCCCATGGCTCTTTCTAATCCAATCCCATTTTTTTCAGATCTGCAATGTGTAAAGTAAAATGGACCTTACTTACAAGACTAAGAGCTAGATGGGGCCTTCATCATAGTTATCATGAGTTCAAAGAGGCCACAAGAAAATTCAGATTTGTGGTTGATGGGAAGAACAAATACTTACGTACAGTTGCAATACAGTATGATTTATAAAGAAGATTCATATGTATATATTTTAGCATATGAACCAAGCTCATATGGAGAAAAAGCAGTTCTTGAAATAGTAAGCCTTTTACTGAAGGTTTAAGTTCCTTAGAATTATATGATTCTTAATGGCATAAACCCTATTGATATTTGTAATGTTTAATATTATGCACACAGTAGGCAAATTTATGAAGAATAATGCAAAAAATTAAATTGAACATAGTATCATATGTGAAAGAAGAAAAACTCAACAATTTTTGCCCTTCCATTGATTTTCTGAATGCCATAGTGTTTGGTTTTTCATTGATGTTATTTTTTCTTTACTATGAATACATATTTTGTCATTTATAGATATTTTGGAGATCTTAGTACATCAAGAATAGGGGGAGTTGAATGAATATCACATACTAATAGGTTAACACTTAGAAAATAAATTCAAGAATTATTGGAAAAATTAGTTAGCAATTACAAATGCAAAAAACAAAAATTCTAATAAACTTTCCACCCTTGATGTGTGTTGACAATTGGCCAGAAACACACAAAAACTTTTTTTCTCCATAAAAACAAGAGAATACTTGACACTTGACACATCCACATCTTAAGAAGTTAAGTCTTCCATCTGTGATTTAATAATTAGCATTCATTAGAAAAGACGTGTCCTTTTTTTTGGACTTGTCTACAATTTTAAAAATATTTTACAAGAAATCTTCAGCAATAAATCTTTTATACTCTTTGTCTACCCTAATAATCTGTTCCTCAAATTTCTTTTCAACAGATCTGACATGGGTAGCAACTCTACCATTTCTAGGAAAAACTAAGTTGTAGCTCACTTGTCTTCAGTTGTCATTTGAAACATCACCTGGTGTGGCTATTGAATGTTATCCAGTTCCTCCCTGAGGTCCTCATTAACTCTACTTTCAATACTTTCAAGTAAATGTTTATGTTTATTCAGGAAGTCTACTTCAGTGGCACATTTTCTATGTTTCTCTTCAGCTTCTCTAGTTTCTTGTTAGCTAAATTAAGATCGTTCAGTTTTTGGATAAAATCACTTAACATTTTTTTTTCATTACTCTTCTTTTCCCATTGTGTTCATCTGGTCTAGGGTCTCTTCTGAATTTATATTTTTATGCGGAACTTTGCGTTCTTCATTTTGGTTCAGTGGTATACACATTTGAATCCCATATTGACAAGAGAATTTGCACCAGCCTCAGGATTAAAACTTAATTTCAAAGTCATAACCTTGAGAATTTTCCATACACGTTGGAATAAGTTTTAATTTTTAATCATTTGTGATATTCTGCCAGTTATCCTTCAGTTGCATCTTTGCTTCTAGCACATTTTTGTCCTTCATCTCATAACTGCTTTTGTTTTGTTTATAGTTTTGTGGCTAATTTTTTTTTAGGTTTTGTTGGAATTGATTTTTTCATAATATATTTTCTCTTTGTTGTCAGTTGATTGAATATCATTATTTTGTAGCTGTACTTGGTTTATTATTTCTAATTCTAGTTCTGCTGTAGAGCTTATTTATTGAGACTATTTAATTTCTGGTTAAGATTCCAAATTATTTATATTTTCGTTATACTTTTCAACATTTGCTTCTAAAGATGCTTTAAGTTTTCTTAATGATAGGGAACTCATTAGACTTGTTTTTCCTTTTTCTTGTTCTAGTATTGCAAATTTTTCAATTAGCCTTTTTTTTTTCTGAATGTAAGAATTCTGTGACCTTTCCAATATTCTTATATCTTAAGGTTAAGATAGATAAAGGAGGCTGGGTTCAAAGAGGGATCCTGGAGTCCCCAACAGTCAATACCCCAGGAAAATACTAGCCTTGCCACCTAAGACTTATCTTCCTATGAATTCAAATTCAGTTTCTGATATTGACTGTGTGTGTCCGGATAAGTCACAACTGCCTCAGGTTCCTCATTTATAAAATGAGCTAGAAAAGGAAATGGCAAACCACTTTAGTATCTGCCGAGAAAACCCCCCACAGAGTCATGAAGAGTTGGATATAACTGAACAACAATTAATGTCCAGAAAAATTAAGTCATTTTTGCAAGGGCACCTACCAAAACCGGAGATTGAGCCCATTTCAACTGACCCCCAAAGGACTGGAGTAACTCTTTCCATTGTTCTGTACTGCTACTTTTAGCTTTATCATTATTACTTAAAAAATATTTCTAAACTCTTATTTTTTAATGTTATTTAGTGGGGTGTCATTTTAAAAAAAGAAGTCTGACCAGTCCATGACACCTTAATTTACCCTCTCATAATGGTGTTGGTTACATGGCTCAAATTACAAGTCAGTCTATCCGTTATGATGGGAAAGAGTTAATTTAAATTTTTATTGAGTTTTTCATTGTGTCTGATTCTTCATGACTCCTTTTGAGGTTCTGGACAAGTTATTAGTGCAATTTGACATTTCCTTCTCTAGCTCATTTTACAGATGAGGAAAGTCAGGCAGATAGTGTTAAGTGAATTACCTAGGATTGCATAGCTAGTAAGTGGCTAAGACTGGATTTAAACTCAGAAAGATATCTGATGATGAAGAATAATTCCATGCCCAATGCTCTATCCATAGACTGAATGAAATTTATCTATCTTTGAGAAAGCATTTAAGGAACCACATGACCATTAGGTTTTCATTTTGAATGTGTTATTAAAAATTAATAGAGCTCTTGCAAATAATATGGTGCCTTTAAGTATAAATATTAGGGAATAATCAAGTAATATCAGTGAACACCCAAACATACCATGGTTAAGTAATCATCAGATAATTTACAAGTTAGTGTCCTGTCATGAAATGTACCTAGTGTTAACATAAAGGTCACATTTTATTCCTGCTATTTTTCTGCCTTGTTAACAATCAAATCTTTTCATTTTCACATCTCATTCTGGGAAAGCCAACTGAGTCAAAACTGTTCTATCATTACTCAATAAGATGTTATTCAATTACTCATCTATCTGACTTAAACCACAGTATCTTTTTTTGGCTAACACTGCCCTTTATTTGTTACCTTCTGTTACAATATAAATTCACAACAAAAATCTTTTTTTTTTTTCATGTTGTATCCACTGTGCATGGCGCATTGTATGAGCTTAGTAAATGTTAGTTATGTTTTGTTTTGTTTTTTCCTATTCAAAGTGAATTGTTTGAAATTTGGAAGATTTGGGTTCTAGTTCTACCTCTGAACTTATTACCTAGTAGTCCATGAGCAAATCATTTACTCTTTTTAAGCCTTAATTTCTTCATCTGTAAAATGAGGATCTTAGTATCTAGCTTCTTTTAAACTTGGCTGTATTACCTTGGTTACTTCTCTGACTTCTCCATTATGCTCCAGAAAACTCATTATCAATCTGGGTACTCTTTTCACCACCCATTATTGCCTTCTCATTGAGGGGGTGAAGCCATGAACTCCACAACTTCCATTTAAGGAAAAAGTTTAACCGAAAAATTCTCATGTCTCACATGGCTGAACTATTTTAGGCTATCTCTGACTTCTCACCATGCTCCAGATTATTGAATACTTTAAACACAACCCTGTTTCAGTTTCCTTTTGTCTGTTGTCTTCATTAGATTGTAAGCTTCTTTAGGGTTCCTTGTTTTGTATTTGTATCTCTAGTACTTAGCGTAGTGCCTGGCACATAAAAGGCATGTGATGAATAAAACTATTAACTCAACTTACAGGTATTTTGAAGATCAAATTGTATGGCACTTTGCAAGCACTGTATAAATTTCAAGTAATACTCAATAGTATTGGTGCTTTTCACACTTTTCCATTTATCACAATCCTTAGACTGCTATATTTCCCATGTTGTAGAAGATCTTGTGCAATAGGAGCCTTTCTTAAAAGCAAATGATGACTGAGGGTAAATTACAGTACTATTCCAATTCAGTAGATGGTGCCATCACCAAACTACAGATGATCTTGTTCTCCAGTTACTCTCTTGTTTGATTTCACAAAGCAGCAACTTTGTCAAAGTCAAAACTGACTTGTTTTCTATTTTGATAAATCATGTGTTAAGAAATTTGGGGTGTTTTTACTTTGTGTTATTTAAAGCCAGGGCTGTGGAAGAAATCTTATTTATTTCTGTTTGGATACTGTTTTTTTAAGTTCTTAAAAAAGTATCATATATAGGAAGTCTAGTAAAGGAAATTTAATTGAGTAAATTATTTTTATGCATCAAAGGAGGCATACTTACAGAGTATTTTTTTTTTAAAAAACTTAAATTTAAACTTATAGGACTAATAAATTATCTTGGAACTTCACTGTTTTGAACTGATTAAATGAGTGTTTTATTCTTTAATTTTTCTCCTTTAATATTATTATTAAATATTCTTTAATTGTTCTCCAAATAACGCTAGTATCAAATTAAGGACTATCTTGGGTGATACTGAATATGAGAATTACAAGTACTTAAGGTCCTGAATGGTAGGCCATTTGAGCCAGCCACATTTAATTAGTTTTTCTGTTTTTCACATATCTTTTTGTGATGTTTTTCTTCTTTTAAAATAATATAGTTCTCTCTGGGAGAGAGAGCAGCTCTCTTGGGGGAGATTTTCTGGAGGCAGCCTTAGTATCAGTTCAGATCAATAATTACCCCAAACAGCCAGGTGCTTAAAGTTCAGATCTTTTATTGTCTCCATTTTAGCCCTGTTAGCTTAGAGGCCTATCTCTCTGCTTGGTTCCAAGAGCTCCTTCTGAATGTCTCCAAATCCAAAGCTTTGTCCTTCAGTCCTCCAGCCAACCAAGTGGAAAATGGAATGGATCTCTCTTGCCTCGGAGAGAGGGCTTCTGGCTCTCAATCTCCAATATAGCCTGGTTAGCTTTTCTTAGAGGCCTCTCTCTCTCTGCTTGGTTCTAAGAGTTCTTGCAGCTTTGTCCTTTGCTTCTACCTCTGCTTTCTTCAGCCTCCAGAGCCCGCACCAAGTTGAATCTGTTTTGCCTCAGAGAGGGCTTCTGGCTCTCAATCTCCCAGAGTGCTCCTCTCTGACCCCGTCAATGTTCCGAAGTAAAACTACTCATTCAGAGAGGGCTTCTGGAATTCACCCTCTCAATCTAAATTCACCTCCACTCCCTGTGTAATTCAGCTGAATGCTGTCTGACAGCCTCTGTCTGTTTCTTATATGTGAGAGAGAGGAATTGTGGGATACGAGAGAGAGGGATTATGGGTTTCTTCCCAGAGTACTCTCTGGCCCTAAGAGCTTCAAGGGAGGTGTGAATTCACAGAGTTACAAAGTTTGTGAATACAAGCATTGTATCAATTAGTTCTACTTAGTACTTTGTTTCAGGTTCTGGCCCAAAACATCAACTCTAATGAATTAGCAGTTTGTAAAGATTCCAACACCCTTTGCATCCTTTCCAGTTGTAGAACTTTAAATCAGAACTTACAGGAAAGACTATGTCAGTCTTCTCTCTTTTGGCTCTACTTTAAAACTTCTTTTTAAACAAAATACTCAGTCACTCTTCCCCTCTTGTAAGTTCCTTGACTGTCTTTACTTTTTGAGGGGAAGTAGGATATCCCCAATACTTGGCACACAAGTGCTTATTAAAATGAGAAAGCAATTAACATACCAGTTTCCTCTATGAGCAGTCCCTTGAAAGAGAAGATGTCACATTTGCTACTTGAACTAGGCCAATTTAATACCCTTTTCAAATCATCATTTTGGCATGTTGGAGAAGAAACTGCACCTCCCCATATTTTTACATACAAATTAGGTAGCACTTCATTGTACTTTGAGATGTGTAAGAAGAATTAGGAATTTCAGAGACATGCTTTAAAGATTTAAATAAAATTCTCAGATGTATAACATTTCTTCTAAAGAAGGCATTTCATGTATCTTTTATTAAGTACCCCCAATCTTCGCTGCTTAACATTTTCTGCTGTATGTACAAATTACCCTGGATTTCACCAGCTAGAAAAACAGGTAGGTTAGATTTCACTTTTTCCTCCAGGATTCTGTAGTATCATTAGGAGGGTTTGGGATATTTAAACTCATTAAAAGTCATTTTTATACAAATATTCCAAAAAGTTATAATTACAAATATACAAACTTAATCCCCCAAGTCTGGGAACACTCTGCTTCTCCCCATATACCATCTCCACCTCTAGTTAAAGGAAAAGGTTTAGATTCATAACTTTACACTTTGAATAAAGCACAGTTCCAAGTTTAAACCATACCTTAAACACTTCAGTTTGCCAAATACCCTAGTTTCTCAAGGTTTTCATGCTGGGCTCCTGAAAATGAATAACAAGGGTAGAAACAAACCCAGACCCTGACCTTTCTTGGAGCTGTTGCTTCTAGAGAGCAAAAAGCCCTTTTCCCTAGTATAATTCATAGCACACCTGCTAGTAATGAATTGGGATCCTTACCCTCTGGACACTTCGAATAACTACAGCAGAAAACACAGCTCTGTTTTAAAAGTTAGAAGTTTTAAAGATATAGACACTTTCTTTCACCCACATGATAGGAGATTCATAGACCTCTGTGTTTGGTAATCTAGAATGCTTCAAAAAAGGCCTCTTAAGGGTGAATATATTAGAACTGCCCAGCCATGTCCAAGTTAAATATATACATACATAACATACAAAATGTCAATCATAACCAGAAATCCATCAACAGTGTGCAAAAACTTAATGATATATGATGAGGCATTCCAATGAATGCCTCCAATGAATCCAATGAATATTTTTAAAATTTCAAAATATTTTATCATAAAATGCTTTTGGAAAGAATTTTTTAAATTTTCACTGACATCAGTGGAAAATAATGTTTGATAATAAGTTTCATGATATTCACTGTATTATACATCAAGAGGCATTGTTCTCAAAAAATAATGAAAATAGACATGCAAAATTTTGTTCATGAATCATATTGGGAGAGAAAAATTCTTCAGTATATTTTTTATTACTAAGCTATTGACTCAGTTTTTCTTATTTTCTTGCATCACATTTCTCTTTCCAATTTTTCTTTTACTGTTTTACTTGATTTTCAAATATTTTTTGAGCTTTTCCATGGCCTGAGACCAATTTGTATTTTTCTTGGAAGCTTTGGATGTAGGAGCTTTGGCTTTGTTATTTTCAATTATGTATGTTTTTATCTTCCTTGTTACCATAATAAACTTCCTGTGGTCAGAATTTTTTTTTCTATTGTTCATTTTCCCAACCCATTTCTTGACTTTAAACTCCTGAGCTCTGCTTCCAGGTGGTGGATGCTTCAGGGTTTTTGTGCAGGTATTTTCAGATATAATTCAAGGAAACCTATTAGGTTTTCAATTCTTCCTGATCTGTGCTCTTATTTTTGAATGACAGGGCACTATTTTCTGCCATGAAATTGTGAAAAGGGTCCCTGCTCCTCCTCACCTTGTGACTGTCACCCAGGACTACAACTAGGATCTGAGTATGGGCAAAGTAACAGAGAGTCCTGTCTTGGTGCTAGCAAAGAGAGCCAGTGTAATCTCATTCTGATTAATTGTTCTATCCCTTTACCATCTATGGGCTGAGAGCTCTGAAATCAGCATTTGCCATTGCTGATTCAGTGGCTCTTGGTTTGTTGGGTCTTGGTCTATGTTGATGGGCCTGTACTAGAATGTGTTCCACTCACCCCAGTGTGACAGATTTTTCCCAGTGACCTCCTAAGTTATCTTTGGCTTCTGCGGGATGAGAGGTCTGGAAACTGCCACTGGTGCCACTGAGTTAAGTCACTCAGAGACCTTCTCTCAGTTTGATAGGGACTGCTCTGAACTAAACTATTTCACTATCACCCCCGTGCAACTCCTTTCTTTCTTGCTGATGCAAGTTGTATCAGACTGGAAATTTGTTTCACTCCATTTTTATGCCACTCTAGAATTTCTTTAGAGTAATTTATTTTATTATTATTAAAGCTTTTTATTTTCAAAACATATGCATAGATAATTTTAAACATTCTCCCTTGCAAAACCTTGTGTTCCAAATTTTTTTGCTTCCCCTACTCCCCTAGAGGGCAAGTAATCCAATAGATGTTAAACATGCAATTCTTCTATACATATTTCCACAATTATTATGCTGTACAAGAAAAAACAGATTTAAAAAAATCAGAGAAAACAAAATTCAAGTAAACAACAACAAAAAGTGAATATATTTCCCACAGTTCTCTCTGAGTGTAGATGACTCTCTTCATCACAAGACCATTGGAACTGGCCTGAATCATTTCATTGTTAAAAAGAACCATGTCTATCAGAATTGATTGTATAATCTTGCTGTTGCTGTGTATAATGATTTGGTTTTGCTCACTTCACTTAGCATCCATTCATATAAGTCTCTCCAGGTCTCTCTGAAATCATCCTGCTGATTGTTTATAGAACAATAATATTCCATAACATTCATATACCATAACTTATTCAGCCATTCTCCAATTGATGGGCATCCATTCAGTTTCCAATTTCTTGCTATTGCAAAAAGGGCTGTCACAAACATTTTTGCACATGTGTGTCCCCTTCCCTCCTTTATGATGTCTTTGGGATATAAACTCAGTAGAAACATTTCTGGCTCAAAGGCTATGCACAGTATGTTAGCCCTTTGGGCATAGTTTCATATTGCTCTCCAGAATAGTTGAATTAGTTCACAACTCCATCAACAATGTAATAGTGTCCCAGTTTTGCCACATGCCCCTCCAACATTTGTCATTGTCTTTTCCTGTCATCTTAGCCAATCTGAGAGGTACATAGTGGTACCTGAGTTGTCTTAATTTCCATTTCTCTGATCAATAGTGATTTAGAGCACCTTTTCAAATGATTAGAAATGGTTTCAATTTTTTCATCTGGAAACTCTCTTTTTATATCCTTTGACCATATAATATGCTTTCTAGAGTCCCCACATTGGAGTGCCAAAATGTACTGTCTAGATTAGGTCTCTGGAGGATCTCGGGACCATCCGAAGTCCTTGGTCTTAGTGGAGGAGTGATCAAGCAGGAGACCCACGAGGATGGTCAAAGATGGAATCTCTTTATTTCATGTCCTCTCAGCCCTTAAATACCTTAGTACAATTACATCACTCCAGCGCACTGAGCATGTGCCAACTATAGAACCTTTACATTACCATATCACCACATGTGTTAACTATAAGCACCCTGCTATAGATATGTAAATACATTTTACTGTAAGTATCCCTTGCATCAAGTATAACACAGGTGATTCCACCCCCCACACCCCCTTGATTTCTCAGGAAGGCTGAGAGCCCTTAGAGGAGATGGGGAGCCAAACCAGATATTGTCAGCAGGTTCCTTCTGGGATGACAGGTCTTATACCTTACCTAGAGTTCCCCCACTATCTGCAACCCTCTACATCTCCCGCTTTCTTTTGTTTTAGTTGAAACAGGTATACATAAATCCATCAGCATGGGAGGAATTACACAAGCAAGTAGTAATATAACAGGCTAGTGATGTAACAACATGAATCAGCATGAGGAGTCACACATGCAAATAGTGATATAATAAATAAAAGGAATTATGAGAGGAATCACACAGGCAAACAGTGATGTAACAAACAATACATGGTATTATAAGAGATTTCCATGAGTCCTAGAAAGAGGGTCATAACCCAGGAAAAGAACTCTGGGAGATGACTATGAACCACTACATAGAATTCCCAATCCCTGTTTTTGTCCGCCTGCATTTTTGATTTCCTTCACAGGTTAATTGTACACTATTCCAAAGTCAAATTCTTCTTGTACAGCAAAATAACTATGGACATCTATACATATATTGTATTTAACATATACTTTAACATTTAACATGTACTGATCAACCTGCCATCTGGGGGAGGTGGTGGGGGGAAGGAGGGGAAAAATTGGAACAAAAGGTTTTGCAGTTTTCCATGCTGAAAAATTACCCATGCATATATCTTGTAAATAAAAAGCTATAATAAAAAATTTAAAAAAGGAGGGTATATAAATAACAATCACACATACACCTACAGCAGCCAAGAGGTAAGCCAAAACCAATATATTGTCCATCATTTCAGGGAATTCAATAATTCCTGCAGGTTTTGAAGTCCTGCATCAGTCTTATGTCTTATTAACAATTTTTGATGTTCATGAGTCAATTGCCATACATATAGGGTTAACTGTCAGGCTCTTTCAGTGGTGGGCATAGTCAGCGATGGAACCATCCGATGTTTCTTGGGTCTTCTTATTCGTCTTGAGTGTCTTCTCTTTTTCCGTCTCCAATAGACAAGGTAAATATGGCTTGTTGGCACCCATTGGGTTCCTTCTCCATCTGTAGAGATACAAGCAAACCCTCTCCCCCAAGCAGTAAACCTCCCTGGTCCCTTCCATTCACCACTTTCTGGATCTCTCCACATCACCTGACGATTATGTAAAGATTGGTACTTGCCACGTTAGCATTTTTTCTTTTCATTTCAGTATTTTTTAGTGCGAGAGCTGATTTAACTCTCTCTCGTTTATCTTCCCTTTCTGTTTGCACTTTGGCATGCACTTTGAGGGGATTTAACTTAGTGCCCTCTATAGTACTTTGTATCACTTGATATATTAAGTGATGTTCGGAAATTTCCTCGGGGTTGTTCTTTTCATAAGAAGCCATCCGATGCCCCACTGTGCCCCATTGCTTTAAATCGAAGCCATTATATTGTACCTATGGGAAACATAATTGTATAGTGTCTACAAACTTCGGTGAAGTTTTTGATCTGTCTCTATACCTGCTTTCTTAATAATCTTGTATACCTCTTTTCCCAAAACCTCCTGGTCTGAGACTTTCACTATTAATTGTCCCATACCAAACGTTCCATTCACTAACAATAGTTCTATCTCCCTTCTCACCCTGTAGACCAGCTACATGGTGAGGTCCTAGTCATGTGGTTGCTGTTTGGGCCCACAGCCTGATTTATATGCTCACCCATATCACCATCAGCATGGGAGGTATTACACAAGCATGTAGTAATATAATACAGGCTAGTGGTCAGTGGTCCTTACTAGGCCAGCTTACTGGGCTTCAGGCTCCAACCCGGATTCTAAAGAGACAGACTGACCAGGAGGTAGAGATGAGGCCAGAGAGAGTTTATTTTTAGCACAGTCTTGTTTATATCCCCTGTTAGTTTGGGGTAGGGAGGTCCTCTTGGAACCAGAGAGGTCAGGTCACCTAAGGATCGGTTCATGGAGAAGAAAGAGGCATGCAAGGCTTTCTGAGCATTAAGGAGGGAATGCCTCTACCTCTCAGCTCCCAAGTCCCACCCTTGTGCTCTATTCCACATTTAGCTCCTCAGGACCTACCCCAAGATATCATCCATGTAATGTAATAACATAGCTTTTGGAAATGCTTTTCTTGCAGGAGTCAACAGCAGTTACATACATTTGACACATAGTAGGGCTGTTTTTCATTCCCTGTGACAAGACTGTCTATTCAAATCTTTTATAAAGCTCAGCTAAATTAATGTTGGGCACTGAAAAGGCAAATCTTTTTGTATTTTCCTTATCCAGAGGGATAGAATAGAAACAATCTTTACTATCTATAACCCAAAGAGGCCATTCTTTAGGCAATTGAGTAGGAGAGGGAAGCCCAAGCTGAAGAGTTCCCATAGTTTTCATCTGTCTATTTACTTTTCTCAAATCAGTCAACATCATCCATTTTCCAGATTTCTTTTTTAATAGCAAAGGACTTAGAGAAGGTTGTAAGTGTCCTTGGTCAAGTTGCTCCTGTACTATATAGGCCGAACAGGGACAGGTTTCAACTCTCCAGGGGATAGATATCTCAGTAGTCCCAGTGGTATACAGCTCTGTCCTCCTTAATCACTGTCCCCTTCCTCCATTAGCTTGCTTAAAGGCTTTCAGAGTATAATAGCAGTTGCCATTATGCCCCAAGTGTTTTTTGCCTGGGGCCCTGGAGCTGAGCTCCACCTCCTGTATTGAGCACATAGGGGGTGGGCAAAACTGCCGAGTGGGCAGTGCTGATGGTGTCATTGCCCTTCCCACCCAAGAAGGCAGAGGTGAGGGAGGTGGGTCAGGAGATGGGGAATACCCTAAGGTTGCCTGCTTGATGTAGGCAGAATTGAAAAGGAGGTTTGAAAGTGAAAAGCACCATACCCCTTCTCTTCAGCAAGGTACTTAATAGGCCTAATTCCTTTTTAGGCCAACTCTCCATGGTACTTAAGAAACTTAACTTCCCTTTCCCCCTCCCCCACAATTGGTTAAGCCCTGTAAATCTCCTAGGACAATAACAAGCTATATAAATCAGTAAAATACTAAAAAAGACTTCCTTAACTATGTTCCACATGCAGTACCCTCTGAGGCCACAACCTTTTGCTTGTTTCTCTCCTGATACTTCCTTGTTGGTGGCCCAAATTAAAGTTTTTCCTAGTTTTAAAACTTGTGGGATTCTTTGAAACCAATTTTAACCCATTGTATTCAGTTTGTTGCTCTCCCACTATCTTATACATCTCTGGCTTTAATCTCTTTTCCTTAGAGAGCCGAGGAAACATGCTCTTCTGAGCATCTGATAATTCATTTGCTTCTCTATTAACCTAACTAAACATGCTTCATACTTCCCTCTGGAGGGAGGTTCATTTCTTACTACCTGCCCCATTTCGGCTGGAAAAACAAAAGTGACTAATTTAGCCCTTACTGAATCTTCCTGCTTGCCTATTTTTTATAATGTTCTGGCTAGCTCTCTGGAGGGCCTCCGAATGGGCCTTGGTTTTAGCAGAATAATCACCACAAGAATCAGGAATAAAGTCCCAAGTCTTTATTATCTCCTTCACAATCTGTCTCCTTCATCTGGGACTGGGCTTACTTTCTGGGGGACTTTCAGATAGGCCTTAGTTTTCTTAGTGGAGGAATGCAGGAGGCAGGAGAGCCACCAGGAAGGTGGGAGATGGAATGTCTCTCTTCCAGTTCTTGTTGACTCTTATATACCTTATTATAAGTACATCATCTATAGATGTCAGTCTTGTAGAATAGGTGTCAACTTGTAGAACTATACTAAGTACATATAAATTAGAGAATTATCTCAATTCCACTGAGCTAATATCTTGTTGTAACATTAAATCAATTATAATGAGCCCTATGTATACCTTTTCAGAGTTCCTGCCCTCAACAATTTTTATACTCACCCTATTTCTGGTCATGGGGACTTCTCCATTGAACTCACTGATCATGTCAGTCAAGCTGCTGTGTGTAGGGCCTCACATCTAAAGCCTCATCTTTAAGTGCCAAAAGGAGACGGAAAGCCAAACCAAACATTGTCAGCAGGTTCCCTCTGGGCTAATGGGTCTTATATTTTACCCAGAGTTCCCCCACTATCTGTAGCCCTCTACAGACCATTTATCAATTGGATAATGACTTGAATTCTTATAAATTTGAGTCAATTCTTTTTATAGTTTAGAAATGAGGCCTTTATCAGAACCCTTGAATGTAAAAATTTCCCCCAGTTTATTGCTTCCCTTCTAATCTTGTCTGCACTGGTTTTGTTTGTACAAAAACTTTTTAACTTAATATAATCAAAATTATCCATTTTGTATTCACAGAGTCATTATTTAAAGGTATTTAGAGGATTTGGGAGGAGAGCTCAATTGAGTCCCTGCCTTTATTCTGCCATATTGGCTCTGCCTTCAGAAGGATACTATTAAATCTAAGCCAAAGGTTTACATCATCCCTGTAAACTCTTCAATTGCTCAGGGGCTCCCCATACTACCAATTATTCTCTACTTTGCCCTGGAATTATAAAAAGAAAGGGTAGCTAGATTAGGCCTCACCATAGAATATAATGCCATTTTTGTGGTTTATTTCGATTGTACAAGAGTGAAGTTATTTTTTAAAAGGTCTTTGTCAAAATCTAGTGATAATAAACTAAACTTGGAGACTAGCTAAACAAATATAAAAACCAGAGAAATATAGAATTTTACAGCTAAAAGACATCTCAGAAGTCATTTAACTCAACCTTTTCCCAAAACTGAATCTATTATATAATACATCTAATAAATCTTTACTTGGAGAACTCTTGTGAGGGAAGTGCACTAATTCTCAAAGCAGAGACCATTCTATTTTTGAATAGTTCTTTTCATTAGGGAGGTTTTTTTTTTTCCTCTTACACCAAGCCTAAATCAATTTCTTTGTAATCTACCACAGATTGCTCCCAGTTTTGCCTTCTAGGACCCAGAAGAACAAATTCCTTCACATGACAATTCTTCAAATATTTGAAGTTAGCTATCATTTCTCCCTGAGCCTTCTCTTCTGTGCTAAACGGTTCTTTCAAAAGCATTAGACTTAATGAAACCAAAATTAAAAGTAAAGCAGAAAACTGGGGGAAACTTTTTTTAACAGGTATCTTTGATAAAGGCCTCATTTCTCAATTATATAAAACGCTAAGTTAAATTTATACAAATATAAGGCAATCCCCAATCGACAAATGATAACAACAGCAGTTTTTAAACAAAGAAATCAAAGATATCTATAGTCATATAAAAAAATAACCTAAATTACTATTGATTAGAGAAATGCAAATTAAAACAATTTTATGGTGTCATCTCATACCTATCAGGTTGATTAACATGACAAAAAGGAAAATTATAAATGCTGAAGGAAATATAAGAAAACTGGGACAGTAATTCACTATTGGTGGAGTTATAAACAGATCTAATTGCTCTGGAAAGCAGTTTAGGACTATGAATGCTCAAAGGGCTATCGAAATATATATACTCTTTCATGCAAGAATATCACTGTTAAGTCTCCCAAAAAATATCAAAACAAACAACAACAAAAAAAATGTGGGGAGGGATAAGGACCTATTGTAGCAGCTTTTTTTGTGATAGTTAAGAATTGGAATTTGAAGGGATACCCATTAACTGGGGAAAGGTTAAACAAGCTGTGGTATATGATTGTGATGGAATATTATCATACTATAAGAAATGACAAGCAGAATGATTCAGAAAAACCCAAGAGAACTTATATGTGCTAATGCAAAGGGAAATGAGTAGCTCCAGAAGCATATTGTACTCAGTAACAGCAACATTATACAATGAATTATGAATGACTTAACTATTCTTAGTAATAATAATCCAAGGCAATCCCAAAGGACTAATGATGAAACATACTATCTGCCTCCTTAATGCAGACCAAAGCGTGCCAGTTTAGATCAAAGTGACAAAGTGTTGAGTAGTAGAGACTGAAATTACTCCAAGTACTTTTCCTTTTTTTCCTGTTGTTTTTGGTAGGTGAATAAGACAGAGAAGAAAGGGAATTCACTGGGCAAATTGTTTACTCCAAGTATTTAAGAACCAAAGTGTCTAAAATGACCATTTGTCTCTATTATCCTAGATGAACTAGATGGCCTCTAAGATTTTGTCCATCTTTAAATCTATGATCTCAAGATTCATACCCTGGTTCATCCCTGTAATGATTCTTAGGAAACATAATAGCAGATTGCTGGCCACTAGATGGAATACTGAACACAATGTACACATATCTTTCCACATTTGTGAATGTCTATATGTCTATTAAAAGAAGTAAGGAATAAGACTTGGCAATTACTGAAGGTAGGTATAAAATCCAGCTGTGCCCAGGAAAGTACACAGCTGTTTCTTTGAGGAAGGTTCAGCAGGTGATAAGATTGCTTTTTCTCCTCTTTGTGAGCAGGAGGGAGTTGGGAATTAATTCATGGTCCGAATACTTAACAGAATGATAAGCAATGTGGGCCTTTAGACAAAGAAACTTCATAGCCCTGGGGGGGCCTAAAAGTTAAGGGTTTTTATGGCTGCAGCCAGAGAAGCCTCTAAGGAGGGGCTACAGATCAGGACATCATTTATATACTGGATAGCCAGGGCCTTTCCAAATATATGAGGGGTTATCACAGAAGCCTTGAGAGCTACCTACCTCCATGTTATGGACATGACTACCCATGTTAATAGAAGAGGGTTATGTTCCCCTGGATTTGCCCCTTCAAGGGCAAAAAAAAAAAAAAAAATGTGAATCTTTACGCAATTGTGTGCAAAAGAAAGCATCTTAAATATCTAAGGTAGAAAACCATTGTGTCCCCTGGATACTTATATTAAGCTCATGGCTTCTACTGACCATTTGCTCTGATTATGGAAATTTGCTATAAGAGGAAAAAAGCAGAGACATGATTATAATAGCATCAAAACAGATCCTTCATGCTTCAGCCTGAGGGCACATACATATCAGAATAAATCATCCTTAGCCCTGTTTGACAATTGATCATGCAGAAACATAGCCAGACTCAGGAATAATCAGGTGGAAAAACAAAGAACTGGGAAATCAAGTCAGAAGGATCCCATCTTAAGCAGAGGCTAAGGTTCTTCTCCCAGCTTTTGCTCAGATAGATATCCACCTAGACATTGCAGTAAAGCATTCCTCTGAGTAACTTAATGGCATTTCTCTGGAATGGTGGGTTCCTTAATGATCGGGCAATCAAATTCAAAAATCAAAAGAATATCAGTTACAGTCTCAAGAAATGTTATCTATAATACCAAATTCTACTAATTGCAGCTCAGGGCTGGATATCTTATTTTGAAAAGTTTGCCAAAACTTTTACACATAGGAAATTTTGTTTAACATGTTTTATATGTTTAAACTTATCCTGATGCAAAGGATCAATCATTAAACTTATAGATTCTTAATAAACACATTTCTTGTTTAGAAACTACGCATTCTAAACAAGCTCATTTTGCAGGACTGATGACCTTGCTTATCCTGATGGTTTCAAGAAAACTGACAAGCTTACAAATTAAGAAGAGTTGACAGATCCTAGAAAAGGGACTGAGCTTGCTATTGCCCACCCCAACTATTCTTAATGTTTTTATGGGTTGTGCTGTTTGATACCTCCCTTCCACTCCGTGAAGGGGGAAAAGGTATTGCACACCTCATTCTTGGAAGTGACCTGATAAGGCTTTTCACTTCATTTCTCTTGTTTCACACACAGTAATTACCAATTATAGGTTTAACATGATGGCAACTCCAAATAACTTAATTAACAATTTTAGAATCTTCTTAAATAATAGCCAAATAGTCTTATTTCTATTCCCTTAAATGTTTCCCTTTGTTTTAGGGAAAAAAACAAGAAAATTTTTTTAAACTGAGATAAAACAGATTTTAAAATTGATTAACTTTAATTAACTTTAGTTAATGAGATTCCCTAAATTCTGATTAAATGTTCTAGACAAACTGAATTGCCATTTGATTATTTTCCAATTCATACAAATTATTTCTCTTTTGTGAACCAGGAAAAGGGTTAACGTGCCAGTTTTTATTGATAGGGCCCACAGAAATCTGATTCTAAATAACTCAAAAGCAGGCTGTTGCTAGTGTTTAAAGTAATAGGAAACTGCTTTTTTGTTTTTCTAAAGTCCCCAAACTCTTAAATTTTCTGTTAACCATCAGTACAAATATATTACAATTTACATATCCCTTTGGCTATTTTAAAACTACTTTTACTATCATATCTCAAATAACAAATTAGAAATCATTTATATCAACATTGGCATTGTATATTGGTCACATCGTTTTTTTTTTTTTTCAAATAACTTTTTATTGACAGAATCCATGCCAGGGCAATTTTTTACAACATTAATCCTTGCACTCACTTCTGTTCCGATTTTTCCCCTCCCTCCCTCCACCCTCTCCCCCAGATGGCAAGCAGTCATACATGTTAAATAGGTTACAGTATATCCTAGATACAATATATGTGTGCAGAACCAAAAAGTTCTCTTGTTACACAGGGAGAATTGGATTCAGAAGGTATAAATAACCCGGGAAGAAAACCAAAAATGCAAGCAGTTTACATTCATTTCCCAGTGTTCTTTCTTTGGGTTTTGCTGCTTCTGTCCATCCTTGGTCAATTGAAACTGAGTTAGATCTCTTTGTTGAAGAAATCCTTCCATCAGAATACATCCTCATACAGTTGTTGAAGTGTGTAATGATCTCCTGGTTCTGCTCATTTCACTTAGCATCAGTTCATGTAAGTCTCGTATTGATCACATCTAAAAATCCATGTAAAGTTATCAAATATGAAGTAATTATATCCAACAAAGCAGCTAACATTCATATAGCATGTTTTATGCTAAGGACTTTTAGAATTCTGATTTTCACAATAACAATCATTATTTGTCTTTATAAATCAGAAAATTGGGCAGAGATAAAATAATTTGCCATAAATTACATAGCTAATACATTTCTGCAACTGAAACAGAGAATCGTGGGTTTAGCAAATCCAAAGGCTGACTGGCTTTCTCACTTCACACTGCCATGCTGGTTGGTGCCAGGGGTATCCAGATCATTTTCAGGCAGTTGCTGGACAGAACCTGTTGAAGGTTGGAGTGACTGGTACTAGTATCTCCCTTTGATGGTAGTTTCAAGGTACCAGAATCAGGGAATATTGATCACAGAGCCTGACCCCACTCTATTTCCATTCCCCCAAGCTGAGTGGGGAGGTGTTTGGGCAAAGTTGTGTGGGGTGTCACGGTTTTGCTTCTTCCCCTATTTCTCCAGGTGAGGCAGAATTTGAGTTTCCCTACAGTTTCTTAGCATTCTCTTTTCTTAATCCTATCTGAGATGAGAGCAGAGGGACTTAGGCTATATTCACGTTGTTAGCAATCCCCAAAACTGAGATACACTCAGAACTGTTTTGAAGAGTGGAATGGAGAAGGTCCCTTAATACCTTCTGGGGTGCTTTCTCAAAGAAGCAGAAGGGGACTCTGGACAAGATAGGAGTCAAGGAAGGGTTAGCAAAAACTTGCTATTTACCTAGTTTTTCTTTTTCTTTTCTCTCAGATTGTGTTAAATTTCTGGAATTATCCCCAATGTTTCAGGAATTTTTATTACTATTTTAAAATGACTAATTGCCAAACTACCTAATCATTGCTTTCAAAACTTTGAGAATCTGCTAAGATGTTATTTTAATTAGCTAACTTTATTTATGTAGCCCCCAGCTTGGCCAGAGCTGAAGTCCACAGGAAAAAATTGGGCTTTTCCCTTTTTTTAAGGTGGCATAGCCACCTTATAATCTTCCTAGCATTCTAACTACAGCATAGAAGTTTTTTTCTTGCTGGCTGTGATGAGGTGTGGGAAAAGGGGGAGAGATGCCCTCTGCTGGGAGATGCAGATCCAATTCGAAAGAATTCAAAAGAATTTGCAAACCCCAAAATCTGAGAGGCAGAAAACGGAAGTTTATTGTTCATTAAGAAGAAACTCTCTTAGTGGGCAAACTCCTCATTAGGAATTTGGCAAGAGAGGGATTGATAAGTCATGATTATATGGGATACATCTTGGCCTGGGGCTGGGAAAAATCAATAGAAGACCATCAAGCAGAAATGTCCACTTGAATAAAATCGCTTAACTAGGAGTTTGAAGGCTTTTCCCCAGAGTCTGGGAACTTCCTGCAGGAGATCCGGGCCACCCCCCGAAAAGATCTCAGTTTCAATGGAGGATGATTTGACCAAGATCTCCCATTGAATGAAGCCATTTAACTTGGGAAGAGCTTGTCTGAGAAAGGTATGTTTTTCCCAGGGTTTGGGAGTATCCATGTCCTCTCCAAAGGTTACATCATTTTTCCCAAAAAGATCTCATTTTACATCAGCTGCATTTTAAATCTTTCCAGGTAACAGAATCTAACTTACAGAACAAACATGACACATATTCTGCACAGAGACACAGATATAGACAAAAATGTCATGAAAGAGGACTGTTCCATCTTTTCCAAAAGTCATCTTATAACACTTTATCTACTTTGGGGTCCCAGAGAAGGTGAAAAAGTGGCAAAGATGTTCCAAATCATTATTAATTAGAGAAATGTAAATTAAGACAACTCTGAGATAACACTACACACCTGTCAGATTTGATGACAGGAAAAAATGCTGAATGTTACAGGGATGTGGGAAAACTGGGACACTGATGCATTGTTGATGAAATTGTGAATGCATCCAACCATTCTGGAGAGCAATTTGGAACTATGTTCAAAAAGTTATCAAACAGTGCTTACCCTTTGATCCAGCAGTGTTACTACTGGGCCTATATCCCAAAGAGATACTAAAGAAGGGAAAGGGACCTGTATGTGCCAAAATACTCGTGACAGCCCTTTTTGTAGTGGCTAGAAACTGGAAATTGAATGTCTGTCCATCAATTGGAGAATGGCTGAATAAGTTACAGTATATGAATATTATGGAATATTATTGTTCTGTAAGAAATGACCAGCAGGATGATTTCAGAAAGGCCTGTAGAGACTTATATGAACTGATGCTAAGTGAAATGAGCAGGATCAGGAGTTCATTATATACTTCAACAGCAATACTATATGATGATCAATTCTGATGGATGTGGCCATCTTCAACAATGAGATGAACCAAATCAGTTCCAATTGTTCAATAATGAAGAGAACCAGCTATACCTAGCAAAAGAACTATTGGAAATGAGTGTGAACCACAACATAGCATTTCCATTCCTCTGTTTTTATCTGCTTGCATTTTTTGATTTTCTTCTCAGGTTATTTTTTCCTTATTTCTAAGTTCGATATTCTTGTGCAGCAAAATAACTATGGATATGTACACATATAATTGTATTTAACATATACTTTAACATATTTAACATGTATTGGTCTACCTGCCATCTAGGGGAGGGGGTGGGGGGAAAGAGGGAAAAAGTTGGAACAAAAGGATGTATAAGGGTCAGTGCTGAAATATTACCCATGCATATATCTTGTAAATAAAAAGCTATAATAAAAAAATTATATTTTGCTAGAGGATATTATACACAATGAAGTAATAAAAATTTTCACAGCAAAACAAACAAACAAACAAACAAACAAACAAACAAACAAACAACAAAAGAAAGAAATTTGGTTATCACTGACCAGCAGATCTAAGACCAGAAGACTTTAGAATCATTGGCAGATAAGATTGTCAGAACAATAGCAATTTAAGGTTAGAGGGTCTCAGGATCATATAATATATCTTCCCTAAAGTCTAAGGGAAGAATTATTATATTCCTAGGCTAGAAGACAGATTGTTAGAACAATAGCACTATAAGATTGGGGGGAACTCTAAAACCAGAAGACTTTAGAATCATTGATATTGTTAGAACAGAGTGGAATTATCTTACTGAGTAAACTATACATTGACCATGAGTTATGCAAACTTAACATTATTTGAACAACTTTCTAATATGAAATATGCAAAAAATTTCATTCTATAGACATGCAGATTTTATATTTGTAAAATAATAATTTCTAATTTTATAATTAATTTGAAATATGTATTTATAGTTTCATACAATCATTTCCTCAATGTACAAAGTATATAGATAACTGAATCTAGAACATCTAACTTTTTTTGATAATATAATACTAAAAACTAGGGCAGTCACTGAGGAAAGAAAAAAGTATTAATTTTTAAGGAAGAACAAAAAATAGCAAAATCAATATGCAGGTAGAAAGTGGTCAGGTTGACATCTTTGAAGGACAATGCAATCCTCTTGAAGAGCTGATACTGAATTTATGGTATTCTGTGGAGTTTTTCCCAAGATAAATGAAATTCAGACTCTGAATTTTGCTAAGTTTCCTCTTCCTTTCCCCTAACCCCCTCTCTCACACATACACATATTTCTTTCCTTTCTTCCCTCCTTTCCCCCTTTCTTCCTTTCCTCTTTTTCTCCCCTTGTTTTAGATGAACAAATTTGGATTTGGATTGGCAAAACAAAACAAAAGAAAAATCGAATTTAGACATTTCCATTGGGATACTTTTCTTAATCTTTACTAACTGGTTTCACAGGTGTATGTGCTACCAACAGATTTCTCTTTCTCCTTCAGCCCAGTTCCTTTTTTCTTTTTCTTTTTTTAGGAAAGCCACCTGTAGGGATCCCATTTCTAATTCCCTTTCCTGCAATCACAGGTGCAACTGAGAGTAACAATATTCTTGTTAAGGCTGACTGTTTAGCATAGTCTCTTTATTTAAAATACAAAAACAAAAACAAAAGCCTACTCAAGTAGCTACCTTTTCCCCAGTGCCAAAAGCTTTTCCTGAAAATAAATAAGAGATCAGCTAAGCACATTTACTCCCCAAAACTACTCTGGCCCAAAAGGGTAGGGAAAGTGGAGTTGAGTCCAGCACTAGAATTTCCAAGAAAGGGATTAATGAATTATTGAAGCAGCAAAGTTAAAGGTTTATCTAAACAATGTAGAGAGTCACAGGATAAATTGAACCCAAAGTCCCTTTTTTTCTTAATTGGTATCTTTAGGGAGCATTGTGTTTTATTTAAGGGCAGAGGAAGAGGTTAGTTAACTCAAATACTTTGCATTGCTTTTGCAATACATTTTGCATATGTACATACAACTTAAGCCACAAAACACATGGCTAGAAATTAGGTAGTAGAGAAAATTAATTCTTTTAATTAAGATGAGAGGAAGAGGTGGACATTTGTCCAACTCATTTTTGATGGTCTTACTTTCTATTAGAGCCCAAATCCATGAATAGGTAGATTAAGATATGATTTAGTTGAATTTATTACCTTATGCAGAGATAACTAAAGTTATATGTATATGTAAATTGAGGGCATGAATATGAGATATTTTTTAATCACCCTTCCTCTTATTCTCCAGATCCTTCTGTCAGATCCTTCCTCTTATTCTCCACTAGCTACCTCTATTATTAATTGATGTCTAACTATCTGACAAGATTGTCAAAGAACAAGGAAGGAGTAAGGAAAAGTACTGAGCTGGAGAAAAACATTCAATCCTCAGTACCCTAAAAAAAATGTAGCTTCTCTTAACATGAAATTAAAAACCTCACTGGGTTTATTGTTTGTTGGCTATTAAAAAAAAAAAAAACACTCAATTTGAGTAAAACAAAATATAGTTAAAAGGCTTTTCTCCAAGTGTTTCTGATGCATACACTAAAACCATATAAGATTTCTCTAAAATGTAAAATACAAATACAATTAATTTTTTTGGGGGGGAGGGACAACCTTCTGATATTAATGTAGAAACTGAGAGCACCCCTGTTCCCTCCCCCTCAACACATACACTCACAAGCTTTCCTGATAAGATTATTCTAGGTTCAAGATACTTGATGGGGCTGTATCCACTTAAAACAATAGTTTATAAACTTTTATCAATTTCTTTAACTTTACCAGTAAGTTAGAAGAAAACAATTAGTTCAAAGTAAAAGTCTTTAATTTTATATATATGTGTGTGTGTGTGTGTGTGTGTGTGTGTGTGTGTGTGTGTGTATATATATGTAAAGTGTTGTGCCACAGTTTCCTTTTATTGTTCTGTCTCAATTCCCTTAATTGTTCTGCCTCAATTCCCCTGGTTGCAATCCCCTTTTCCTGTTCATTAGGACTGAGATAATTAGGGCTGTGGAGATCTGGCCACGCTGGCATCCAAAAGATAAAACTCCAGATGTCCTATCTCAGATACCTAATTGGCATCCTCTATCTCTAAGTTCCAGACTTTCTGTCTCAAGCTGACTACTCCCTTAGTTCCCAGTTTATCAGAATTTATGTTCCTCATTCCCCACCCTGTCAGACTCGATTGATGGTCGGTCCCTGAAAATTCCTACTTTCAGTGTTGGGACTCCTTTGTCTACCCTGATCGCTTAGAGCCACATATATAATTCATTTGAATCTCACATTTGATGCTGATGTTAATGCTGAATGCTTTAAGACATCATTCCTGGGACCAAAATGGATCCTTTGGTCCCAGAAAAACTCTCCCTCTCAGAAATTCAAATAAAATATTATAGACTCTCTAATCTCTATCTTGCCTTAGTTTCTCCAGTATTGCATTAGAAAAGCAGCAATAAAACACCTTACCCATAAATTTGGGACAGTTTCAGTGAGAAGAGTGGACAGAGATAAATATAACAAAAACTGGAACATGAAAGTAAATTAAATTAGCTTGAAGTATTGTGAGAGCAATACAATATGTATGAATTATATATTATATATAAGTATATAATATAATACATAAAGATTGTCAAGATATTTGGAGACATCCTGTTTCCTAGAGCTTTTTTTTTTTTTTTTTTTTTTTTTTTTTTGCTATACATAACATGTGTATGGTTTCCAACATAAGAGTGAAAATGATGTTACTAATAAAATTGTGTGAGTGTTTGAAAGTTAAATGCCTGAATGTTGAGAATTGACTGTATTTGGATTCAGTAATTTTATAATCGAGAAGAATGGTTGCATTGCTCACTCATCACCATTGTTAACATGACAGTTGACTTCTTTTTGTGTGTATTTGAGAAACAAAATCTAAGAACAACTGGGGCTAAAGACACTTGACTTAAGAAATTTATCTTTTTAACTGTATAAATATGCATACATATATTGTATTCAACATATACTTTAACATAGTTAACATATATTGGACTACCTGCTATCTAGGGGAGGGGGCGGGGGGAAGGAGGGGAGAAGTTGGAACAGAAGGTTTCACAAGGGTCAATGTTGAAAAACTACCGATGCATATGTTTTGTAAATAAAAAGCTATAAGAAAAAAATACAGATAAAAATAAAACAAAAAGAAAACACTATACACACTACATAAAGAAATGTTGTTCCTACATTAATAACAAACTTAAATAAAAGTGAAGTTCTCATTAATGTAATAAAAAAAAGAAATTTATCTTTTTGTGAACTTTATATTACTTCTTGCACATTAAGTCACTGACCATTTTGTTTTCAGTTTCAATCATGTCTAACTCTTTGTGAATCCATTTGTGGTTTTCTTGGCAAAAATATGAGAGTGGTTTGCCGTTTTATTCATGAGGCAGAGTTAAGTGACTTGCCCAGGGTCACACAGCTAATAAGCATCTGAAGCCAGATTTAAACTGGGGGGGAGGGGTTTTCCTCACTCTAGCCCTAGTATTCTATCCACTGTACCACCTACCTGCCTGTTATCTCTGTTTATTGTCTGAATTACGTGAAATTGTGATTCTTCTAAGATCATAGTGTCCTATGATTCACAATTAAATAATATCATCAGAAAAATTCTGGTATAAAAAAAAAAGATGAATTTTTACAACAATGACCATATTTGAATAATTTAAAGCAATTTTTTATTCACTAAATAAAATTCAGCCTAATAATTCTTCATATTAAAATTTTGGCCCATTTTCTATATGCAGTCCCTATCCAAAGGGATATTTAGATTGTACTGGTGGTCATGTATACAACAATATTTATAGAAATCTTTTTATAATAGTAAAGAATAAGAAACTTAAGGGAATGCTCAATTGGGAAATTGTTATGGGCCTGAACTTTTGTACTTAAAACAAGGATTCTTACAAAGTGCTAAGTGGAATTAATAAGACAATGGTTATCTAGTTTAGCATGGTGATTAATAGTTCTCTAGTTCAATACATGTACTTAGTACTTAATATAGTTCTACAAGATTCACACCTATGATGATATAATTATAATAGAGTATATAACAGCCAGTAGGGACTAAGAAACAGATTTATTCCATTTTCCACCTTTGTGGTGGCTGGAGGCTGAAGCACAAGCCCTCGGATTCAAAGAGATTCATTTCCATCTCATGGTGGCTGGCCTGTCCTCCTGCTCCCTGAACTGAGACCAAGACTGGTCTGAAGGATCTCCAGAAAGCTGCCCAGTCCCAGGCAAGGAGACAATAAAGAATTTGCACTTTAACACCTGGCTATTCTCCTGATGATTACTTTACTGAAACAAAGGCTGCTTTAAAGACCTCCAGAAAACCAACCAAGAATACTACACAAAATAGCTGAATAAGTTATGGGTATGTAAATAAAATGGACTGAATGAGCTGTATCCTGAGGTATTTTACTTTGAATTCCCCCAGTACCACAACAATGTAAATTAAGTGGAAGCCTTAACCTTGCAAATTGTAAGGAATCCTTGTGAATAAGAGATCTTAAGTGAGTCTTGGGCATGTCTTTTGTGTAACTTTTGGCTGAAAACGTAACAATGTACTTGCAGTTATCTGATGGAATACCGGGAAAACATAAAGAAGGGAGGTCACTCTTCTAGTGCATTAATGAGTATCCTTTACAACAGGCTATGTTTACCTTGGAAACCTTGCCAGTTCCTTGAGTAAATACAGTCCCCCTAAAGAAATGAACAAATGTTCTCCTTCATGGTTCTCTTATGATAGAGCATCCTGTACCTGGAAGGCTGCTTTGTCTCAAGAATCACTTATCAAATGAGAATACTTAGCATTGTGCCTTCTTTGTTCTCAGCCTATAAAAACCTCTTTGTGGAAAGGGACTTTGAGGATTCAGCTAGTAAGTATGTAGTAAGTATGCCTAGCAATGGCTCCCACTCAAGACTGAATAGCTGTAACCGTGGATTTTCCCAGCCAAGGAATTCAGATGTTGGTGGTTCCTTGGAGTGGTGATGATGTATATTATGTGTTCTTTGTTTGTATGTTATAGTTTTTATTGCTATTTTTGTTATTTATTTTTTGTTGTTATTTTTGTTATTTATTAGTGTTTATTATAATTATAATAAAGTTATTTATTGTTATGTTAACACTGTGTTTCTTAATTGTATATTACTTTTATGCTATGAATTTCCTCTTCCTTTATGTCTTATATAAGTCAAGGTTCTGAACAATAAACTTGTATCCACCCCCTTTAAGATTATGCCTGTTGAATGCAGCTTCCACACCTAGATTAATATAAGTGGACAGACATGTTCTCATTGCAAGAATGGGATATGGGTTTTGTTTGAGTTGCAATGCACAGAATCCAGCTCCCAGAATCCAAATCATGCAAAGAAAGATCTAGGAGGATTAGATTCTTTCTATTTAGATTCTCTGTAATATAATCTTAGAAATATCTCAAGGAAATTCTGCTTAATGGCATCATTACAGAACTCAACAATCCTTATTCATCACTTATAGTAGTGGTGCCTAAGAAAAAAAGGAAAAAGAAGGATATATATATATATTTAAAAATTGAATTTTGAACAAAAGGACTAAGGTGAACCACTATACTTTGCTGTGGGTTCAAAATGCCTTATATTATCTATTAGGTAGCCAGTGATTTTTAGTGTTAGGCTTCCATGGTGAATATTACCAGATTTCTATGTCTGAGGAAGAAAAGAAAAAAAAAAAAAACAGCTTTCATCTGTCATCTGGATTTTTAGGTTTGAAAGAATTTCCCAAGTCATCTTGGGGTACTGCCCATTTCCAAAGGCTGATGGAAAAAGTGGTTGAAGACATGAACTACCTAGAAGTGCTAATGTATCATTACCTTTGGTAAGACATTGGAGGCCTATGAGGAGAGAGAACTTGTCTGGAACTGACAATTGACAAATGTCAATCTCTTAAGTATGTGGATCACATTCTTTCTTGTTTTAAAATTTCTTTCTTTCTTTCTTTTTTTTTTTTTGATATTCTTTCCCAACAAGGTATGAGCACTGACTCACATATTTACAAAATCTTAGAGATTTAGTTGTTACTTTCACAAATTTGTTAAGAACTATACTGCTGGATAGGGCGAGCAAATATAATAAAGATGACAATACTACCTAAACTAATCTATTTGTTTAGCGCTATACAAATCAGACTCCCCAAAAACTATTTTAATGACCTAGAAAAAATAACAACAAAGTTCATATGGAAAAACAAAAGGTCAAGAATTTCAAGGGAATTAATGAAAAAAAAAAAAATCAAATGAAGGCGGCTTAGCTGTACCAGATCTAAAATTATATTATAGAGCAGCAGTTACCAAAACCATTTGGTATTGGCTAAGGAATAGATTAGTTGATCAGTGGAATAGGTTAGGTTCAAAGGACAAAACAGTCAATAATTATAGCAACCTAGTGTTTGACAAACCCAAAGACCCCAGCTTTTGGGATAAGAACTTACTGTTTGACAAAAATTGCTGGGAAAATTGGAAACTAGTATGGCAGAAACTAGGCATTGACCCACACTTAACACCACACACTAAGATAAGGTCAAAATGGGTCCATGACCTAAACATAAAGAATGAGATTATAAATAAATGAGAGGAACACAGGATAGTTTACCTTTCAGACCTGTGGAAGAGGAAGGAATTTATGAGCAAAGAAGAACTAGAGATCAATACTGATCACAAAATAGAAAATTTTGATTATATCAAACTGAAAAGTTTTTGTACAAACAAAACTAATGCATTCAAGATTAGAAGGGAAGCACTAAACTGGGAAAATATATTTACAGTCAAAGGTTCTGATAAAGGACTCATTTCCAAAATATATAGAAAATTGACTCTATAAGAAATCAAGCCATTCTCCAGTTGATAAATGGATGAACAGACAATTCTCAGATGAAGAAATTGAAACTATTTCTAGCCACATGAAAATATGTTCCAAGTCATTATTAATCAGAGAAATGCAAATTAAGACAATTCTGAGATACCACTACACACCTGTAGACTGGCTACAATGACAGGGAAAGATAATGGGGAATGTTGGAGGGGATGTGGGAAAACAGTGACACTAATACAATGTTGGTGGAATTGTGAACACATCCAACCATTCTGGAGAACAATTTGGAACTATGCGCAAAAAGTTATCAAACTGTGCATACCCTTTGATCCAGCAGTGTTACTATTGGGCTTATATCCCAAAGAGATCATAAAGAAGGGAAAGGGATCTGTATGTGCATGAATATTTATGGCAGCCCTCTTTGTAGTGGCCAGAAACTGGAAACTGAGTGGATGCCCATCACTTGGAGAATGGCTGAATAAATTGTGGTATATGAATATTATGGAATATTATTGTTCAGTAAGAAATGACCAACAGGATGATTTCAGAAAGGCCTGGAGAGACTTACACTAAGTGATGCTGAGTGAAATGAGCAGGGCCAGGAGATCATTATATACTTCAACAACAATATAATATAATGACCAATTCTGATGGACCTGACCATCTTCAGCAATGAGATGAACCAATCAGTTCCAATGGAGCAGTAATGAACTGAACCAGCTACGCCCAGCGAAAGAACTCTGGGAGATGAATATGAACCACTATATAGAATTCCCAATCCCTCTATTTTTGTCTGCCTGCATTTTGGATTTCCTTCATAGGCTAATTGTACAATATTTCAGAGTCTGATTCTTTTTGTACAGCAAAATAATGGTTTGGACATGTATACTTATTGTGTATCTAATTTATACTTTAATATATTTAACATGTATTGGTCATCCTGCCATCTAGAGGAGGGGGTGGGGGAAGGAGGGGGAAAATTGGAACAAAAGGTTTGGCAATTGTCAATGCTGTAAAATTATCCAGACATATAACTTGTAAACAAAAAGCTATTAAAAAAAAAAAAAAAGAACTATACTGCTATTGTTAAATTATTAAATGACCATACTCATACACGTGATTATAGAGACATAGAACCAAAATTGCAAGAAAGGCATGTTCTGTATTTACAAGCAAAGATTTGACTGACAGTGAATCTTATTACACTGTCTTTAAACTTGTATTGTTTGGTTTAAAAGAGGGTCAATATAAAGTTCAAAGACTATGTATATGGAGTAAAACTCCATGGGCAACCCATTAGCTTATATCTTGACCAGAACCAAGTTTCATGTTGTTTGACAGAGATGATTAACAGCATTGGACAAGTATGATTTCAGCATTATAGAGCTCATTAAGACCAATGAGGTCTTTGTCCTCCCCATATTTGTCCAGAATGCTAAAGAACACTAGAACACAGAACATTAGAAGTGATATCAGAAGAAGTGTGAAAGCAATCTATCACATAAAACACTTGGCTACAATTTGGGTAGAAATTGGGTACAATTTGCTGAGATCTTCCATTTTCCACCAGATAGCATGCCAAATACATATATAAATCTTGTGACACTGAGTTAATCTTCCTTACTATAGTGGCTTACAGATGAATGGAGATGAAAGAAAAAGCCTGAAGAAGGAGTAAGATTATTTTAAGGCAAAAAGTATGATACTGAACTTATTCATCTGAAGTTTCTTTCTAGGATCTACTCTGGCCAAGGTTGAATAAGTTTCTCAAGGATGCTGACCTTAGTAGAGATTAAAAAGCCTAGGATTACTTCTTACCATCTTCAAGCAGATTCACAGACTGAACCATATACTGTTAAATATTTTAGAAATTTTAAGAACAAAAAGTTACATGACCAAACATGTTTCATACCTAACACATGCATATGACTTCAGGTAGAAAGGTGCTTTAGACTCTGCCATAATTGCTCATATTTCAGTGAGAACCCTGACTCTTTATTGACTTGCATTTTGGTACATCATATGAGGGAAATGATGTAAATATTCATAATCATTACATCAATTAATTGAAGGAACAACTGAGAGATACCTACCAACTAGCCACAACTTCAGCTCAGATCTGTGACAAAAAAAATAAAGATGTCATGATGCTAGAGTATGTCAAGATCTTCAACAAGGAGATTGTCAAATCTAAGAAATTTTTGTAAATAAAAAATTCACAAATTAGTTGAGAAAACTAACCCATACAATGTTATTAAGAGACTATGGATCATGCAGGTTTGTGAATAGTCTCATAGAGCAGAGGAAGTCCTGTTAGGACTATTCACTATTACTACTTATTGCCTATTGAAGAGTTGGTTGGATTTTCTAATAAGGAAGTTAAAAAAAAAAAAAAAAAACTGATGGACACTCAATTAGCCAAAGACTGAGAACAAGACTGAATACCAGATGTCCACCAACACTTTTTGACTAAGATATGGGTACTGAAAACTGATGCATTCAGTGAAGGAGATTGTGTCTTAGCACAGAGCAAGAGAACTACACCAGAAACAAATTCTTTTGTAACTAAAAATGCTACTGAGACTCCTAGGATATAGATTCAACCCACACAGCAGGAATATACTGATAGTCAATCTGACATAGCCAAGGTGTAGACCTACAACTCTATAAAGACCCTGATAGTCAGCCAGTAGTAACTACTCTGGCATAGGAACAGAAAGATAAATCAGTAAAAGAACTAGGTCTACAGATAAACCTGAACATATAGTTATTCACATCTAGGTGACAATACTAGTAAAATAAATGTAATTGCATGTAACCATATACCTTTATTGCTGTTCATGTGAATTACTTATGTTTGAGTATTTTTGTTTCTTATTTTATTGTTATGTTCATTTGACTGTTTTATGTTACATTTGTTCTGTGGTAATGGTTATTGTTTTGCATATACTCCACTGTTTAGAGTTATTATATTTTATTCATAAACCTATTAATACTGTTATTGTGGCAAATAGTAAACTTTGCTTTGTTCGCTATGCTTATTGATGTATACTATGAAAATACTTTTGGAATGTGCATGTGTTATATCTTCTATGTTATGTTGAAAATCTAGTATCTCTCAAATGATGCTCTCTCTGTACACAATTATGTCTACTTCATGTATTACTAAGGTGCATTTATTTTATTTTAGTTTCAATGATAGTGAAGGTTGGTTACCTATGCTGCCAGGAAAATCACCCTTATTTTAAAGTGATGAAATTTGTGTTTATACTATGTAGTTACAAGTTTTGGACTTATTTCCACTAATATTTGAAAGGGAGTACAAAGAGTTTTGGCCTAGGGGAGGAATGTAATTTGAGTCCTGGAGGCCATTTGTATGGGCCTCTCTCTTTACTGGTAAAGATCAATATCCTGTACTTGCATGAGGGATAGGGTAAAATTAGTAAGAATAGGAAAGAAATATCTTCTCTCTTTTGGATCTTTTGGCTTTCAGTTTTGAGAGAAAAGATTTTAGGTATCGCCTTGTCTTTTAGTCACTGAAGAGAGAGAAAGTCTGTGAAGAAGCTAACTGAAGAGGAACTGCAAATCTCTATCATTCTTCCAATTCAGCTTTTTATATTAGAAACTTTGGGGAATTTTCCCCTTAGGATGAGATCCAGGGCTCTCTCTTTGATTAAGCTGAGATATCTTACTCCTAATAGGAAAGTTTCTTTACTTTTTATTTTCTATTATATAACATATGCATATTTTTCTTAAATTTGTTTTGCTTTTGCCTTGAATAAATAGGCTCCTTAGGTATTTTCTGTGTATTCGTTGAGGATCTAATATTTGATGGGAAGGGAGTCAATTCTTGGAGTCTTCCTTTCCCCATTAATGAATTTAGCTTAAATCTAAAGATTACTTCCACTAGACTAATAACATTTAAGGGAGAATATAGATATTGTTCTCTGAGCAAAGTAGGGTGGTAAGACTCTGGCTCGAAAGTTCTGCTGTCTAGCAGATATCAAAGAATCCCTTAAAGATTGCTTATTCTTATCTTTCTTACAACCACGCATGAGACAGCCATCCTTTAAAAAATATTTATAAGTATAATTCAACTTCACTGCGTTAATGACACTATTCTGTTCTATTTTTGAAAATCAAAACAGAATTTGCTCTTCTCTATCTCTGTGATATGTTGCCTGTTCTCAATTTTTAAAATATCAAATAGTGGGGGAAGGGACATACATATTCTCCTCTCAAGGCTAGATAAATCTAACCAAAAAAAAAAAAAAAAGAAAAAGAAAGAAGTTGAGAAAATGAATAAAATAAGCTGGATATGATAGATTCCTGGAGAGAGTTGAGTGGGAAGGAAAAAGAATGTCTTCTCAGCAGTTCATGGTACCTTTACAAAGATTGACTAAATATCAGGACATAAAAATTTTATAGTGAAAAACAGAAATATTTGAAGTATCTCTTTTCAGGTCACAATGCAAGAAAATTTGATAATTTATCAAATTATTTAATAAGGGGTCATGGAAACAGATTAAAAATTAATTGGCAATTTAAAAACCTAATCTTAAAGAAAGTGTGGGTTACATAACACATTATAGAAAGAATAATTTTGTTAAGGAGAATAACAACAATGAGGCAACATATCAAAACTTATGGGATATATTAAAGGCAATAATCAGAGGAAAATTTCTCTCTCTAAATGCTTACATCAATAAAAAGAGAAAGAGCAGACCAATTAATTAATTGTCTTTTTATAGATGACATACTTTGGAAATCCCAAACATTCAGCTAAAAAGTTAATTGAAACAATTATTTTAGCAAAGTAGCAAGCTGCAATGTAAATCCACATAAATCATAAGCATTCTCATATGTTTATGTTATAAACACAACTGTACAGGAAAGATAAGAGATACTACATTTGACGTAATTCTAGACAGTTTATACAAATAAAATCATTTAAAAAAACTTTTCATACAGATAAAATCAAATTTAAATAATTGGAGATATATTAATTGTTCATGGTTAGGGAGGATCAATATAATTAAAATGACAATTTTATCTAAACCAATTTATATGTTCAATTAAATTCATCCCAATTAAATTATCAAAACTTTATTTTACAGAATTAGAAAAAATAACAAAATTCATTTGGAAGAACAAAAAATTCAAGAATATTAAAGGAACTAGTGGAAAAAATGTAAAGAAATACCAGATCTTAAAATTATATGGCATTAATTATCAAAATCATCTAGTACTGGCTAAGAAATAGAAAGTAGATGAGTAAACAGAATAAATATACAATTTACAGAAGCAAATGAATATAATGACCTTGTATTTGACAAATGTAAAGACAAAGTTTTGTGATAAGAATTTATTATTTGGTAAAAAACTAGTGGAAAAATTACAAAACAGTCTGGTAGAAATTGGGCATAGACCAATATCTTAAACCATTTATCAAGATAATGTCAAAATGGATACATGACCTAAATATATAGAGAGATATTACAAGAAAATTTGAAGAACATGGAATATATTACTCATTAGAATCATGGTTAGGTGAACACTTTACAAATGAACAAGAGATAGAAGTAGTTTTGACCACATTAAATTTAAAAGGTTTTGTACAAATAAAACATATTTCCAAGAAGAGCAGAAAAGGAGAAAGTTGGGGGAAGGAATTTTATAGAGTTTCTCAGATAAAGATATATCTCAAATATATTAAAAAAACAAAACAAAACAAAACAAAAAAACCTTTGTAAAACCTATAAGAATATGAGCCACTCTCTAATTGATAATAGACAATTTTCCAATGAAAAAAATCAAAACAATTTATATTCATATGAAAAAATGCTCTGAATCATTACTGATTAGGAAAATGCAAATTAAACCAAGCTTAACATATCATTTTATACTTATCAGATTGGCTAAAATGATTGAAGAGGAAAGTGATAAATGTTGGAGGGGATGTAGAAAAATTGGGACACTAATACATTCTTGGTGGAACTGATGAGGTCCTGAGTTACTAGGTAGGGATTGGCTGAGAAAGCCTAAAATATTGATAACTACTCCTGAGTCAAGCAGGAAAGGGCACTGATGGGTATCAGCTCAACCTTATAGGTGCACCCCCTGTGGAGGTCTTTGGTAAGCCCATCTTACTGTATCCAATTAGTAGTTAAACCCCTGAGGTTAAATTTCCCCTAATAAATCTGCCCATGGCCCAAACCATCTTTACTGAATTCCTCTTGGGTTAACCTGCCATGGAGTTCTGCCTTGTGGTATCTTTCTCCTTATCCCTCCTCCATACCTTATGGTGTCCTTCCTTTCATTCCTTCTCCCCCTCCTCCACTATACCTTCTGGTGGTGTTTTTTTCCTTGTTATAGCTAATTATTTTAGGGTGCTAAAGATCATTTAGGAGTCAAAGGAATATTTCCACCTCATGAAGTATTCTTTTTCTCCTAGTTAATTATGCTCTTCCCAATCTATGTCATATTTAGCAGTCCTGGGTCTATTGTATCTCTTAATTTTGTCAATTCATTTCGCATAAATAAATCTACTTTTTGTCAAAGAGAAAGGCTATTGTGAATTCAACACATGACCAAACTCCAACATTTGGTGCTAAATTTCAATCCCAACTTTTAGCGTGCCTACATCAATCTCTTCATTTGGTGCTGAACTTCATATTCATCAGAACAGTGAACTGATCCAACCATTTTGGTGAACAGTCTGGAATTATGACCACAGAATTATTAAACTATATATATATATACCCTTTGATCCAGAAATAGCATTACTTGGTCTATTTCCAAAGATGATTAGAAAAGAACCTATATGTTCTAAAATGTTTATAGCAGCTCTCACTGTGGTGGCAAAGAAATGGCAGTAGCAGGGATACCCATTACTTGGGGAATGACAATTGTAGTGTATGATTGTGAAGGAATACTACTGTCATGATATTTAATGACTGATGAGTTAAATGATTTTAGAAAATTTTGGAAAAACTAGCATGAAATAATAAAGAGGGAAATAAGCAGAACCAAAAAAACACATTGTATATAGTAACGGTACTATTGTTTTAAGAATGACTTTGAGTGATTCCCCATCCTCTGACTATTTTATAAATGCTCAATTCTCTCCCTTACCTCCATCCCCCATTGCCAAGCTTTTAAAAATTATTTTTGGTTGTTATGCAAAACAACTTATCTTGTGAAATGTCTCAACAACTTCTCACCTATAGCTAAACTTTTCTGAAAATTATATACCTCTTATTGTGCTCTAGTAATCTCCACCCATCCTCTCCTTGGAATCCCAACATTTGCTGCTGTGTGGTACCTAGAGCTGCAAATCCCTAGCCTCAGCTAAAGAGTCTAATTTTTGCTATGTTGTCTTCTCTTAAATTCAAGTTGACACTTCTATTCCTAATTTTTTATCTTTCTCTTTTCCCCTATTCTTATACCCCGCTAACAATGTAACCCCAGTCCCAAGTTCCATTAATAGAGAACTCTCTCTTAGTAGGTATCATTTGTGCAGTAATAATGGGTATGAAGTAAATCCAAAATAGGCTTATTAGACCTCCAAAAAACCTAATAAAACAAAATATAAATTGCATCAAAAAATTCTACAGTACAACCAGTAAGAAACAATTGTCTGTAGCTCTTTTGAAAAATCTACTTCCTATGAAGAAAAATTCAAGCAAAAAGTGTTTTCCAGAATGGTAAGACAAAATACTGCTTTCAAAAAAAAAAGTAAATAAACTTGGTATTTCCTAAAAAAACTTCTCAAGATTTAGAGTGTTTGCCGGAGGTTATATACATTCAATCTCTATGGATCAAATAAGAATTGAGACAAAAAGAGATTGCTTTAACATTCATCATCACAGAAAATTATTCTGAGAAAAAAAAAATTCTCCAAGTTTCTCACATCCCCTCTAAAAAATGTTAGCTTACAAACATAAAATATAAACCAGATTGTAGTGTGGTAGAAAACAATTCCTTACTCATTCTAGGTCAGCAGAAGTATAAACAAAATAAAAACAATGGGCTTTATAGAATAGAGAAATCTGGAGCTTTTATTGGCTATTCAATAAAAGTCTGAGGCAATTTGGGTTTAAGTAGCCCCATTCAGAACACAACGGGGTGCCTGATCAAGAGACAATTTACTGAAGAACCACAAAAAGAAAGAGAAAAAATTAAGTTCTCCAAGATTTTTAGAAAACCTTAACAAAAACCACATTTCTTTTTTTGATAATAGCTTTTTATTTTCAAAATACATGCAAAGATAATTTTCAACATTCATCCTTGCAAAACTTTGTGTTCCAATTTTTTTTCCCCCTCTCTTCTTCCCACCCCCTTCCCTACACAGCAAATAATTCAATATAGGAAAAACTGTATTTCTTGCAAAAATAAATGGCCAGAAATTATATTCCTATGGACATATATAGCAAGAACCCATTATGTTTTGAGGGCCATTTCCCACACTACACATGTAACTATGAATTTTACTCATTTTATATTGCCCCATAGTGAAGGAGTATAGTTTCTAGAGGAGACATCACTAGGGAGGTTCCCCTCACTCCCAGCCTTGGAATGATAGTGTTTTGGCCAAGGAATATAATAATATTTCTTTCTTAGATTTTGGGGAAGACATATTAGTGATCCTTTCACCCTCTGATCTAAGAATGTTATTGTTCTAATAATTTGTCAATAATTTAAAAGTCTTCTGGCCTTAGAATAGTCCTATGAACATTACTGAATATTGGTCGATGATAACCAAATTTCTGAGACCACTCCTCAGTTCTACCTCTAGGCCATAAATTAGCGTATCATTGACAATGAAGAATTGGATAAAGGTGTCTCCTTTGTCCAACTTCTTTGCTAAATTCTTTTTAAATTTAATCCTCTTTAATTGGTGTTACAATCACAATAAACTTTGCCCCTTGACTTGAATATGGGTTCAAACCAAGAGTCAAATTCTTTTGAGATACCTTGAGATACTAGTCTGTAACCCCCAACCTTTTGGGGTCCCTTACCATGTAATGCCGGAGAAACTGAGGCAGGAGAGAGATTAGAGAGTTTTTAATATTTTATTCATGGGAGAGTAAGATTGACTGGACAGGACTCTCGTCTCAAATTATCCAGTTAGACAGAGATAAAGATATACTGGGACCAAGGAATCCATGTTGGTCCCAGGGCTGGAGGAGTCCAGCATCCACCCGCCAGCCACCATCCTCCAGCAATGAACGGAGGAACCCCAACTTCTTAAATACCTCTTCTCTAAACAAAGGAAGGGTGAGAAGCGCGGGAAAACTGTCAGGATGGAATAGGCCATAAACCCCCCAAAAAACCCAGAGACAGGATGTCTGAATACACAGAGATAAAGATGTCAATGAAATATCTTGGAATATTTTAGAGGGATATAGTAAATTCTTGAGGACAGAAAAGAACCAGGAGGTCTACTCTCTTGTTTATCTTGCCTGGGCTAACAATTTATAACCTTAGAGTAATTGGTCCTCAGCCTTAATGGACCAGAGGGGAGGTTTTACAACTTAAGGAATTGACAAAGAACAGTTAAAGAAACTGAGACAAGGGAAACTAGTGCAGGGAAACTGAGTCAGGACAGTTAAAGAGAACTGTGGCATAACATTCCACACTCTCTCTCCTAAATATTCAAACCTTTGAATCTTAGCACCTTCCTCTAGATACCCAGGAGGTCTTTGACCCATCTTATGCAAAGCAAACGAGCAAGAATAAAACTAGAAAAATGTAAGGACTCATATGTTAAGAGCAAGTCTCTCCCTGATAACTCCAGAGTTAACAGCTGTACAAAGGCTCCCTTGTTGCAAGCATGTCAGGTCCTCTACAGTTCTGGAGCACCACCTCAGCCAGAGGATCCAGTTTGAGATGGACAGTTAGATCTGTGGTCATTTGTGCACTTAATTAACAGCAGGGCTCAAGAGCTCACTCAAAGGGGCAACCCACTCCAGCGGAGAAGGGTAAGGCGTGGAGTAGCTTCACCTGTCCCCGCCCAGAACTGCTGCTACTAGAATACAGATTTCTGAGCAGATTATACACAGTTAGACCATCAAGGCAGGCAAACTCCAAACTTTTTGGGTGCCTGATATCAAACTTCAAGGTCCTTTGAAATGCTGAAATACTTAATGAACTGGGGTTACAGGACTGGAAAAATAGATCAGAGAGACTGCCAGTCCCAGGACAGGTGTTCTGATTTCTAAAACCTTTCTAAAAAAATAATCCCCAAAACTGAGTCTGCCAGGGCAATTTTAACAAAATAAGGGATTCTAAAACTAAAACATTCAAATTCAATCTGAACTAGTGAGATAGGGAGGGGGGGCAGAAATGCCTAGGGGTTCCCATTCTTTCAGGTATTTTGAAAAAAATATACCAGTTTCCCCAATGTTCTATCTCTTCCTCCCCTTTTTTTTTCTCATGGAAAGGAATTATCAAATGACCATTTCTCATATAAACCCCAATAGTGAATCAAAATCCCTATACATAACAGACTAATACAGTAGCATTTCCTAAAAATCCCTCAAACATAACAGCAATAATCACAGAGTTTTTAACAAATCCCATCCCAAATCTTAAACACACAGTAACAGATGATCCAGGCAGGGTTTAACAGTCAGTCATCAACCATTCCTAAAGTCCCTTATATCAGTCCAAAGTACACTCGATGCAGGGTCCAGTCCATGGCTCTCATCCCAAAAAAACTGCTGCTTCAGGCTGTGAAGTGATAGGAGGTTTCATTCCTTGCAGAGTGGGTGCATCATGCTGACAATCAAAGCTGATCAAAGCTGATCCAGGTTCCAGAAGCAAGCCAATATCTGTAATTTGACCAAAATCTAGAACAAAAACACAAATCTAACAAAGAAAGATTAGATCATTCTCAGATAGAAAGACACAGTTCACCAGACTACTGCAAAACATGAAGAGGCCAAAACAAATTGGCCAGCAGTTTCCTATGTGAAGAGACGAGTTTGCTTTACAGGCCAAGCAAACGGGTGCAGTCCCAAGTTGTAACATCAGTGAGGTCTCACAGACCCCTGTTAATTGTCCTCTTATCATGTAGAAACCTTAAAGAAACAAAACACAAATATCCAGTAACAGATAACCAGGCGAAATATTTAGTTGCCCAAGCATTTAGGATACAATGATTACATATGACCAGACTGAAAATAGCAAGGCATGACATAATTGAATTGCATTAACAGTTCTATTGACCATTGCTCTGATCAGAGAGATCAGTTACAGAAGGAAAAATTCAAGAACATAACTATAACATAACATAAGCAGTTGAGTTTTAACTGCTTATCAATTGTCCCAGTAACTGTCAGAGGGTGGAGCTTTAAACCTCCCAATAGCATTAACTAATTAACTCTAAGCCCAAAAAATTTTACCCCCAATAACAAATTCCATTAATCAAATTTCTGATAACTCCTAAACAAAGATTTACCCTAATCTTGTAGTAATAACAGAAAGAAATTTCGTCTCAATAAGTTCACAACTTAGAACAATTATCATATCTAAGTAGATGTTACATGAGTGAATATTATACATACAAACCATTTTGCTTTTAAAATACCCAATACATAGAAAAACATCCCAAACTGCATATTGTCCATAACAGAAACATCTTCAAAAGGACAAAGAAAAAAACTATTATGTTCAGAGACCCTTTAAATAATCTCAGGATGACCCAATATAATCAATTTAAACTTATACAAAAGACCCAATTCCACATAAAAGAATTCAAGAAGTTTTTAACATATCAATTAAATTTTTAGAAATATTCGTACCAACATATGGATCACATTTAAGACCATATTCCTCAACCAAGAAAATATTTATGTATCAAGAAACAAATATTCAATCAATTAACCTAAAAGGAAGCATGTCCTTAAAAAAATCACAGTTTGCTGCACTGGCATAATCAGATAAGAAAAAAATGTCAGGAACATACTTAGAGAGGAGAGGGGAGGAGAGGATTCCACGTGGCCACCCTTCCCCCAGTTCTGCCCCTTAGAAAAAACTTCCCTCAGGTTCCCCACTCAATTTCCTACATGGGGATCTTTTCAGGATTTAGCCCATCAGTTTCCCAACATCAGGTTTCTTCCCAAATCCACACATTTCCAACTTTCTCTTTCTCCCTGGCTATATACTTCTTAAAGAACTTTCCTACCAGATGCTCCTTTGGTAAAGTAGCAGAAGACAGTGGGGATGGGTGGCTCCCTCCCCCACCTCTTTACTTACTCCCAAAAGTCTTTCTTTCACCTTCCTAAAACCATGCAAACCTCTAATTTCCCCTACAAATCAGTCCTTCCTAAATCACCTGCATTCCTCTTTCCTTTTCCCTTCAAAAACCTGTAAGAGTCACACTATAGTGAATAGTCCAAACCTCCACAAAACCCACACATGTCCAGGAGAGCTGGATTTAAAGTATATCTTATGTTAACAAATAAATTCAATATATTTCAGAAGGTAACAAACTGAATCAAATTAATACAGCTGTTTTTAAAAGTTTTTTTTTCTTTTCTTTTCCTTTTTACCACATTTCTTCTAACAGCTATTAGCATTTTATCTCCAGAGCTTTTTATTGCCCAGGCCAGGCTAAACTTGAATTTTATTGCTCTTTACTCTAGTAGACTTTTCCTTACTTACAAATTAGTACAACAGGTTAAAAGTTTAAAATCACAAGCAAATTTTCAAAAAACCAATTTCCAAATTTCTTAATCATTAAACTTAAAACTTAACAAAGCTTTTACATCAGCAAACAGACTAGGTTCTTAATCATTGTTCTTAAAACTTAACAAAGCTCTTACATCAGCAAACAGACTAGGTTTCCAGGATCTCCACCCCCAGAGAGAAGTTTGTTTCACCTTGAATTCCCTTTTTCCCTTCCAGAATCCAAAGGGGCTTCTGTGAACTTCAAAGCCCGTTTAGTGCTTTTCTCTGCCTTGACAAAGAATGCCTAGATATTCCATTCAAACTTCTTTCCTTTAAATGTTAGCACACTGCTCTTCTCTCTCTATATATATATTTAACTTTCCAAACTTTCAAATCCCTTTCAATATATTTTTTTATTTCCTTTTTTTATTTCTTCCTTTCTCTCCCCTTTTCTCCCCTTTTCTCACAAGCTGCTGCAGTTAGCCAGAGACAGAGAGAAAGATTTTTCAAACTTCTTGATATTTTCTAAGCCTGCAACACAGAGGCTGAATCCTTATCTCTTACAAACTTGCTAACTTTTAACACAGACACACAGAGACACCCGTGGAGCTCCATTTTACTAAGCACAGTTGCAACGTTGTTCTTAAAAATTTTTCCAACCAACAACATAACAGACAAACAAATCACACAGAACATAGAACACACATCACACAGACTACACAGTTACAACATTAAACAAACATATAACATATACCCAGAGGATATTTTCCAGCATCCCAGAAAATACCCGTCTCAGAACTTTTAAACCTGTCAGTATTTCTTCTGAAACTATAGGTTGCTAGCAACAGACCAGAACAGAACCAGAATAACCAGAACCAGAACCAGAACCAGATGGTACCCCAAAAGGTACTCAGACAGACTTACTCTCCCAAATGCTGAATCGATTTCATTGTCCACTGTAGGCCAGACTGAGGCTGAAGAACTGCTTCCATTTCTATTCAGAGTGCTGATCTTTTCCCAAGCAATAGACCAAAATCCTGAGCCTCCTCCAGCTTAGGTGGAGATGGAGAGATCTCTAATCTCTAATCCAGTTCTCAGTTTCTATTATTTCGGGGGAGAGGGGGGCGGGGACCTCCAAAATGTAATGCCGGAGAATCTGAGGCAGGAGAGAGATTAGAGAGTTTTAAATATTTTATTAAGGAGAGTAAGATTGACTGGACAGGACTCTCGTCTCAAATTATCCAGTCAGACAGAGATAAAGATATACTGGGACCAAGGAATCCATGTTGGTCCCAGGGCTGGAGGAGACTATCATCTCAAAGAATCCAGCGTCCAGCATCCACCCGCCAGCCGCCATTCTCCAGCAATGAATGGAGGAACCCCAACTTCTTAAATACCTTTTCTCTAAACAAAGGAAGGGTGAGAAGCACGGGAAAACTGTCAGGATGGAATAGGCCATAAACCCCCCAAAAAACTCAGAGACAGGATGTCTGAATACACAGAGATAAAGATGTCAGTGAAATATCTTGGAATATTTTAGAGGGATATAGTAAATTCTTGAGGACAGAAAAGAATCAGGAGGTCTACTCTCTTGTTTATCTTGCCTGGGCTAACAATTTATAATCTTAGAGTAATTGGTCCTCAGCCTTAATGGACCAGAGTGGGGGGGGGGGGTTTACAACTTAGGGGATTGACAAAGAATAGTTAAAGAAACTGAGACAAGGGAAACTAGTGCAGGGAAACTGAGTCAGGACAGTTAAAGAGAACTGTGGCATAACACCCAAACTCAACACATCATTTACACACACACACACACACACACACACACACACACACACACACATCCCTCCATTGAATTACTATTTCTCTACATTCCCTGTACTTTTTGTACAATAGTAGGAAAACCAAGTGCTGCTAGAGAGCATTTGATTTAGAGTTGGAGTAAGAACACTTGCACAGGATTCTTTTTAAGTCAAATTTTTATTTCACCAAAGGGAAGGGGCCAAATAGTATGGGCAATTAATTGTAATTAGGGTGAGAGGAAAGAAATCTTTTATATCAAAAATTTGGCTCCAATCCATGTTAAGAATATTAAGGTTGCTAAAAACAGAATCTTTTTTAGACAGTAGCTTAAGCACAGGATTTCTTAAAAGCAGGGTTAGTCAAAACAACAACTTGCTTTCACCCTGATTAAAGAGGTAAAATAAGTCAAGGTAGCAATATAATGAGGACTGATCACTGAAGATCAACAATGACTTCAAGTTTGGGATAACCTTTGTAGGTAACTTTAATATTATCTGTATAGATCTATCTCAGCAAAAACAGGTGAGATTTTGAATCTCAGTCTCCCCCAGGTTAGCGAGACTGTAACAATTTATAGGTAGGGGTAGAATGATAAAGAACAGGTAATAGATACAAACAGTGGACACTTGGTATCTTCTTTCTTACTAGGTCCTTCCTAACACTGTTTGATAACCAGAGCTGGTAATAATTGAGTCAACATAACTTTCAATAGCTTTATCCCTGTAAGGAAGTCTTTTGAATCCAAAGCTTAAATCTGTGATACTGAGCTCTTCCCACCCCAATGTTGGAGTACTATTGTTCTGGCAATCTGTCAATGATTGTAAAAGTTCTCTGGCCTAGAAATATAATAACATTACACACACATAATATTATATAATTTAGGCCAATATTCTGACCAGTATATTTCCTCAGCCGCTAAGAATAACAAGAATATGGTAGACCATACCTAAAGAAGATCCTAGCATTTTGTAATAACCTCAGGAGGTATCTTATAGCAGAACCTTGATACACTCTGTTTCATAATACTACTATGTTATAAAGCTTACTGCTATGGTGGAAGTGTTGTATGCACATACAAGATTATTGGGGTTAGAATAACCCGTGAGGAGAATGATTCCAAGATCTTGGTGTGAAAAAAAAAAAATCTTGGTGTGTTGTGTTAGTTTCCTTTTATTGTCCTGCCTCAGTTTCCTTAAATTGCTCTGCCTCAGTTCCTTGAATTGTTCTGCCTCAATCTCCCTGGTTGCAACCCCCTTTCCTATTCATTAAGACTGAGATAATTAGGGCTGTGGAGATCTGGCCACTCTGGCATTCCAAAAGAGGCATCCTCTACCTCTATCTCTCCAGACATACTGTCTTTAGCTGAATACCTCCTTCACTCCCAGTTTATCAGAATTTATGGTCCTACCCCCAACAGTCAGAACTGAATAGATAATCCCTTCCTGTAAATCACCCCCCCCCTCTAATATTTGGACTCCAATCCTTGTCTTTGATCCCCCCTGATCATTAGAGCCATATAAAATCATTGGAATCTCACATGGAATTCTTTGAGATGAAAGTCCAGTTCAGTCCTGGGGCAAGAAATGGATTCTGATCTGCCCCCCAGATAATCTCTCCCTCTTAGAAACTCAAATAAAATATTAAAAACTCTCTAATCTCTATCTTGCTTCAGATTCCTCCAGCACTACAGGTGGAGTGAATAAGACTCCCAGTAAAAGACCAGGTAATTAGTAGTCAGGTAGGCCATAGAGACTTTGTTGAATTTAAGTGTACTTAAGTAACCTTTATTGCAGTAGGCTCTAATAGAATTCCTACAATTACTCTCTAAACTGCAGAAGTTATTACACTCTGAGGGAAGGGGCATAGAGAGGATTAGCTTGTCCTTAAGTGGTAATGGGCCTTTGTTGAATTCCTTGCATTGAAAGGATTATCTTGATTCCATAGTTACTGTATGGAATCAGAAGGTCAAACTATAGATGTTTACCTTCTCCCCCAAATTATTTCTCTAATATATAAAGCCCTACCCTCTCCCTTGCTAATTGCTAGTTCTATAGGAACTGTGCCCACCTTATCTTTCCTCTTATTAAGACATCTTCTCCCTTGCTAATTTTGAGTTCCCCTTCTTAATGGCAAGGCTAGCTTGTTAGAACTCAACCCACTATTCAGTGGCTTAATCTCCCTTTTCTTCTCTAAACTCCCTTTTGGAATTTTGCCTGCTATCAGCAACATAGTAAAATCTTTGCCTCTTGATCTGGACATAGTCTAAGTCTACAAATTCTTTTAAGACATCCTGTGAAATCAGCCCAGAATCCAATATATTTTGGGGGTTCAATCCCTGCTCTTCATCATTGGAATTTGGAAGGAAGGCAGAAAGCCCAGCTGAGGGAATTGACAACGAAAACAAGTATAACTTAAGTGAAATTAAAAAGAAATTGAACAGTCTTTAAGCCTGGTGAGCAAGTAGTGAAAATTAAAAACGGGGAGAATGACGGAAACCCTATGGAGTTAGGAAGAGGGTAACAATAGGTGTTCTATTTGATGTAATATAGCTACTGGGGGAGACAGCAATAATTCTAAGGTCCCCTGACCCTTAGAGTGCTTCTGTTCTAGCCATGTCAGTGATTCTAAATCTTCTGGCTTTAGAATCTATGATCCTGAGGTCTTCCCCCTCCAACCTTGGAATACTATTGTTCTGACAATCTGTCTGTCAACGATTGTAAAAGTCCTCTGGTCTAGGAATATAATAATATTTCTTCTCTTAGATTTTAGGGAACATTCATTGTGATCCTGAGGCCCTCTGATCTAAGAATGCTATTGTGGTTTCCTCATTGCCTATTCTTATTCCTTTAATCTCTTTCTCAACTCTTATTGCCAAAGCTAGCATTTCTAATACAATATTAAATAATAATGGTGATAGTGGGCAACCTTGTTTGACTCCTGATCTTATTGGGAATGGTTGCAGTTTGTCCCCATTACATATGATACTTATTGATAGTTTTAAATAGATGCTACTGATTATTTTAAGGAAAAGTCCATTTATTCCTATACTCTCAAGTGTTTTTGGTAAGAATGGATGTTGGATTTTATCAAATGCTTTTTCTGTATCTATTGAGATGATCATATGGTTTTTATTAATTTGGTTATTAACATAGCCAATTATACTGATAGTTTTCCTAATATTGAATCAGACCTGCATTCCTGGTATAAATCCTACTTGATCGTGGTGTATTATCCTGGATATAATTTTCTGTAGTCTTTTTGCTAATATCTTATTTAAGATTTTAGCATCAATATTCATTAGGGAGATTGGTCTATAATTTTCTTTCTCTGTTTTCAACCTATCTGGTTTAGGTAACAGTACTATGTCTGTGT